>NW_004524722.1:1211721-1214028 GCF_000260255.1 Octodon degus
CTGAGTTCAATCCCCAGTTCTGCCAAAAAAAAATTAAAAATAAACGGTCAGACAAATATCTTTTTTCTCCCTTTGTGCCATACTGCATGCTACCATCAGTGATATTTTCTTTTTGAAATAGGACTTCACAATGTACCCAAAGATGACTTTGAGGCAAGAAGACTTCAATAACTTGAAGTCTTCTTGCCTCAGCCTCCCAAGTGCTGCCAATAACATGTATGCACCACTAGGCCTGACAAATTCTTTATGTCCAAATGCAAGCATGACTGTGTCCGCCAAAATTATTTAATGCCCCACCCATTGCCTATAGCAGTGCTGCCCTGTAACAATACCCTCTGCAGGTATGTAGCCAGGCACAGCAGCACACAACCGTAACCCCTACTCTCTGCGAGGCTGAGGCTAGTAGCATTGCAACTGAACAATATAGTGGGACCCTGTTTCAAAATAAAAAGAGCTGAAAATGTAGTTCAGTGCAAAGGCCCTGGGTTCAATTCTCAGAATCAAATAAATTAATAAATAAAAATTTTAAAATAATTTTCTGTAGATATATTTAAAAAAAAATTTTTGGTTATGTATAGTGAACCCTTCCTGGTCCTTGTTGCAGCCCAGGAAGTTTATATTTGTAATCGCAAGGAAACTGTAATGAGTTACTTCCAATCTACCACATCTAGTGCAACCCACAGCATAAAGACCCAAATATATATATATATATATATATATATATATTATCTTATATTATATTATATTTTTTTGAAGCCTCGGTAGAATAGCTCAGCAGATTAAAGCACCTACAAGCAGGCACAGGGGCCAGGGGTTCGATTCCTGGGCCTATGGTGCCAGCCTTGCCCCCAGGATGCGCTGAGACAGCAATTGAGACTGGGCGTGGTGGCACGTGTCAGTAATCCCAGCTCTTGGGAGGCTGTGAACAGATGGATCACTATGAATCCAATCTAGTAGTGAGATCCTGAACACCCTGTACACCCCTCCCTAGGTAGAATTTATTGTCAGGTAGATAGAGAGGAAGTTATGCCTGCCAGTGAGAAGGCCAACTACTTTTTTATGTACTCAAGAACTTCCAGGGCCGGGGAGATGGCTTAGTAGAATAAGCACTTCCCTGGCAAGCGCAAGGGCCTGAGTTCAATCCCAGGTTTAGCCAAAAAAAAAAAAAAAAGAGATCAGCTCTGCAATATGCAGAGTGGATACGCAGGGGGAGTAATCTGCATAACAACGGAGATAGTATCTAATGTTTTTAGGTTAGTACTTCAGCTCTGATGTGTAATCTTTGAAGCCCCCGGAAGTCATAGCCTCTACCTTGAGGCTCCATCCCAGAAGCCAGCACAGAGAGTTGGCTCTTCATCCTGCCTCATCAGGGCTCACACAAAGGGGAGAGGGTCCAGGAAACACGCCTGCTGCCTTCAAAGACTACCATCAGCACCTCAGCTGGCCTGGTACACATTGCTTAAGGCCAACTGAAGGAGACAGGTTACGGTGGAGTACGAACTGTTGAATTATTGTGGCCCTGATCCAACAGGGCTGAATCCCCAAAACAACAGCTTATCTTGCTGATGACCACTTCCTCCTCCTTCCCCACTCCAGCCCTGGGTACAACTTTCTTTTATCTTTCCTGCCCACACAAGGGAGCCTCCCGTCAGCTCCCTGTGCGCCTGTGAACCTGCCCTTCAACCTCTGTCCCTAGCGAAAGTCCATGAAGTCTTGTCCTCCCTGTCTCAGGTCTGCCCCTCTGTGCCCTCGATTCTCTCCATATCTTCAAACTGAATAAAGCCCTCCACACACCTATTTCTGCTTCTCTGCTGTGCTGCCACCATTGCTGCTGATAAAATCTGACAGAAGGGATAAGGAAAAATCCTAGCCAACTCTGCACATGGCAATCCATGAAAATGGAGACAATCGATCCAAAATGGAGACAGTTTTCCTCTTTGAAGGAGAGTTGCCCAGGAGGTCTTCCACAGGTATGGTCATTTGAACTCTGGACACCCTGCTTGCCAGGCAGATGCTGTGCTACTGAGCTATATGTCTGGCCATAAATGTTCTGTATGTACTCTGTCCAAGCACACATGGCTATTGAGCCTTTGAAATATGACTACTGTAATTAAGGACTGTGTTCTAATTTAATTCAAGCTTCACTAATTTAAATACAAATGTAAAAAAATAAATAAATACAAATGTAGCCAGGCGTGGTGGCTCATGCCAGCACTTGGGAGGCTGAGGCAGGAGGACTGCTGCAAGTTTGAGGCCAGTCTGAACTACAAAGTGAAACACTGACTCAAAAAGAAAAAAAAAAGAAAA
>NW_004524722.1:1214415-1215156 GCF_000260255.1 Octodon degus
TCATTTCTCACCTTTTCAAAACAAATATTATTCCTCAACCAGAATAAAATCCTATAATTCTCCAATCATAATATACTCTAGCCCATCTCTCGGTTCTTGCACCTATAATTTCCTCTGGTGAGATGGTATTTCTATACTCATTCACCTAGAAAATTTCTACTTCTCTTTCTAAACACAAGTCAAATGTCACTTTCAAATGTGACTGTTAATCAGGATATGTCTGCTTGACCAGAGTAAGAAATGCCTAGCAGATTAGTAAAGCATATTTCTTGGTGTGTCTGTGGATAACTGACATGTAGGTGGGCAAACAGAGGGTAGAGAGACCCACCCCAGTTGTGGGAGGCACCTGGATGAACTACATAAGTAAATAAGCTTGCAGCCTGGGTGGAGTAAAAGAAAAAAGGGGTCTTCAGTTTTGAAGAATTGTCTTCTTGAATGGATGTGTCCTTCACTGCCCTTTCCTGTGGACACTGCTTTCCAGTTTCTTCAGCCTTCTGACACAGATTCACACTGGCAGCTCTCCAGGGAGCTTCCAGGCCTGTGGCCTTGGACTGGTGCTGTATCCTTGATCCCTCTTATTCTGTACCCTTTATCTTCTTTTTTTGCTTGTTTACTTGGTTTTTTGGTTTTTGAAGCAGGGTCTCGCTGTGTAAGTTCCAGCTCCCCAGCACAGGGATGGCTACTGAGGCCTCTTCCACTTCTGACCCAGATGTCTACCGAGTAAGTCCTTCGCATAATTTT
>NW_004524722.1:1216306-1221732 GCF_000260255.1 Octodon degus
AAAGAAAGAAAGAAAAGAAAAAGAAAAGGTGGAAGTGCTTGGCCTTTCCAGATTTATTTTTATAAGCTAACTTTTAAAACACCTTTAAAAAATAAAACTGCTCCAGTCTTCAGCACAGCTCCATTAGAGAAAACCTTAGGGAACAAAAGAATAAAGAGAGGCTGCTTAGAAGACTATATTTGATCGCAGGTTAAAATTCCTTCAAAGAAATAATTCTATGGTCACCTTACTAAAAAGCATTCCAAGGGTGCCAAAAAGCCCTTATATGACCCACACAAAAATATATAAATAAAGCTACATCAAGCTAAAAACTGTGTTAGCTTCAGGAGGACTTTCCTGCTTCTATTTTTTGGTATGACTTGTTACAAAGAAAATCACACTTAAAAGGAAAAAGTACATAAAAGCCCAGAGGTTGAAGAGGGCTAACTAGCTAGGACAAGTCGGAAAAGTTGGAAAGATATAGTGCTGGCTCCCAGTCTCCGCTGGGATTTTCTGCTTGTACAGGGCTGGACAGAGCGAGTTGTGAAAACATAACCCAGGAGAGGGTGATGAAAGGGACTGCAAGAGGCAGCTCAAGTAGGCAATGAGGTCATAGAAGCTTATAAGAGAGGGTGAGACCACTCACCAGGTTTGCAACACAGACAAGACTCTGTGGAACCCCCACCCTGAATTCTGGTTGATCCAGCTCACCCTCCAGCACAAAGATACAAGAAGAGTCTCTGCTGCACAGAGCTTCTCTCGAGTAGGGACCCAGGGTACCAGGACCCCCAAGAGACTAACTATACTCCTGGACTTTCATCCAGCCACCTTCATATTGACCCATGCTAAACCACCTGTTGTAGTTTGCACATTACTGAAAGTAAGTTTCTCCTTGCAGAAAAGAAAGAATCCTTTGTATTTCTGCTCCTGAAGGCTCAGGTGGTGCATATGTACTGGAAAACAGAAAAACAATAATTCCATTATATGTAGAAAACCATTCATACCCTTTGGTGTAATTTTACCATTTGCCAACCCAAGAAATGGGTGCAAATTTAAATTAAATCACGACATGGAGGCAATTTTTGAAATAAATTCCTTGGTTGATCATAATGCTTGAACCTACTGAAATACGAACTTCTGACCTTTAGCATCTACAATCTGATTTACATTTTTTGAACATCTCTTCAGCTTTTCATTACTGCCCATGGTCTAATTCATCATCTCTCACCTGAACTATTGCGTAGGCCCTCTAATTTTTTCTTTTTCTTTTTGAGACAGGAATCACTATGGAATTCAGGCTGGACTTGAGCTCACTGTGTAGCCCAGGCTGGCCCCCAATCATAACAATCCCTTTGCCTCAGCCTCCGAAGTGCTGAGATTACAGGCATGCACCACCACACCTGGCAGGCCTTCTAATTGATCCACCAATTGTCAGCCTCATTCCTATCCTAGTTTATTTTCTTTTTTTTGTTTTTTGTTTTTTGTTTTTTTGCGGAACCAGGGCTTGAACTCAGGCCCTTGCGCTTGCCAGGGAAGTGCTTATTCCACTGAGCCATCTCCCCGGCCCCTCCTAGTTTATTTTCAAAAGCAATTTTCCTTAAGCACATATCATGGAAATAATTATTTAAAAAGCAAAACAAACTCGCTTCAATAGCTACTTATAGACTCCAATTTAACTACACATGTCTTTTTTTTTTTTTTTTTTTGGTGGTACCAGTGATCAAACTCAGGACTTTGTGTTTGCCAGGCAAATACTTACTCCGCTGAGCTGTCTCCTCACCTAACTATACACTTCTTACCTTGGCATTGCTAGATGTCATGATCTAGCTCCAGTTTCCATTTTAACCACCTCTGTTCATCACTCCTACCACACTGCCAACATTCTTTTCACCACATTTTCTCATATCTCCCTTAGGGACTTTACCATTCGTTTTATCATTATTTGATATGCTTTTGTCAGACTGCTAGACCATTTTTCTTCGTTTTAGGATCCCCGTCTGATTCAGCTGTTTCCTACAACATCTTTATATATTTACACATCACAGGCACCAATAAATCTCTTTGGCAGAACAGTGGATTTCCTAAAGAAAACTAAACCTTTGGCTCCAACATTTGCTAATCAAAATAGAGCTGATTGCTATAAGCTACTCTTTGATTGATTAATTTTATTTTTTTATGTATCTGGTACAGGGTCTCACTATACACCTCAGACTCGTTGTGATCTTCCTGCTTTCAGCCTGCCCAGCGCTGGGATTACAGGCATGTGCCACCATTCTTGGTCTTGGTTGCCAGGTCAGCATGCCCGGGGGTGGGGTCAGCGTGGCATGTGGTACCAGGGATGGAACTCTGGTCCCGTGCTTGCCTAAGCAGGCACTTAGTCTGCTGAGCTGTTCTGCCAGCCTACTCCTTTTGTTTTAACCCCTAAGAGCCTTTTATTTTTCCTTCTAAAGAAAGGGTGTCAACTGGGTGCAAAGGTGCACACCTATAACTCCACCTACTCTGGAGACTGAGGCAAGAAGATTATACTTATGAGGTCACATGAGTAACTTAGCAAGACACTGTCTCAAAATTTAAAAAAGAAAAAAAAGGACATAACTCATCAGTATAGCACTTGCCTAGTATGCATGAGGCCCTGAATTCAAACCCCAGTAACACAAAAAATGTGTGTGTGTGTGTGTGAAGGGATTCAACTGTAAAACCTTTGGAAAATATAGAAAAGTAAAAACAAACTATGCCACCTAAAGACTACCAGTATTTTAATACCTTATTATCTTTGTCTTTTCTCCTATCTTCTTTGTTTGATTTTTTTGAGATAGGGTCTCCCTATGTGGCCAGGCTGGTGTGGACCACAAGGGCTGGACCAATGCTCCTTGCCTCAGCCTCCTGAAAGCTCCCACAGGCACAGTGCCACTTCAGGCTCCTCTCCATGTCTTTTCAAAATAATTTCAATTTAAGATGTATACAGTTTTAGGGTAAGTTTGCTTCCTAGTATTTTATGACATTAATTATATTCTTGTTTATTAAAAGCCCACTGAACAGTGATGGTAACATTTTTCGTCAACAGAGTTCTCCTAGTGAGTGTTGATACACTGGGTCTGAGTGAAAAAATAATAATAAATAAATAAATAAATAAAAGCCCACTGAGGAACTGGCAGAGTGACACACTCCTGCAATACCAGCACTAGGGAGGCTGAAGCAAGAAGAGTACACTTTTAAGAACAGCCTGAGCTATAATAGCAGGATATTGTCTGAAACAACAACTAAAGGAAAGAAAAGAAAAGAAAGAAAGAAAAATTCACTACAAATATCATTTTGTAGTCATGTGATATACCATTATAAAGATGTCATTGGGCCCTAAGTTATTTCGAGTTATCAGAGTTTACCAATTTCACGTTAAAGATTTAGCTCAATAGACTCACGTTTGAGGATTTTGATGTATTTTATTATATTACTATCTCTTCTCTGTATTTCTTGGTTTACCACACTTTCATAAACATTGAATATAAACATATTTGAAAATGTTCTGGGCCGGCCAAATAGCTCAGCGGATTAAAGCACCTGCAAGCAGGGAGCATGGGTTCAATCTCCTAGCCTGCCACGCTGGCCCCACCCTCAGGGTGCGCTGAGAAGGCAATGGAGACTGGGCGTGGTGGCGCGCGCCTATAATCCCAGCTCTTGGGAGCTGTAAACAGGCGGATCACTATGAATCTGATCTAGTAGTGAGACCCTGAACACCCTGTAGACCCTTCCCTAAAATACAGAAAAAAATTAAAATAAAGTAAAGAAAAAAAAAAAAAGAAAGAAAATGTTCCATCAATCCCCAGGCCTGCCATGCCAGCCCCGCCCCTGGGGCGCCCTGAGACAGAGATTGAGACTGGATGTGGTAGCCCATGCCTGTAATCCCAGCACTTGGGAGGCTCACCATGAGTCTGATCTAATAGTGAGACCCTGTACACCCTGTAGACCCTTCCCTAAAATATAGAAAAAAAAAGTTCCAGATTTTCAAATTTCCCAAAAGTTTTTCTCTTAACCTTGATATGGTGACACACCTGTAATCCTAGCACTAAGTTAATATCATGAATAACTTTAGGAAAAGTATATTTAGCTAGGTTAAAAGTAGTTTGATTGATCACTTAAAATTCATTCTTATAAAGTTAATAGTTCTCAAAGCCAGAAGAGGTGGCACACACCTATAATCCCAGGATGATGGGAGGCTGAGGTAGCAGGATTACAAATTCAAGTCTAGCGTAGGCAATTTAGTAATTTAATGAGAGACTTTGCCTCACAATTTAAAAAGGTGGGGTGGGGGTGGGGAACTGGGAAGATAGCTCTGTGGTCTAAGCGCCTGCCTAGCAAGCGCAAGGACCTGAGTTTGACCCCTGGTATCTCATGCTGT
Organism: Octodon degus; assembly: GCF_000260255.1. Lineage (NCBI taxonomy): Eukaryota > Metazoa > Chordata > Mammalia > Rodentia > Octodontidae > Octodon > Octodon degus. The sequence continues at coordinate 1,220,682 of NW_004524722.1, forward strand.
GCTGGCCCCAGAACCCAGGCAGGCTGTGCCAGTCCCAAAAATTGGGCGTGCTGGCAATCACCTATAATCCCAGCACTGGGAAGGCTGAGACAGGAGGATCACTACGAGTCTGAACTACATACTGAGAGCATCTATCATTTTTTTATTATATAAAAAAATAGCTGGGTGTCATGGTGCATATCTGTAATCCCAGCATCTGGGAAGCTGAGGCAGGAGGATATATGCTCCACAGTGAGTTCAAGGCCAGCCTGAACTACATAGGGAGACCATGTGTCAAAAAGAAGTAAAAAAATAAAGCTAAATTGAAAATTCTTTGCAAATTTGCTAGTTTAAAACTTGTCCTTTTTCATTTTTTTCTCTAGCCAATCAATATTTTTCCACCTGAGCCTACATAGAGGTTACTCTCTACATTAGGACCTTCACAAGGGGCCCTACCCATGACCTAGGTTCCCTGTTTCCTTTTTAGGACAGTATGGAAGTCCTTCATCTCAATAAGATAGTACAAGCTCAGTAACCCCAGGCTGGGGTTATTGTTTTTCCACAATTTTCTGAATTATAATGGTTGTTATGGCTTGTGCCTCAATGTCCTCCGAAGCTTCATGCTGTCATAGGTGGGACTTTTCAGAGGTGGCTGGATCTAGAGTATGTGATGCTGGGATAAAGGGTGTATGATTGCTAAATTATTTGACTGACTGCATAGTTCTGGATGTGGAGAATGGGAAGGCCCATCCTGGGTCTGAGTGCTATCCACTCTAAGGTTGTGTAGCTGGATAGAATATAAGGGACAGAAAGAAGGATGCTGTCGCTGCTTGTCTCTTGATGCTTTTGTTGCCTTCTGACTGCCACGAACTGTTACTCCTTTGTGAAGCCAACCAATTATGGGCTGAAACCTCTGCAAACTGTGAGCTACAATAAACTTTTCTTCCTTTTAACCTTGGGTAGCAGTTATTTTGTCTCGGCAACAAGAAAAGTAACTAAAACAATGATCCTTCAAAAATTTCAATCTTGGGCTGGGGAGACAGCTCAGTGGTATAAGATCCTGTCTGGCAAG
>NW_004524722.1:1221951-1222901 GCF_000260255.1 Octodon degus
TTTTCACAATTGTTCTTCACCACAGTCTTAAAAAGTAAGCAGAGAAGTATTCTTACCTGCATTGCAAGATGAATAAGTTAAGGCTCAAGGAGCAAAATGATTTGCTGAGATATCACACAGTTAGAAAGTGAACGCAGGCTGGGTATGTTGGTACATGCTTGTAATTACAACACTCAGGAGGATGAAGCAAAAGGAAAATAATAGCAATATCTTGGGGGGGAGAGAAAGAGAGAGAGAGAGAAAGAGAGAGAGAGAGAGAGAGAGAGAGAGAGAGAGAGAGAGAGAGAGAGAAATAGTTTGTAGAGGTGGCATGGCCAAGGGGCATTACGGAGGAGAAACACTTCATGATGGGAAGGTAGTAAAGCAAAAAGGGCAGTTTATCATTATTACAGGGACCCTTGAGCCATCAGTCCCTTTTACCCCCAGGGTCATATTTAAATGCTCAATGGGGAAACATAAAAGTTAGGACAAATTTATCCTATTCATTCTTTTCTTTCTTTTTTTATTTAGGGAAGGGTCTACAGGGTCTCACTACTAGATCAGACTCAGTGATCCACCTGTTTACTGACTCTCAAGAGCGAGATCACAGGTCTGTGCTACCACGCCCAGTCTCAACTGCCATCTCAGCGCGCCCCGGGGCGGGGCCAGCATGGCAGGCGCGGGAATGGAACCCCCAGCTCCTGAGCCTGCTTGCAGGTGCTTTAATTCATTGAGCTATTTGGCCTGCCCTCATTCAACTTAAATGACAAAGGAAAAACAATATACAAGGCCGACGACAAGATAGCTCAGCAGACTAAGCGCTTGCTTTGTCAAGCGCGGGGACCATGTACCCTGGTCCCGTATGCAGCGCTGGCCCCGCCCCCAGGGCATGCTGAGCCAGAGTCCTGGCCTGGTGGCACACGCCTGTAATCCCAGCACTGGGGAGATTGAAAACAAGAGAATCATTACAA
>NW_004524722.1:1224866-1226671 GCF_000260255.1 Octodon degus
CTCCCCAGCGCTGGGATTACAGGCATGTGCCAGCACACCTGGACTTGGTGGCCAGCTCAGGGCCCCCAGTGGGCAGGGCCAGCATGGCATGTGGTACAGGTAGGTCCCTGTGTTTACCTAGGCAGGCACTTAGTCCTTAGTTTGCTGAGCTATTTCACTGGCCCTATTTTTGTTTTCTAAAGCTATCCTAGCAATTCCCCCCTCCACCCCTGTGCCCTTTGGCAGAAAGGTTTATTTAGCTCATAGTGTGTAGAAGTTTCAGTCCATAATTGGCAGGCTCCAAGGCAGAGGGGCACAAGGCAGAGGGGCAACAGTACACCAGTTCATGGCAGCAGAAAACAGCAAAAGCAACAAGTGAGGGCCATATCTTATTGTGGTTTTGGTTTGCATTTCCCTAACGAGTAATGATGTTGAGCATCTTTTCATGGCTTACTCATTATTTGAACACTAGAAGAGACGTGTATTCAATAACCCCCTCACCCCCTTTTCTGAGACAGGGTCTTGATAAATCACTACATTGCCCAAATGAGACTCAAACTTGATTTTTTTTTGGGTGGGGGGGATGGTACTAGGGATTAAATTCAGGATTTTGCACTTGCCAGGCAAGCACTTATTCTACTGAGCTATCTTCCTGACACCTAGACTCAAACTTGAGATCCAGCTGTCTCAGCTTCCTAGAGTGCTAGGATTACAGGCATGGGCCACCATGACTGCACTTTGCTATGTTTTGAAATGGATTATTGAGTGCTTTGTTGTTGAATTCATAGAATTACTATACGTACAATCAGGAATAGGGAGCCCTTCCTGGTCCTCGTCTTGGTTTGAGTTCATATTTTAATTCCATAGATAAATTTAAAAAAATGTGTCATGTATAGTACAAATTCCCTGTGATGAATATATTATGTATACCCAAAATGTGTCCATAAATATAATTAATCAGAAAATAAAATTAAATAAAAGCTTCAGAATAATTTTGTTCTCAGACAAAACAGAAAAGGATTTTATGGGATGGGGAGATAGGCTAGCCATCTAAGTGCCAACCTGGCAAGTGCAAGAACCTGGATTTGATTCCCAGTACCACATGATGTACAAGCCTGGGAACACCCATGCAGGCACCCAAACCCCCGTGCAGGCCCGGAAACTGGGCGTGGAAGTACATGCCTGTAATCCCAGCACTGGGGAGGCTGAAACAGGAGGATCACTATGAGTTTGAGCTGCATAGTGAGACCCTGTACCAAATAAATAAATAGATAACATATTTTTTAAAAATTATAAAAAAGAAAAGTTTTTTTCATATAGTTTGAATGGCTGAAATAGTAGGCAACTCTGACAGTAATTTTTGGTCATATGATGTCCAACAAACAAAATTGTTTCAGTACTGGAGATAGACCTCAGTCAGGGTCTTGCACGTGTAGTCTACCACACAACTGTCCCCAGCCCATGTTACTGTCTTTAATACAAATAAACAGGGTTTGTTTTTGTTTTGTTTTGTTTTGTTTTGAGACAAGGTCTCACTATGCAGTTCAGGCTGGTCTTGAGCTCAATTTGTAGCCCAGGCTGGTCTCGACCTTACAAGGATCCTCTTGCCTCAGCCTCCAAACTGCTGGGTCTACAGGTATGCACCATGCCCTCCTACAGGGTCTTGATCTATCTCAGGACATAAAGTTTATGGAGTGGTCCTTTCATTCATAGATGTGACACGAGGATTTTAGAAATTGAAATATAGGGGCCAGGGAGATGGCTCAGTAGAATAAGTGCTTCCTCGGCAAACACAAGGGACTGAATTCAATCCCCCGTTCCGCCAA
>NW_004524722.1:1227286-1230840 GCF_000260255.1 Octodon degus
GCTTTTCTACTGAGCCATCTCTCTGGCCCCTTGTTGTTTGCTTTTTTGGGACAGGGTTATGCCATGTAGTTGAGGCTGCCTTGAACCAACTAATGTAGCCCAGGCACGCCTCAGATTTACATCCATCCTCCTAAATGCTGGGATTACAGGTCTGCACCACCACACCCAGCATGTCTTTGTTTTATCCATTAATTTAAAAGTAGGGCCAGGGATATAGCTCAGCAGCATAAATGTCTGCCTGGCAAGTACAAGGTCCCGAGTTCAATCCCTGGTACCATAAAATAAGATGTGTATTTATTAATTTGAAGAGTAAAGATTACAAATTTCACTGTCTCTGAGATTTAAACAGAGCAACTGGTTAGGACGTAGGCAAAGCTAGTCTTTCAGTCATGTACACATCTGAGTCAGGGTATTTGTGTTGTAGAGCCAATGCTTCACATATTAATTTATGGACATTTAAAAATAGCGTAATTTTTCCCTTTGTTATGGTTTACATCCATGTGCCTCCAAAGCCTCAAGTGCTCATATCTGGGGCTTTTGAGAGTGACTGAATCATGGACGTCTAGTACTGGATTCGTTCACTAATGGTTTGGCTTAGTTCCGGGTATGGATGTTGGATTTATTGAAAAGAGAAGACCTAGCCTGAGTGAGGGTGGTGTCCATCAATAGGCTGATAGCCTGGTTGTCATCGACAGGGAAAGCAGAAGGGAGGCTGTTGCTTCCTGTTTAGCGTGCAGGGGACTGTTTCTCCTCTGCCATATTGCTTGCCTTGGAGCTAACTGATTAAGCACTAAAACCTCTACAAACTGTAAACAAAAATAGATCTTGCCTCTTTTAATTTATTGGTGTCAGGTATTTTGTTCCAGCAATGAGATAAAAAATTAAGACACCCTTCAACATCATAAAGTTTAGCACACAGTACACGGGGAGAATTCTTAGATCTTATCTGATTGTAGTGGTGAGGTCATACCCATATTCTGTTATGCTTTTTTTTTTTTTTTTAAGTATAGGATGAGACAGGTGCAGTGGCTGGCTTGTGCCTATAGTCCTAGTTACTTGGGAGAATGAGGCAAGGAAGGTCACTTGAGCCCAGGAATTTGAGACCAGCCAGGGCAATAGAGTGAGAGTCTCTCTTTCTCTTTTTTATCCCCTGCCTCTCTCTCTCTCTCTTTCTCTCTCTCTGCTCATCCTCCCTTTTTCTTCCTTTTCTTCCTTCTTCTCTTCCTCCTCCCTCTTCTCCTCCTCCCTCTTCCTCTTCTTTAGCAGTACTGAAGACTGAATCCAGGACCATCACACTGAGCTACATTCTTAGCCTTTTTTATATCTATCTATCTATCTATCTATCTATCTATCTATCTATCTATTTATTTATTTATTTTTGTAGTACCAGGGATTGAACTTGGGACCTTGTGCTTGCCAGGCAGGCTGAGCTATATCCCTGGCCCTTACCCTTTTTTATTTTTAATTTTGAGATGGTCTAGCTAAGTTGCTAAATTGTCCAATCTAGGCTGGAACTTGCAACCTTTTTACCTCAATCTCCCACAGTGGACCCATGTCACTTTTAAAAATGTGAAAGCTTTTACTCTTGAAAAATTTTAAATATTTCTACCCAAAATTGAGGTTACAAAAGCTGTGAAAGCAATAAACATTTAATTTTGTAAGCAGAGCATTTGCCAATTGTATCTCCCTTTTTCAAATCTTTACACAATCTTTCACACTCCTGAGCCTAAACAAACCTGAAATAAAGTTGAAAATAATACAAATTTATTTGCATAGTGTATCTAATTTCAGGAACATAAAAAAGCATGATAATACACTCCTTTGCACCTGTCCAAGATTCTGCAAAATATTATAGTAAGTGCTTTTCTTTATCCTCCCTATAAAAATATGGTATTTATTACATCATATTTTTTAGTTCAGTTTCTCTGTGGAGCACGTGAGAATGCAGGGTGTTTGATTTTAAAGTCTTTTCTAGTTAGGTAGTCACACTACCAACAGAAGAAACCCTTAGCCAGTGTGGAGGGATATAAAAATCTGATTTCTAGTTAAAGTTTACTCAGAACTTCCGGATTTAGCAAATGAAAATGGTATGTCAATTATATTTTAATACAAAATTTGAAATTTAAAATTTTCTTGGCATTCTATACTTTGTCTGGCAACCTAATACATAATATACTAATATTATTCATCCATTATCTTAATTCATTATCTTATGTGTATTTATTTATCTTTGTGGCTGGCTGAGCCCACCCTGGGGGTGGGGTTGGTGTGGCATGTGGTGCTGGGGATTGAACCGTGGTCCCTGCACTTGCCTAATCTTGCCTAAGCAGGCGCTTTAGCACCCTCAGCTACCTCACCAGTCTCATGTGTATATTAAGCACTATTAGTTTAAAATACTGGGCTAGTCTTTGAAGGTTAAACTGAATTTAAAATGTATGCCATCAAGGGATTTATAATTATTGGAAAATAAAAGGCAGAATTATAAATAAGCAAAGAAAAACTATATATGCGATACTATACTGCATAGGACCATTCATCTTTTTGTATTTTATATCTTTGGACTTTGAGTCTTGATCCTTTCCTTCTTGTGTTGGTAGAAACAACAGAATCCTTCTGTCATGAAGCTCTGTCTTGGAAGTAGTGTGTCTTTGCCTTCTCATTGTCACTAAACTACAAGTGTCTGTTACTGAACAGGACTTACAGTTTCGCTTCCCTTATATAATGTAAGAAGTTAGAAAGCTAAATACTTAAATCCTTTTTCAAAATTATATTTTCAAATTTGCTTTATCTTGTGATTGATATTTTATCAATAGTGGTTTGCAATACGTGTGGTGGATGAACTAATGATCAATTTGTAACATCCAGCTGAACAGAATCAGCCTAGTGCTAGGTATGGAAGGCTCACCTGAAGATTTCTGCCAACAGCGTAAAAGGAGAACTGGAGGGGAAGCACATCCTGTGCTGCTGATTCTCCTGGAGAGGCTTGGCATGCCGGCTTTCCTAATATGAACCTGAAAGAGCTGGGTCCTCGCTATTGCTAAGAATGGCTGTGGTTCTCTTTTGGGGAACTCTGGTCCTTACCTTGAGTATTACCTCCTGGCTCTGGTGAAGATCCCTCAGCCTGCTGGTACAGCCTTTCTGGCTTCCACCACTGACCTTTGGGCCTTCTCGGTGCAGATCCTTGATACAGACTTGCATGAGACATTGTCCTGGGCTCTGAGCCTCCAGCAGGACTCATGGAGGACATTGCCATGGGAACCAGCCCTCAGCTGGATTCTGAGGCTTGGGTGTGTGAAGAGATTTCCTGCGCTCTTCTGCATTTGACTCTTTTGGTGAATATTATAAAATAATCCTATAAATTGTATGTCCTGTATTGTTTCCCTTGTAAACCCTGACTACAACACTTGTATTACTTGTTTTGTCTTCTGTTAACAATTTAATGGAGCTGGATGTGGTGGTGTACACTTGTAATCCCAGTACTTGGGAGGCTGAGGCAGGAAAATCACTGAGTTCAAGGCTAGCCTGCACTACAAAGTGAGACCCTGCCTCAAAAA
>NW_004524722.1:1232160-1234927 GCF_000260255.1 Octodon degus
TTTTTAAATTATTTTTTTCATAATTTTATTGAGAAACAAATAGCAATGAGACAGTTTCAAACCAAATTGGTAGAACAGAGTCAATAATTAACACATCCAGAGATATTTTTAACCATACATACTGAAAATATTGTTGAGCATGTTGGCACAAGTCTGTAACCCCAGCATTTAGGAGGTTCAGGCAGGAGGATTATGGTGTCTTTGAGTTACTATATAGCTCTGAACTTACTATGTAGTCCAGGCTGATCTTGAACTCATAGCAATATTCTGTCTCAGCCTCCCAAACACTGTAATTACAGGTGTGAACCACCAGCTGGATCAATATTTTGCTTTTTTTTTTTTTTTTTGGCAGAACCAGGGATTAATTCAAGTCCTTGTGCATGCCAGGCAAGTGTTTATTCTACTGAGCTATCTGCCCAGCCCCAAGATTTTGCTCTTACTACATTTATTTATTTATTTATTTATTCATTCATTCATTCATTCATTTATTGTGGCTGGCTCAGTCTACCATGGGGGTGGGGCTGGTGCAACATGAGGTGCTGGGGATCGAAACTGCAGTCCCTGCGCTTGTCTAAGCTTACCTAAGCAGGCGCTTTAGCCAGCTGAGCTATCTCACCAGCCCCTACAGTCTTTTAAAACAAGTTTCACTACACTTATCTTTTTTTCCATCTGCTCAACGTCTTTCAATGTGCTAATATATAACTGAGACCTCATCATTGTCATTACCTCCAGCTCCTCCACTCTCTTGCAGGGACCTTTGTACTTTACATAGTAAGTGGTCATGCAATGCCTTGTGAAATATCTATTTTTTTTCCAGAAATGGTATGTAATTTATTCATTTGCTCCAATTTCTCAGAACTCCCCTCATTTTTCCAAAATAGCACCATTTTTCCAAAATAATAAATAATCTTGAGAAAGATGTTTGTACAAACCACTTATTTTTCCCTACCCCCCCCCAAATTGGTGGCTGCATTACAGGAATGAACCCAGATTAAAGACACAAAAAGAAAACATCATCACTTATTGTGAAAGAAATATCTATTATTTCAAAATGTTCACATATTTATTGTTTAACCTTTCAGATGTCTTTCCTCTTCATTTGACTTGTAAGCTCCTCAAAGGCAATAAATGTCAAGCTATTCATACACAAGTGTCTTATCTACTAAATAATAAATTTTAAATTTATTACATTGTTAAGCAAATGACTTGGTTATTTATTTATTTATTTATTTATTTATTTATTTTGGCAGAACCGGGGATTGAACTCAGGCCCTTGCACTTACCAGGCAAGTGCTTATTATACTGAGCCATCTCCCTGGCCCCATGACTTGGTTATTTAAAGTTTGTGACAGAGACACAACATTTAGGGGCCAGGGAGATAGCTTAGTGGTTTAAAGCACTTGCTTAGGCAAGCTTAGGCAAGCATAAGGGTCGATTCCCTGGCACCACATGCCACGCCTGCCCTGAAGGTGGGCTGACAGGCTGACAGGCTGATGGGCTGAGCAAGCCACGGCGGGGGGGGGGGGGGGGGCAGAAGGGAACCAAAATTTATTTATTTTTTTGCTTGAAACAACTTATTTAACTGTAATGGACTTCAATTTATTTAACTGACATGACTTCCATTTATTTTATATATTTTCCCCTCATGGTGATTTACAGGATCTTCAAGCCAATATAAGTATTTCATAAACATTTTGGGTATATACCTAAACAGTACCTCAGCAGTCTCTTTCAGCAAGAAAAAATACTGAAGAGCTAGGCATGGAGGTGTACCCCTGTAATCCCAGCACCTTGGAGGCTGAGGCAAGAAGACTATTGTGAGTTCAACACCAGCTTGGGCTACAAAGTGAGCTCAAGGCCAGCCTGAACTGCGTAGTGAGACTCAAAAAGGAAAGAAAAATGAAAAAGAAAGAAAGAAAGAACAAAAGAAACTGAAGAGTAAAGTCCTGATACAATTAACTATGTAGAATGAAAATCTGCTCCAAGTATTTGTTTCTGAGGTAATGACACCATATACCTGTTCAATTAAAAAAACCATCCTTAAAACACAGCATGTTTTTTTCTTTTTAAGCAGGGCCTAGAACACTTAGCTGCCAATTATGTGCTGAATAGCAGAGCTACATCGCCAGTTTATGTGGTGAATTCATAGGGACGAGGTTCCAGCCACTCAGGATTCTTCCCTTTGGTTCTCCCAAAGTGTGCTTCTGGGGCGGGGGGAGGGATAAGATGGCACTTCAGTTGAACCCAGCCTTCTCTTTGCTTCCTTCTTTTTCTGATAATTTTCCTTGATACATTTTAGGAAGTTATCAACTCTTTGAGTGTTTAATATGCTTAAAAATATAGACATTAATCCTCTTGGTGAATATCTTACCCTTAACCTGCTTGTTTATAAGAAGGCCAACAGCATGGTGGATAACACTGCTCACTCTCTAGTTGTGCCATGGTGACATTTGTGAGGCATTCCTTTTTGCACAGTACTCATTCTTTGATGTCTATAATATCACTCTTTTTGTAGATTTGCATGTATTGTGGCCAAAGAAACAACCCCAGGTTTTCTAAGAGGCCTAGAGCACTTATATCAGGTTCCCCTCCTCTTTCCCTTTGAGTTCATCATTTGGCAGATAATTAGAAGATGGAAGGGGGGCTGGGGAGATGGCTCAGTAGAATAAGTGCTTGCCTGGCAAGCCCAAGAGTCTGAGTTCAATCCCCGGTTTCGAAAAAAAAAAAAAAAAAGAAGAAGAAGAAGATTGGAAGATTCAACTGAAAT
>NW_004524722.1:1236232-1259747 GCF_000260255.1 Octodon degus
TTTTTGCGGAACTGGGGATTGAACTCAGGCCCTTACTCTTGCCAGGGAAGCGTTTATTCCACTGAGCCATCTCCCTTTTGCCCATTTTTAAATTAAACTGTTTAATTTTCTATTCTTGAGTTCTTTTTTTTTGGTGGAACTGGGGTTTGAACTCAGGCCCTTGTGCTTTCCAGAGAAGCACTTATTCCACTGAGCCATCTTCCCGGCCCCTTTGAGTTCCTCCTATATGCTGAATATTACCCTTTATTAGATAGGTTATATATTTTATTTATTTATTATTTTTTGAGATGGAGCCTTGCTGTGTAGTTCAGGCTGGTCTTGAACTCCCTCTGTAGCTGAGATTGGCCTGACGCAATAAATCTCCTGAGTGCTGGGATTATAGGCTCTAATACATTTATTTTTAAATTTTAGGCTCTGGGGGCAGGGGAGATGGCTCAGTGGAATAAGCGCTTCCCTGGCAAGCGAAGGGCCTGAGTTCAATCCCTGGTTATGCAAAAAAATAAAATAAATAAAAATAAAAATAAATTTTAGGCTCCAATATATTTGCAATATGCAATATTAACTGTGTATAAAAAGATATTTAGCGAAGGATTATTTGTATCTACATATTTGTTGCTGACAGTTAAACAGATTTTTGAGATTGCAAAAATATTCTTACTTCCTGAAATTGATGAGTTGGAGAATTAGGGACTGAATTTAAGTATTTGTATAAAGTAGACCCCATCCTTTGTTTTCTCTCCCTTCTCCTTAGCAGAAATTTATATTGCCTATGTATCATTTGTCCATAATAAATGTTGGAAGATATTATAAAATGTATACAGATGTGACAAGTTCACAGTTATTGTTGTAAATTTTTTTTTCTTTTTAGTTTTTTTGGTTCTGGGTGAGGATCAAGCCTGGGCCTCTTGCATGTTAGGCAAGGGCTCTACCACTGACTTACACTCCCACCTCATGGAAATATTTAGATGTTAAAATACTGCTTGCACATTTAGATGTTAAAACTCCCAGAAGTAGAATTCTAAGTTGAAAATCCTTTTCTTTTAGTTCTTGCTTTATTGTTTCTAAGTTTTCAACGTTGTTATTGGAAAGGTTGGTACTGTCATGTTTTTCAGCCCTTTTAAGATATTTTGAGGGAGAGGAGTGGCAGGGAAGTGAAGGAGAAGTAAAAAGAATTAAGATATGCCCACAGGGTGAGGGAGATAGCTCAGCGGTCTATGCGCCTGCCTGGCAAACACAAGGACCCAGGTTTGGGTTTGATTCCTGGTAGCGCATGCTGTATCTGCCTGGAAATCCCTGGAGAGCTGTGCTAGCCACCAAAAGTGAGCAAAGTGGCACATGCTTGTAATCCCAGAGCTGGGGAGGCTGAGACAGGAGAATCACTACGAGTCTGAGCTGTGTAGGGAGAACCTGCATCAAATAAAGAAAAGATTAAAAATAATATGTCTGGGGCTGGTGAGATGGCTCAGTGGTCTAAAGCACCTACTTAGAACAAGCTTAGTAAAGCACAGGGACCACAGTTCAATCCCCTAGCACCACATGCCAGCCAGCCCTGCCCCCTGGTGGGCTGAGCTGCCCCCCCACAAATAAATAAATAAAATTAAAAAAAAATAATATGTCTGTAATTGACTCCTCATGATGAATGTAATCATTATATGCTGCTAACATGTACTAATAAACATATCTTCTAAAAGATCTCATCTTTCTGGGCGTGGTGGCATGCACCTGTAATCCCAGCTCTTGGGAGGCTGTGAACAGGCAGACACTATGAGTCTGATCTAGTAGTGAGACCCTGAACACCCCATGGACCCTTCCCTAAAATAAACAAAAAACAAAAAATAAAAATAAAAATCTTGTCTTTGATGTTACCAAATTTTATCATGAGCCAACATGAAGTGGATTGTCTGTTATTTTATTTTATTTTTTTAAATTTTTATTTATTTTTTAATTTTATTTATTTATTTGTGTGACCAACTCAGCCCACCAGGGGGTGGGGCTGGCTGGCATGTGGTGCTGGGGGATTGAACCGCGGTCCCTGTGCTTCGCTGAGCTTGTTCCAAGTAGGTGCTCTAGACCACTGAGCCATCTCTCCAGCCCTGTCTTTTATTTTTGCTGGGCATCGATATGACCTTTCAAACTAGATACTCATTTTACACCAGGTGTGGGAAATATTAAGTCTTTTGTAATTTTCTCTGCACTAAAATTTTCTTTCTTTTCTTTCAATATGGTTCCTGTTATTTGTGTGTTAGTCTCCTAGAATGACCTTAGGTATTTTCCTTTTCTTGTTGCTGGGACAAAATACAGGACACTCAAAGTTAAAGAAGGAAATGTTTATTTAGTTCATAACTTGTAGATATTTCAGTCTATAATCAGTTGGTTCCAAGGCAGGGTGGCATAGTAGGCAGAATGTAGCACAGCAACAAGGGACAACCACAATTCTTTCTATCCCTTATATGTTATCCAGGCTACTTTAGGGCGGGTACCACTCACATCCTCAATCCCAGTGCCCTTAATTCTAACATTGTACCATGAATCAATCACAATTCACATACTCTAGCTCCAGCCACCTCTAAAGCCCCACCCATGACCAGAGGAGGCTTTGGGGGGGATATCTAGACAAAAGCTGTAACACTAGATAATCTCAAAATTATCTGGAGTTTATCTATTAGCTTTTTGGTATATTTTTGGGAATATTTCCTTAATGTTATCCTCCAGCCTACTTATTGCTAAGATTCAAACCCAGGCCCTTGTTCATGAAGGCAATTGCTCTGCCACTGAGTTACATACTGTGGTCCACTAACTAGCTTTTTTTTTTTTTTTAATTTTTTTTTTTTTTCTGTAGAGGGTCTTGCTATGCAGCTCAGACTTCTAGTAATCCTCCTGTCTCAGCCTCCCCAATGCTGAGATTACAGGCATGCACCACCAAACCTGATTTCAGTGGCTGGCAGTGTGCCTGCATTTAGTGGGCCTACACAGCATATGATACTGGGGATTGAACTTGGGTCCTTGTACTTGTCAGGCAGGCGCTTAGACTGCTGAGCTATCTCCCCAGCCCCTTAACTAGCTTTTATATTGAAGGACCCCTCTATTCAGAATTGACATATCTTTGGAGGTTTCAGTTTAGAAAAGTATTTTTCAGTCTTTTTGGGGGGCATGTGAGACAGGGTGTGTAGTCTCAGATACAATTCTCTTGTGTTTGGTTCATTTTATTCATAGCATATGTGGTACCTGATGTTTCTCACTTATAAGCCTTTTTAGGTTTCTCCTTGATGGACTGGCTTACCCTCCACCTTAGTCAACACTTTCTATGCTTTGTTGAGTCAGTTACCATTGTTCAATCTTTGTTTCTCAACCTAGAATACTATGTTTCTGGATTAGAGATGTCGAAGCTAGATTTAGCATTTTCATTCTTGATTCTTCTCTTGTAATGGTTCCCAATACAGGAGATGGAAATATCTTTATCTTCCTAAAACTCATTTGCTCACTGTTTCCCTATAATTTGTTTTGTTTTGAGATAAAGTCTTGCTTTGTAGTTCGGGCCGGCCTTAAATTCACTATGTAGTCTAGAGTGACCTTAAGGTGATCCTTCTGCCTCAGCCTCCAGAGCCCTGAGATTTCAGGCTATGCCACCACACCCACTTCCCTATGATGTTATATGGCTTATCTATCTTACTGGAGAGTTTGAGCTATTACTCCTATTATGATTTTGAAATGTTTTGAATTTTTCAAAAAGTCCTGGTCACTTTTTATGGTTTCAAAAATCTGAAGACACTCACAGAAAGATATTTTCTCCTGGCTTCTTAGGCAAGTTGTAGTGACTTTAGTCCATTGGTATTTTAGTGCAAGCTGTATTAGTCTCATTTCTGTGACCTAAAATGCTCTGTTCTTTATATAAACAACAGTATCAGCAGTTGTTCTCTTCCACTCTGAGAGTGATTATCTCTTAGCAGCAGGTATAGTGACTCATTCTCTTGTACATCTTTTCATTTTGTACATCTTAAAGGAGATTTTATTACTTGTGGGGGATAGAGTGCAGGGCAAGGACAGCTTTAACAATGTGTCAGGTATTACACATTCAGGATTAGCATTACAAGAAATAACTTCTTCTCCTTACTGCAATTTCAAAGCCTGGATGTAACAGCCCACTTATAAAGCTCTGAGAAGTCAAATTATTCATAACAGAGACTATGATTCAAATGAATGGAACAAAATGGATTAATCAAAAATAGATGCTGTACATCAATCTGTAGCAAAAAATATCTTCTGACTGAGCTACGAATTGGACATAATCACAGGAAGAACCATTCCATTTAAGTTCTGCCACCTTCTCCTCCACTTTGACTGAATAATCTTTATTCTTCTTTCATGGCATATCAGTATAGGCCAATGTATTGAGAAAACAGCATTTTCTTTTTTTCTTGCAATACCAGAATTTGAACTCATGACCTTGCCCTTCCCAGGAGATGCTACTGAGCTATCTCCCCAGCACAAGAAAACATGATGTTTTATTTTTGGTTCTAAGGCTTACTACCAGCATCTTATACATATTACATACAGAAAACAAAGGCCAGCCAAATAGCTCAGTGGATTAAAGCACCTGCAAGCAGTCCCAGGGGCCTGGGGTTCAATCCACAGGCCTGCCATGCCAGCCCCGCCTCCAGGGCGCTGAGACAGTGACACTGGACATGGTGGCGTGCGCCTATAATCTGAGCTCTTGGGAGGCTGTAAACAGGCAGATCACTAGGAGTCCGATCTAGTAGTGAGACCCTGAACACCTGTAGACCTTTCCCTAAAATACAAAATAAATATATAAAAATATGGAAAACAGATTTTAACATGAAGTGTTTTTTCTTGTCCTCCTTTTTAAGTGAGACTTAAACATACTTAGTGTTGTATTCATTTAACTGATCACCTTGAGTTATTATCATTATTATTATTATTTTTTTTTGTATCTTAGGGAAGGGTCTACAGGGTGTTCAGGGTCTCACTACTAGATCGGACTCCTAGTGATCAGCCTGTTTACAGCCTCCCAAGAGCTGGGATTACAGGCACACTACCTCACCAAATTGCTGTCTCAGGACGCCATGGGGGTGGGGCCATCACAGCAGGCCTGGGGATCGAACCCCAGGCCCCTACTTACAGGTGTTTTAATCCGCTGAACTACTTGGCCGGCCTTTACCTTGAGTTATCAATCAGTTTTCATTTTATGCTTTGTAACTTGGCCCATTGTTATTTTTAGTAACAATGATTAGAACAACCTGTAGGGTTGGTTAGAAGGGCATCACATTTAATGGAATTTGAATTCCTGCCACAGCAATTATTTGTTCCAAATACAAACATTAAGATTTCAGTCCTTTTACCTGGACAGTTTTTCTCCTTCCATTGATTTCCTGCTTCTCCAAGAGTAATACATCTTTTTTAGGGAGTAGTAAATGGGAAAATGCAGCTTCAGTTTGATAACTACTACTTTATTATAAATACACATACAATAATGTTCAAGGGACTATGAAGGGCTTTTAGGGACCTAAAGATGAGAATGTCAGTTGCTTTCAGTTGTAGCAGTAACAAAGAAATAGACATTTCCGTTTTAAAGATATGATTAAATATAAAGACACTTTTAAAAATTTAGTAAAAAATTTCATTTTTACTAAAATGAAATTCAGAGAAAGGCAGTCCAGGGTTGGCACAGTAGCTCATAACATCTTTTATCTCTGGTTAGCTATTATCAATGGGCTGGCTTTTTTCTTTAGGATTATATATGAATGTTCACAAGAGCTGTATTATCTATAAATATCGTATCTTCATATAGCCACATCCAATGGAGAAAAATAGCAGCTTTTCTGCAACTTTACATTTTCTTCAAAGGAGAAAATTTATCTCAGTGCCTCTTGTACATTTCCTCTACCTCCCACTGTCTCAGATGGAGTCAGTGCCTGGAAAAAGATCTGTGTGCGTGTACATGTATTGTTGGATAGGCAACTATACCGTCTGCCCCTAAGAATAAAGTGAAATTGCTGTGCTCCTTCAAGAAGCTTTGTGCCTCTTAAGGCAGAAAAGAAGCTGTACTTTTATTACAATATCTGTGTGGTAGATTCTTGTACTTACTTATGGGTTGCAAAAGTTTTCTGTGGTACTTTGAATTTGCAGCTGCTAAACCCAGCCTTTCCCCCCATTGTTCCCAGGTTTTGTATGGGCTCTGTTCTGGGTATCTTTTTCAAGAATAATGTTCAACTATGAAATACCAACTTACGTAAAATATTTTAGGTAAAATTCTTTTTCTCCAAATGCTCTGAACCTGCCTTTTCCCAGTGCATAAATTCCATCCATTTATTTGGCAAATACCTGCTGCATGCTTACTATGTAGTAAACACTTAAGAGTTGAGGATACAAGACTAGAGCTCTAGCTGGATGTGTGGTGCATAGACTGACAATGACAAATGGTGAGAAGGAATGCTATACAATGGGAGAACAGGCATTATTGGGTACAGGAGCTAAAAAGAAGCCTGGAAGCCTTTTTTTTTTTTTTTGATACAGGGTTTTGTAAGATTGCTAAGCTGCCCTATGTGGACTCAAATTTGTGATCCTCTTGCCTTAGCCTCCCAGAGTATTGGATTTATAGACATGCATCACTGTATCTAGTAGAAAATCTTCTTAAAACCTTTGGTGGACTGTTTGTGTCCCCCCAAAATTCATATGTGAAAATCTTAAACCCCAATGTGATAGTACTAGGACTTGGGGCCTTTGGGAGGTGATAGTCATGAGGGAGGAGCCATCACAAATAGTATTAGTGACCTTATAAAACAGACCCTGGAAAGGTCTCTGTTCTTTTTCTGTCCTATAAGGACACTGTGAGGTGATGGTTGTGTATGAATAAGGAAATGGCCCACACAAGACACCAAGTCCTATGGCACCTTGACTTTGGATATTCCAGCCTCCAGAGCTGTGAGAAATAAATGTTTGTTGTTTGAAACATCAAGTCTCTGGTATTCTGCTGTAGCAGCCCAAACAGACTAACACAATTTCTTTAAATGGCATTTTTCTTTAAATTATAATTTCTTCAGGCACAGGGGTCTGGGGTATGATCCCTGGGCCTGCCGTGCCGGCCTTGCCCCTGGGGTGGCTGAGATGGCAATTGAGACTGGGCGTGGTGGCATGTGCCTGTAATTCCAGCTCTTGGGAGGCTGTAAACAGGTGGATCACCAGGAGTCCAATGTAGTAGTAAGACCCTGAACACCCTGTAGACCCTTCCCTAAAAAATAAAATAAATAAATAAAAATTATAATTTCTTTTAAAATGTTCAAGGTAGAGAAGCATATGTAGGAAATTATTGAGGTGAAAATGATGTAAAAGTGCTCTTGAAAACAGCTTCTGTAATTCCTTCTTCTCAGTCATTTCTCAATTTGCTGAACTCTTAGACTACAAGATCTCTGTAAGCAAAATGTATAACTTACACAGAGCACCTGATAAATACAAAGGTAGCTTCAAGGGAGAATGAGATTATATGTGAGTCAGGGCAAAATGAATGCTTAGCTGAGCATGGTAGTACATGCCTGTGGTTCTAGCTATTGGGATTCTATTGCCTCAGCAGAGAGAATCACTTAAGCTGAGGTTCGAGGAAGCCTGGGCAACACAGCATGGCCTAGCTACCTAAACAGACCAAAAAAAAAAGAAAAAAAGAAAAAAAAAAAAAGCTTACATTTTTAAAACACTTGAGGCCAGCAGATGATACCATCCTTCTCTTCCAAATAATAGGGAATAGCCTGACCTGTCTGGCTGACGCAGAGACCAAAGCAGCTGAGAGGCATTGATTCATAAAGTTCTGAAGGAAGAGCAAAGTAATTATAGTTCCAATCTTCAGATGTTACTTTAAAGGCTATTTCAGGAAGCATAATGAAAAGTCAGTACCTGTCAAGAGAAAAAAAATAGCCTCACTTTTGTTTGCAAGAGCTTTTTAAAAAGTTTCTTGGTATTGGCTGCTCTTTGTGTCAGGGTTCTGTGTTCCTGTTGGGGAGGGCTTATCAAATGTGGCAAACTACTTGTAAAATAAAATATTTAAAAAGAGCCAATGTCCATGTCTTGATTCAGGTTCTTGCTATTTCATTTTAGATCCATGTTTAACTTTTTTTTTGAGACAGTCTCATTACTTGGTTCACTTTGATCTTTTACTAACAGAATACATCTTAGAATACTGTTTTATTTACAGAAAGATGGAGCAAGAGAATTCTCACTTATTCCCTCTATTAACACTTTACATTTATTTAGTACAATTAATCAATATTGATACCCTGTTCATAAAGGCCATACCTTATTCAGATTTGTTTTTGTCTAATGGCTTTTTTTCCTTTGGGATCCTAGTCAACTGAAAACTTACATTTTATTTTTCTGTTAGTTAACAGCTCATTTTAGTTGTCCACACTAATGTCTCCTTAGATTCTCTTGGTTGTCAGTCACGTTCATTTTTTTGGTGTGCAGCTCAGCCTGCCCTGGGAGCAGGGCTGCCCGTGGCTTGTGGTGCCACAGATCAAACCATGGTCCCCGTGCTTGTCGAAACTTGCCTAAGCAGGAGCTTCAGACCGCTGAACTATCTCACTGGCCCTACCTTCATTTTTTGCATGATGAACCAGACTGAAAATCTGATTAAAGACCATTGAGGTGGCATACACTTGTAATGTCAGCACTCAGGAAGCTCAGGCAGCAGGACTGAGTTCGAGGCCAATCTGCACTACATAGCTAGACCTGTTTAAAAAAAAAAAAAAAGCTAAAGATAATTTCCACAGAAACGTGAATTTAAGTCTAATTTAAGAGGGGTTCCACCCACAGTACTTCAGAAGCCCTGTTTTATGAGGAAAATGTGATCTTTAAATTCCCTTTCCGGATTTAGACTCTAGTTCAGGCTTTCCCGTTAATTTGTTGTGTGATCCTTTGTCAAAGTGCTGCCTATGGGGGCCTCAGTTTCATCTGTGAAGAGTTTACACGATGTCTCAACCCATTTCTGGCAGAATAAAAGATGGTTATCATCTGGAGTTATCATTATCTGAGAAGAAGGGCTCGGAAGGGACGATCAGATCAAATTATTCCAGGGAAATGGATGGCCTTATCAATAAAGAGGCTGCAGAGGTTCCGGTGAGAAAAACAGGGTTCCACTTGATGGTGTGCTGATTTTGCAAGTCATTTTCTCCCTTTGGGTTTCAGATTCCTCATCTACAAAACGAGGAAGGCCTTGCTTCTGGTAACTGTGAAATTCCTGGGAGCGGCTGAGGAGCCTGGCAAAATACCATGTGAAGAATTCAGACGGGAAAGTAGGTGAAGGGCGGGTCTGAGGAATGCCAGGCAGGGCTGAGGACTTAGGCAAGAGGTACCTATTATAGGGTTGAGCAACGCCTCCCGAGCACCGCGGGTGTCCTTGCGCCTCCATTCCAGCTCCGCCTCCTCCTCGCTTTCCTTCCTCTCATCTTCCTTCCCCTCAGAGCGCACGACGCCACACTTCGCATGGCAGCCACTACGCGCCGCTTTCCACAGCTCAAAGGGCGGGCGCGCTCCCCGCGTCGTCACTTCACTCGGCCCCCGCCTGCCCTGTTCCTCTCAGAATTGGCTGATCGAGTGAGTGACGTAAGTGCTCCATTTTTTTTTTTTGGTCCCTCAGTTTTCTGACCCTGCCCCTCCCCCTTTTCTACTTGTGCAGACGCAAGTCGAAACCTTACTGTTCGAGTTTCGACGGCGTCTGGCGCCGACTAAGTTGGGTAGACCAGAAGGCCCCGGCGAGGGCGCGCACGCACACACGCACGCACGCACGCACGCACGCCGGAGGCCGGCCGGAGACAGGCTCGAGCCCGGGCTCGCCCCGCGCCGCGCCAGAGCTCGCGCACTCAGCAGGTCGGGCTGCGGCGGTGGCAGCTGGGCGAGCCGAGGCGCTGCGTGCGAAGGTCCCAGGCGCGTCTGCGTCTGCGTCTGCGTCTCCGCCACCCTCTCTCCTCAGTGTCGGTGTCGGGTGCTGAGGAAGGGAAGGCGCAAGCCTAGCCTTGGGAAGCCCGAGCACGCCCTTGGTTGCCTCCGACACCGCCCTCCTTTCCTTCCCATCCGTGGGCCTCGCTCGGTGCTAGGCGACTCTGCGGGGGGCGGCGGCGGCGACTGCCAGTCTGTGGAGTCCTGCTGCCCCGCAGCCTCGCTCCTGCGTCCGTCCTGCAAAAGCCAAGGAAGCTCGGCGCCCTCCCTTCCTCTCGCCGTCCTCGTCTGCCGGTGGGAGCAGCGTCGGTCCGGGAGGGCTCTGGGCTGAGGCGGCGGCAGCTCCTCCGGCTCCATCATGTCCGCGGGCGGAGACTTCGGGAATCCGCTGAGGAAATTTAAACTGGTGTTCTTGGGGGAGCAGAGCGGTGAGTGCGCGGCTCGCCCTCTTTGGCCTCCGGCCGCCGCTTCCCCGCGCCGCCCCCGGTGCGGCCCTTTGGCGCTCTGGGTTCCACCCAGCTCTTCCCCGAGCTCCGCCGCGCCGGGATCCATAGGCCGGATTTTTACCCAAGCCTTCGATCCCTACTCTGCGGTCCGCGTTCCCCACAGCCCGGCCCTCTCCCCTCAACCTGCCTCCCTCCTCCTGCCACCCCGCCCAGCCCCAGACTCCTGTCCATCCCTTTCTTCCTCCGGTCTCCGTCGGCTCTTTCCCCGACTCTTTCTTGAGCCCCACCCTTATGCCGTGCTCTTTCTCGCGTTGTCCGCGACGTGAGGCTCACCCCGGGAAGCCCCACTTCTGGAAACCGGCCGTCTTCAACCTTGGGCTAAGGAGGGTGGGTTTTGGGCGTTGTTTTCCCCAGAGACTTGGCCCTGAGAAGTGCAGATCTTCTGGAAGGTGGGAAGTGGTGGTTGTAGAAAAAAACAAAAACAAAACAAAAAACCGGAATGGTTTTCACCTAGATGGGAAATTAGCCTGGGTTGCAGAAAAAATATTTATGAATTGGAGGCGACTTGAACGTGGGGTGCTTGGGGGTGAGAAGTGTGGCATTGGCAGTGACGATTTTGCACCTGGGGTTGGGCTGTGGCATGTTGAAAGAGCTCATTTTTTTTGGATTTTCATCACTGATAATTTTTTTTTGGCAGTTTTGATGCTTTTTCGATGTCTGCCAGATGCTATGTCATGATCATTTTACTTGGGATTTTTCACATCTTACCTCCCCTTTTTCTCCTTTCAACGTGAAACAGCGTTTGGCTCTCATGGTGGTGCAAACAGGAATTACTGGGAAAATGTTAATTCATATCTTCTGGATGGAGTATTTTCTAGTTACTTGTGCAAGAATAGTTACAATAACTAACATCTTTGTTTTGTAGCGTTGTCTTTGGGTTATGGAGTAGGAATAGAGTCATCATCTAGTTATTTAAATTAGGTTTTAATATTTGAGCTAAGTGATGTTGTATGTCTAATATTTCGTAGTATCTGATGAGTGAAATTGTGCTGTTCACCTGGTGTGGGTTCTGCTGTCGATGTACATAGTATGAGATTGTAATTTTGTGCTGGTCGTTTCTTAAAATATTATAGTAATAATATTTTACTAGTTTTATGGTGTATTATACAAATTTAGCAGTAATGCAGAAATTATCACCTCATTTGTTTCTCACATCTTTCATGACCATCTTTAAAATGCAAACGTAAGAGAGTTTAATTTCAAGTTATCACACATTGGCTATCTACAAGGTGTCTTAGGTGAGGTTATAGAAAACGTGTTTATTTGTATTGAAAGGCATATAACAGAATTTATAGTTTTGATTGCTGTCTTGAACTATATTAATTTGTATGACATAGCGGGGTAATATTGATTGCAAAATCGATTCCAGTTTGACCTAGGAAATAGTTTTTTCTTTTTTTTATACTTAGATTGTCTTCCTTTTACTCCTAGTCCTTGCCCCTTCCCCCTTTTTTTCCTTTCCATTTGAACCCAGGGCCTTCCCACCAAACTACATCTGCAGCCTTTTTTTTTTTTTAATAGCTTCACAAAGTTGCTAAATTTTTCAGACAGCACTGGAACTTTCTCCTCCTGTCTCAGAATCCCGGAGTACTGGGATTACAGGTGTGCATCACCGCTTTTGGTTTACTCCATGAAGGGTAAAGTCTCTCTGATTTTCTCTCTTTTTTTTTTTTTTTTTTTTTTGTTTTTTTGTTTTTTTGTTTATGGATTTTCTTTAAGTATAAACTTGTTGCCTTAAGTGAGTACTTGGTGGAGCCTATGGAGTTGATACTGGTCCAGTTATATTGCAATTCCAGGACATTGCCCTACATAAAATACAGTTTACTGGTCATCACTGATAAGTAGACTGTAAAGTGCTTATTGTGCTGCCTACACATGCCTGTAATTCCAGGCCAGGGAGGAAGCTGAGGCAGAAGGATAGCAGTGAATTCAAGGGCAGTCTGCAATACATAGTGAGAACCTATTTCAAAAACACCAAACAAACAAACAAAACAAAAGCTTACTGTGTGCTCAGGAATATTACTGCCTTTTGTTATGATGCAGAGCTATTTAGTTTGCATGCAAAATCCATTAATCTGTCTAGGAAACTTTTTGTGTGAAGAGCTCCTAAGTATTTGCATGTTTCCTTAGAGTTCTATGAGTATTTATGTTCCCAGTCGTACTGCAGAGTTTTGTGGCTTTTTATTTCATTGTTTAAGCTTTTACTAACTCTTCCCCTTCACTGTCTCACTCCACCTCCTCCCCCAGATAATTCCCAAAGCTTTGTTAGATTTTAAAAAATATATATATTTTGGTTTTTGAGACAGGGTCTTGCTCTATAGTTCAAGCTGGCCTTGAACTCACTGTGTAACACAGACTGGTCTCAAACTCAAGAGTTTGCCTGGCTTAGTTAGCCTCCTTAGTGCTGGGCTTACACCACCTCATGCAGCAACTTGTATTTTTTAGAAGTTTTAGACTTATACCTCTTTACCTGGTTTCCCAAATTATTAATATATTAGTATGGTACATTTGTTACAACGAATGAACCTGTATATAGTATTGATATGTTTTTAACTAAATGTCATAGTTCATTCACAGACTATAATCTGTGGCAGAGTTTTATTTCTTTAATAATGTGTACTACATTTATAATTATATCTTTTTTGTGTATTTGCTTGTTTGGTGTTTTTTTGTTGTTGTTGTTTGGTTGGTTGGTTTTTTTTGGCAGAACCAGGGATTGAACTCAGGCCCTTGTGCTTGCCAGGGAAGTGCTTAATCTAGTGAGCCATCTCCCCGGTCCCTTTTTTATGTATTTGTTGTTGTCTGTTTCTCACAGCAGAATTTAAGTTCCATGAAAATAAAACTGTTCTTTTTGTTCATTATACTCTCATTGCTTAACATAGTGCCCAGCTTGGAATATGTATGTATGTATGTATTTATTTATTTGGTACAGGGTCTCGCTACACAGCTCAGACTCGTAGTGATCCTCCTCTCTCAGACTCTCCAATGCTGGGATTAGAAGCATGCACCATCATGCCTAGTCTCATTGGCTAACTCCGCATGTGGTACAAGGGATTACACCCGGGTCCTTGCACTTGCTAGACAGGCACTTAGACTGCTGAGCGATCTCCCCAGTCCTAACTTGTAGTAATTACTCATAAGTATTTGGTGGATAATGGTTGTATTTAACAGTCACCAAAGCTAGTAGCTTGTATTTAACTTTTTGCTATCAAGAGCGCTACAATTTTTCCTAATGTAATTACTAGCTTAACAATATATTGTTAATCCGCAATACAGGGATAGTCCAGGTGCTGGGGAGTGGGGTAGAGAAACCAGAAATTTATCAGCTTAATGGACGTACATTTTATATTCTTTTTCTTTTTGTTTTGAGACAGTGTCTTAATTGTGTAGTTCAGGCTGTCCTTGAACTCACTGTGTAACCCAGGCTGTCTTCAAACTTGTGGCAGTCCTACCTCAGCCTCCCTAGTGGTGGAATTACAGGTGTGGGTCACCACACTCAGCCTTTATACATTGTTTTGGAGCTGAACAAAATTCCTCTTTCTTAAAGCTGTTAAATTATTTGCTTTTAGTGTAACATGTAAAAATGTCAAATTGTATTACAGATGTGTGTTCGTAAAACTGATTTGAAATTAGACTGTTTGGCTTAGGTTATCAAAAATTTAAAGTGCTATGCTGTATAATAAAGATAAATTGTTTCAGTATATGAAATAGATTGAGTTAATGACACCAGTCTTGGTAATTGTGCTACAAATCTCTTTTGGTTTGTATTTTATTTTATTTTCATCTTTTTATATTTTTGCGGAACCGGGGATTAAACTCAGGCCCTTGCGCTTGCCAGGCAAGCACTTATTCTACTGAGCTATCTCCCCGAGGCCTGTGGTTTGTATTTTACTATTATACCTGCTCTGATAGAACAATGTTCAAATATATAATTCCTTGAAGTTTCCTTAAGAAAGTTCTTTGTTATTACCTGTGGTAATAACTGCAGAGACACTTTTTTTTTAAATTTTTTATTTTTTTTTAATTTATTTGAGAGAGAGAGAGAGAGAGAGAGAGAGAGTGTGTGTGTGTGTGTGTGTGTGTGGCCAGCTCAGCCCACCAGGGGGCGGGGCTGGCTGGCATGTGGTGCTGGGGGATTGAACCGCGGTCCCTGATGCTTTGCTAAGCTAGTTCCAAGTAGGTGCTTTAGACCACTGAGCCATCTCTCCAGCCCTGCAGAGACACTTTTAAGAATATCATTAAATGGGGCCGGGGAGATGGATCAGTAGAATAAGCACTTGCCTGGCAAGCTCAAGGGCCTGAGTTCAATCCCCGGTTCCAAAAAAAAAAAAAAGAATATCATTAAATAAGGGGCAAAAGAGATGGCTCAGTAGAATAAGCAAGGGTCTGATTTCAATCCCTGGTTCTGCCCCCCCATCACTAAATAGTAGATTTATAGTAGATCATTTATACTAGATTTTACTATATACTGTATACAAGTGTGTGTTATCAATTATTAGGAAATATAATGGCAGGGAGAAGCACCTAGTACTGCTTACTTTTTCACTGTATATTGCCCATTTTACATCAGTTATTTTTAATTATAGCATGCTAGGTAGGGAAAAAGTATCATGAATCTTAAAATAGTGCTTAATACTTTATTCTGTATTCTAGATCATGCTGTTTTGTATTTCACTGTATATTAATGTGTATATATCCCCTTTAAATTTCATGTGAATAGACTGAAAAACTCAATTACTGTTTTTTTTTTATTTTTTTTTTATTTTTTTTTAACATTTATTTATTGTGTGTGTGTGTGTGTGTGTGTGTGTGTGTGTGTGTGGCCAGCTCAGCCCACCAGGGGGCGCAGCTGGCTGGCATGTGGTGCTGGGGGATCGAACCGTGGTCCCTGTACTTTGCCAAGCTTGTTCCAAGTAGGTGCT
The DNA here is from genome assembly GCF_000260255.1 of Octodon degus. Classification (NCBI taxonomy): domain Eukaryota; kingdom Metazoa; phylum Chordata; class Mammalia; order Rodentia; family Octodontidae; genus Octodon; species Octodon degus. The sequence goes on from NW_004524722.1 coordinate 1,251,600, forward strand.
TTAGACCACTGAGCCATCTCTCCAGCCCTCAATTACTGGTTTTTAATAAACAATTGGTAAATATTAAGTACTTCCCGTGTGCCAGGCTCTCTTAGAAAAAGTATGTTTGTTAGCTAATTGAATCTTTACCATAACTATATGGATCCTATTGTCTTTATTTCATAGATAAGTAAACTGAAACATGAAGAAATTTTGAGCAATTCGCCAAAAATCAGTGACCAGTGCTAAAATAAGAAACTTGGACTTTGTACTTTTTTTTTAATTGAAAGAATTATTTATTTATTTGGTACAGGGTCTTGCAACAGACTTGTAGTGATCCTCCTGTCTCAGCCTCCCCAGCACAGGAATTATAGGGGTACGCCACCATGCCCGGTTTCAGGAGCCCATGGATTCCGGGGCTGGCATGGTATGCTGTACTGGGCATCAAACTTGGTCCTTGTGCTTGCTAGGCAGGCTCTTAGACTGCGGAGCTATCTCCCCAGCCTGGGACTTTGTACTCTTATCATTAGGCCTGCTGTTTAGTTGTGGTTTTTTGTTTTGTTTTTTGTGGAACTGGGGATTGAGGCCCTTGCACTTGCTAGGCAAGTGCTTATTCTACTAAACTATCTCCCCAGCCCCTGCTGTTTTGTTTGAAATAGCCAAAACAAGATGTAGATATTCCCCAAATTTAACAATATGAAGCTCTAAAATGTACAAATGGCTTTATACTATTTAGTCTAGTAATTCTCAAAATGTGGTCTGGTGACCCCTAAGGATTTCTCAAGGTCTTTGGAGGGGAAGTTTACAAACCAAAATAGGATCTAAACCATTTTAGTTTAAAAAAAAAGTTTTTATTAGTACATGTTAGTGGTACATAAAGACTGCATTTATCATGGGGAGGGAGTAGTTACACATACATAGCACATTTTAATTTTTTTTTTTTTTTTTTAACATTTTAATTCTTATAGTTTCTCTTCCCTCCTTGGCCATTTGCATAGTCTTTTGGGGTAGGGTACTGATGGTCAAACTCAGGACCTCACACTTGCCAGGCAAGCGCTGCACCACTGAGCTAAATCCCTGGCTTCTGTATAATATTAAGATGTTATATGGCTTTTCCTTTTTTTTTTTTCTTTTGGTCTTTTTGAGATAGAATCTTGCTATGCAGTTTAGGCTGGCCTTGGGCTCACTTTGTAGCCCAGGCTGGTCTCAAACTCACAATGATCCTCCTGTCTCAGGCTCCCCAAGTGCTAGGATTACAGGTGAGCACCACCACGCCCAGCAGCTTTTCCATTCTTTATTCCTGTTCTAGTGTATACTAGAATTTCCAAGAGCCTGCCTGTTATGTGGTACTACAACAGATTGAATGCTCAAGCAGTTTTGAATATCTAGTTATCATCTGTTAAGTAGATGTGTAAATATGTAAAAATGCCACTAAACTTACTTTCAGATACTTTTTTCATAAAAATGATTATATTAATATGTAATGAGTTTGTTGCTATTGTTTTTAAGTGTATTTAACATTAATTTTTTCTCAATTTTTGATATGTAAATATTGATGTAAACTGCATAAAGGAGTTATGAGGGAAAAAAATCCTAAGCCGGACATGGTGGTACATTCCTTGTAATTCCCAACACTGAAGAAGGCTGAGGCAGGAGAATCACAAATTGAAGCCTGGCCTTAACAATTTAGTGAGCCCCTGCCTCTAAATAAGTGAATAAATGTAGTTGAGGAAGTAGTTCAGTGGTAGAGATTGCAGGATTTAGGCCAGTCTAGGTAATTTAGCAAGACTTAGTCTCAAAACAACAAAAACCATAACAGGCTGGGGATGTGGCCTACACTAGAGAGCTTGCTTTGTATATGTGTTGGCTTCAATTGAATTGGCTTCAATTCAATCCCTAGTACCCAGCGCCTTCACACTACATCCCCAACCCTTTTTATTGTTTATTTGAGACAGTATTTCACTGTACTGCCCAGGTATGAGTTCAGCTTGTGGTTCTGCTGCCTCAGCCTCTCAAAACATTGGGATTATGGGCCTGTATCATAACACCTGTTTTTATTTTATATGGGGAGTACTAGATTTATATTCTTCGAGTTTCAAATTAGGAACTTTAGTTTTAAGAAATTTTCTTGTGAGATACAGTACCTTCTTTCCATTTTTCAGTTCTCTGTAAATCTTTTTGTTTTTGATTTTTGAGATGGTCTTGTGTAGTTCAGGCAGGCTTTGAACTTGTGATATTCCTGCCACAGCCTCCTTAGTGCAAGGATTACAAATGTGTACTACCACATCCAACCTATTCTCTAAATTGGTCTTATTTCATCTTGCCTGTTTTCTACTTTGTTTTTATTCTTATAAAATATTTTCAACTTTCTTTCATCCCATTGTTTTATTTCTGCTATCATTTTGATTCTAGCATCATTAGTCAGTTTTAGGATATTAGGCTGGGGCAATAGCTCAGCGGCCTAAGCTCCTGTGTGGCAAGCACAAGGTCCTGGGTTCAATCCCTGGTACCCCACCCCCCAAATAATACTGCATAGGATATTGAGGTGTATAGCTTTTTCCTGCCTGCATGTTCACCTTTTTGAATTTTTTCTTTTTTTCGTACTGGGAATCTTAACTCAGGGCCTTGCACTTGCCAGGTAGGTGCTATGCCACTGAGCTATATCCCAAGCCCTGAAAATTGTTTTTCACCTTCGTCTTACTCTATTTCTGTTAATATGGTGCTCAAAAAACTAGTGACAAAACAAAACAAAACCTAGTGACACTTAAGTTATCTGCTGTTGCTGCTGCCTGCTGCTTTCATTCCTCTTCCTCCTCCTTTTTCTTCATTTTGAGATGTTCTCACTGCAGTGCAGGCTGGCCTTGAACTCTCAGTCATCCTCCTGCCTCAATCTCCTGAGTGTGCTTGCCATCCTGCCGGGCAGTTATCTGCTTTATTTTTTTATTTTGAGACAGGGTCTCACTATACAGTTCAGGCTGGCCTTGAGCTAACTTTGTAGCCCAGGCTGGTCTCAAATTGGCAGTGATCTTGCTGCCTCAGCCTTCTCAGTGGTGGGATTACAGGTGTGCACCACCATGTCTGGTCTAGTTATCTGGTTCTGTTTAAGAGTTAAACACTAAAAATTAAACATTCAGCTCTTGTGTGGATTTATGGGACTTGACTGTAGGACTTGAGTTCTTTTTCTTGTAAATTTCTGATGTTAGTGTTTTTTGGGGATGGGTGCTATGGGAAATTGAATTCAGGATTTCAGTCTGTGCCATGGAGCTTATATCTCTGGCCCTTCATGTTTTTTAAGTTTCTTTGCTGGCCAGATTTCCTGAAGAATTATCCAGCATCTTGCTACATATAATAATCTTAGTTACCTTCTTGGAGCTGAATGGAGAGGGGAAGTCATAATAAACAGTAAGGACCCCCCTCCATTGGTGAACCCATATGCTAAGCATATGTGCTGTCACTGAGCTACAACTCCAACCATGTGTCTCCTTGTTCTTAGTAGTTTAGACTACCCTCAGCTGTACCTTGTTTCCCTAGGCCAGAAACAGTCTGTTTTTCTCTCTGAACAACACAAACTTCTAATTTTTTGTCTTTTTGAGATCTTGTTATGCAGCTCAGGCTCACCTTGAGCTCAGTTTCTAGCCCAGGCTAGAACTCACAATGATAGTTCTGCCTCAGCCTCCGGAGTGCTGGGATTACAGGCATGTATCACCACACCCTACACTTTTAATCTTCTGATGAAGTAGAGGAGATGGAAGTGGCTGTGAGGAATAGAAAATCTATTAAACATTCCTTCCATTATTAGCTGCACCTTTATCCTTAGATAGAAACCCAGCAGCTTTCTAGATTTTTGTCTTTGGGGGTTTTATGGAAGTTTATGTTTAGGCATGATTGATTAAATCATTGCCTATTGGTGATTTCCTCATCCTTCAATTTCTTCCTTCAGAGGTGAGGCTCAAAATTCCAGTCCTTAGTAATCACAAGATTTTCTTGACTTAAAGCTTCCAGTCCCTTAGGGATTTCCAGAAGTCACCTCATTAACCCAAACTTAAGATGTTGTTAAAATGGATTTGTTAGGATTAATAAAAGATTGTCCTTTCACTTTAATCACTTAGAAGCTGTATAGTAGGAACTGTGAAGTAGACTACAATACGTATTTCTCATTGTACCCTAATATCACATCTCTAAATCCATCTGTTGAACTTGTACTTCCAATATCTCAGAATGTTAGAGTTGATGGAATAATAATTAAGATGAGTTCATACTAAGGTATGATTCTAGCAAAACACATGGTGCTTGTCCTTACAAAAGGGAAATTTAGACACAGTTGTACAGAAAGAGTGCCACGTGAAGATAATAGTACAACTCATGTTTATATGCTAAGGATTGCTAGCAAATTGCCAGAAGCTAGGTAAGAAAATTGGAACAGATTTTTCCTCCCAGCCCTCAGAAGGAAGCAACCCTGTGGACACTGATGAAGAATTTTGGGCCTCTACAACTCTGAAACAATTTATTATGGCATCCCTAGCAAGCTAAAATAGTATTTAATATTTCTTTGCGACTAAATATAAAACTCCACATAGCATTTGCTGACAGCAGGAACGTTAATACTTGGTTTTGTTTCCTATGAGACTTTTGTTTTTTAATATTCATGCTACATACATGTTGTGTAAATCTGTGTGGTTTTTTCCTCCTGGTATTAGTGCATTTGTTTTCATACATAGTATGAACTAACATTTGATTGCTTAGTACATACCGCGTTTAACTTCATTTTTTGATTAGCAATATTTATCATATGTATTGACTACATTCATCACCATGGGGAATTTCTATGTGCACATAATATATTTATGTACATAATATAATATACATAATATATTTTTCTCCTATTCCTTCCATCAACCCTTGTTCCCCTCATTTACAAAATCTTTGTGTCCATTTTTTTCTTTTCCCTTCCTCATCCCTCTCCCTTGTTCACTTTCCTATATGAATATGTTCTTTCTACTTCTCAGTATCTGTCCTCTATGTACTTGCAGTTTTAATGTATTTAATCCTTAAAGTCAACTCATTGAATTGCTTGAGTCAGCTCATTGAATTCAAGGAAAAGTGATTGATTTTAGGATTGGAGCAGGGAAAAGTAGCGGATAAGCCCAAGATGTCTTTTGGGGATACAAAGGCTAGCCTCTGTATAATTTTTTTTTTGGTGGGGGGAAACCAGGGATTGAACTCAGTCCCTTGTGCTTGCCAGGCAAGAGCTTATTCTACTGAGCTTTCTCCCTGGCCCAACATATCTTTTGATGGAAAATAATTTAAGGAGATATTTAAATGGCCAAGAGCGTGGATACATTCCTGTAACTTGGGAAGTTGAGGCAGGAAAATTGCTGGGAGTTTGAAGGCAGTCTGGACTAAATAAGGAGACCTTGTCTCAAAAAAAAAAAAAAAAAGAAAAAGAAAAAAAAGTAACGAGTACGGTATGTTAAAAGGGCGGAGAAGTCAGCATGAAAAAGATCCCAATAGAGAAAACTGGAGTAATTTGAGCAACAAAATAAATCATAGTATAAGATTATAACCCACAGAATTAAAATATCTCAATCCATGTTGCAATAAAGGTAAAAGGAAAGCTTGTTCTTATAATAAAATGATTCTAATTAGTGAATGTAAATGAGGCAAATGGAAACTCTTCATTAGAACCCCACTGTAATAATTGGCTACAGGGGGGCGGGGAGATGGCTCAGTGGAATAAGCGCTTCCCTGGCAAGCGCAAGGGTCTGAGTTCAATCCCTGGTTCCGCCAAAAAAAAAAAAGAAACTTTAAAAGTGAGACTTTTCCTTGTGAACAGTTTCTCTAGCACACACACACACACACACACATCCTGAGCAAATAACCAACACTTGTTCCTCTGCCTAGAAGAAGGAAAAGGTTATGTGGGGGGAAGGACTATTTTGTAGTAAAAAAAAAAAGAAAAAATATATATATATTTGTATATACAAAACAGGATAGATATACAGCTACTTTTTCTTAGTTCAATGAGAAGAAAGTTTTTTTTTTTTTTTTTTTTTTTTTTTTTTGGTGGAACCAGGGATTGAACTCAGGTCCTTACGCTTGCCAGGCAAGCACTTATTCCACTGAGCCATCTCCCCGGCCCGAGAAGAAAGTTTTGAACTAATAGTGTTTAGACAAGATATCATGTCTGCATCTTGTACTATGAATAACTACAATAAAGACAACAATATGCAATGTATTAATTATTGTAACAGTCCTACTAACCTGTTTTGGAACTGTCTCATTGCTACTTCTTTCTCAGTAAAATTATTTTTAAAAAAATAATAATTGGCTACAGGTTAGGATCCCTTTAATGTTAAAATTAGTGAGAGAGGGCCAGGGATACAGCTCAGAGGCATAAGTGCCTGCATGGCATGTACATAGTCCCGAGTTCAATCTCTGGTATCATGGGGGGAAGACAATTAGCAGAACTTTGAGAAAAGGATATTTACATATTGTTTTCTCAGTCTGGTGAAAGGTTTCAACTGAAAGAGTGAGATCAGATATATATGAATGGTTTTTCTGACTGAAAGGGTTATAGATACACTACAGTGATTTTTGAAGTCACCTGGAAGGATTTTTCCTTTAACCAAATGGTAGTTAGAAGTGCATTCTTTTATTTTCGAACACTTGGGAATTTTCTATTTTTCTTTGTAATTTCAAGGTAAATTGTACTACAGTCAGAAAACAGTATTTAGAGCTGGGCATGGTGGGACACACCTGTAAGAGTGAATTTTTTTTTTAAAGAAAAATTTTTTTTCCTTTGGAGTTTTTTGGTGTTTATTTGTTTGAGAAAGGGCCTCAATATGTCATACAGGCTGACCTTGAACTAAATATGTAGCCCATGCTGGACTGCAATCCTGCCTCAGCCTCGAGTCCTGGGATTACAGGTGCTTAACACCACATCCAATTGAAGAGCATTGTTTTAATGTTAATGTCATTGAGATTTTCTTTACAATCTTGTGCTTTTGAGACTGTAAATTAAACTTGCATTTTTTTCTGAATTGAATTTTTCATCACCACTGTTTTCTAATGTTTTTTATCCTACAGTTGAATTAACCTTTTTTTTTTTCTTCTTCTTCTTTTGTTTCTTTTAAAGACAAGGTATTGTGGTATTGCTCAGGCCAGTGTCAAACTTCTGGGCTAAAGTGGTCTGCCTCAGCCTCCTGTGAAGCTGAGACATAGATAATGTGCCACTGTGCCTGGCTTTAATTTGATATTAATATAGATCCTTTCTTTTGCCTAGTATTTTCTTATCTTTTCAGTTTTATTCTTTTTTTTTTTTCTTTAAAGTTTCAAGTGTACTGTACCTGAAAAACCAGCATCTAGTTAGTCTTTGTATTTGATAAGTTGTTTTACAAATTGGAGCATTAGTACATTTATGTTTAATAGAATTATATATTTGGTTTTAAAATAAATCTACCTTGACTGGGTACAGTGGCACACACCTGTGATCCTAGCTGTTTTGGAGGTTGAAGCATATGGATCATAAGTTTGAAATTAGCCTAAGACCTTGTCTAGAAACTACAAAAGAGAACAAAAAAGGGTGGTGAAGTAGCTTAGTGCTAGAGTGCTTACTTAGATGTACAAGAATCTGTGTTCAATTCCAGGTACCATGAAAAAAATCTTAAAAAAGAAATTCTGTGTTAGTCAGTTTTCCATTGCTCTAGCAAAATACCTGAGAAAAATAGCTTAAAGGAGGAAAGATTTATTATGGCTCATGGTTGCAGAGGTTCCAGTTCATGGCAAGCTGGCTGATTGCTTTTAAGCCTTGGTAGGCAGAAATATAGAAGAAGGACATGCAGAAGGAAAGCTACTCACCACCTGATAGCCAGGATACAGAAGGTGAGAGAACCAGAGAAGAAAAGACAGAAGACCAGATGTAGTTCCCAACATTGCTTTCTCATGATCCCTTGACTTTCAGCTTGGCTTAATCCCATTTCTATAAGTTTCTAATAATGCCATCAAACTGGGTTAATCCACTGATGTTGTTAAAGCCCTTATGTTCCAATCACTTCTCTCAGTTCCACCTCTAAACATTATTGCACTGGGGATAATTCCATCTATACATGAGTCTCTGGAGGACACTTTATATTTAGACTAACATTTACCATCTTATTAAAATACTTTTTT
>NW_004524722.1:1259847-1263247 GCF_000260255.1 Octodon degus
GTGTGTGTGTGTGGCCAGCTCAGCCCACCAGGGGGCGGGCCTGGCTGGCATGTGGTGCTGGGGGATTGAACTGCGGTCCCTGTGCTTTCCCAAGCTTGTTCCAAGTAGGTGCTTTAGACCACTGAGCCATCTCACCAGCCCCTCGTATTTCTTTTGTTGTGTGAGTTTATAGTCTTAAAAATCATTACATATTGTTTTGAAAGTTTCTTTTTTAAAAAATTATTTATTTATTGTATTTTTAGGGAAGGGTCTACAGGGTGTTCAGGGTTGCACTATTAGATCGGACTTGCAGTGAGCCACCTATTCACAGCCTCCCAAGAGCCGGGATTACAGGGGTGCACCACCACTCCCAGTCTCAATAGCCGTCTCAGCGGGCCCAGGGAGTGGGGCCGGCTGTGGAATGGCAGGCCCTGGGATTGAACCTCTCGCCCTTGTGCCTGCCTGCAGGTGCTTAATCCACAGAGCTATTTGGCCGACCTTTGAATGTATTTAGTACAGGGTTTACAGGGTCTCACTACACAGATTGGACTTGTAATGATCCTCCTGTTTTCAGCCTCCCAAGCCCTGGGATTACAGGTATGCACCACCACGCCCCATTTCAATCAGCAGTTCAGCACACCTGGGTGTGTGTGTGCAGGGCCAGCAAGTCATGCAGGGGATCGAACCCTGGTCCCTGCATCTGCTTAAGCAGGCACCTCAGTCCACTGAGCTACCTGGCCGACTCGCTCGTGCACTCATTCGTCCTCTCCTCTTCCCTCCCCTCCCCTCTCTCTTCTCTTTCTTTCTCTCCCTTTCTCCCTCCCTCCCTCGTGTTTCTTTCAATGAATTACAATTCCACAAACCTTATTACTTTTTCTTTTTTCTTTTTTGTGGTACTGAGGGTTGAACTCAAGACTTTGTACTTGCCAGGTAGGCACTTACTGCTGCTGAGCTATATCACCGGGCCCTGTTACTTGTTTTTGTATTTTGATCCTTGAACTTCTCTTTTATATATGTATGTACATATGTGTGTATGTACATACGTATGTGTGTATGTATGTATTTGGTACAGGATCTTACTACACAGCTTGGATTTATAGTGATCCACCTGCTTTCACCCTCCCAAGCATGCACCACCATGCCTTGTCTCAGTGGCTGGCTCAGGGTACTTGGGGGCAGGGCCAACGTGGCATGTGGTCCTGGGGATCAAATCTTGGTCCCTGTGTTTCCCAGGCAGGCACTTAGTCCACTGAGGTGTCTTGCCAGCCCCTGAACTTCTTTGACTAGTATTTGTTAGCTTTGGAATAAAATGAATAATAAATAGTAACTAAGCATTAAAATACTTATTTTTTAGCTTTAGTAAGACCAGACAATGGATCTTTATATGTTTTTATCATCAGTTTTTCTATATGTAAAAAAAAAAAAAAAAAGGTTTAATTTTTTAGAGCAATTTTAGGTTCACTACAAAATTTGAAGTGGAGAGCTGGGAAAGTGGCTCACTGGTAGAGCTCTTGCCTTGCATGTACAAGACTCTGCGTGTGATCTCAAGCACTGCAACACAAAATGCAACAGCAGAGGTTTTCCAAAAACTCCCTGCTTACATACACATGGCCTTACCAATCATTATGGTGCATCTGTAACATTGATGAGCCTTAACTGACATGTACATCATTATCACCCAAAATTCATTGTTTACATTAAGGTTCCCTTTTGGTATTATACATTATGTGGATTTAGACAGATGGATAATGACATGTATCCACCATTGTAGTCCTGTTTGTTTTTTTTTGTTTTTTGTTTTTTTTTAGTCTCACTATGTCATCCAGGCAGGTCTGGAACATACTGTGTAGCTCAGGTTAACCTCAAATTTACAGCAATCTGGGCTGAAGAGATAGGTCAGTAGTCTAAGCACCTGCCTGGCAAGTGCAAGGACCTGAGTTCAATCCCCTGTACTGCTTGCCATGCCTCCTCACACTGCTCTGGCTACTGAAACTGGGCATGGTGGCACACACCTGTGATCCCAGGGCTGGGAAGGCTGAGACAGGAGGATTACTGTGAGTCGGAGCTGTGTAGTGAGATACTGTACCAAATATTAAAAAAAATTACAGCAATCCTGCCTCAGCTGGAAGTGCTGGGATTATAGTTATGTGCTACAATGTCCAGCCCACCATTGTAGTCTTTTTTTATATTTAATTTTTAAAAAATCTTTATTTATTTAAAACAAGGTCTCGCCAGGCAGGTCAGACTCATAGTGATCCTCCTGTCTCAGTCTCCCCAGCTCTGAGATTACAGGCATGCTCTGCCATGCCCGGTTTTGGGCCAGCACGGCATGCAGAACCAGAGATGAACACAGGTCCTTGTGCTTGCCAGGCAGGTGCTTAGACCACTGAACTATCTCTCTCATTGTAGTCTTAAAAGAGTATTTACACTGCCCTAAACATCCTCTGCTTTACTTACCCCTAGAGTTTCTCTAACCCCTCACACTCTATTTAACTGTCTCCTGAATTTGTTTTATCCATAATGTTTGAAAATAGTTGAAATCACACATTATATATAGCCCTTCAGATGGCCTTCTTTTATACAGTATGGATTTAAAGTTCCCATATATCTTTCATGGTTTCATAGCTTATTCCTTTTTAGTGCAGGATGTTTCTTGTCTGGAACAGCTTATCCTTTTACCCACTGAAGGATATCTTAATTGCTTGTCAGCTTAACAGTTATGAATAAAGCAACTACAGACATCTATGCAGGGTTTCTTTCTTTTTTTGGCAGAACTGGGGATTGAACTCAGGCCCCTGCACTTGCCAGGCAAGTGCTTATTCCACTGAGCCATCTCCCCGGCCCCCCAGGGTTTCTTTTTGTCTTTTTTTTTTTTGTGTGTGTGTGTGTGACTGGGGGTCAAACTCAGGACTTTGTGCATGCTACACAAACACTCTATTATTGAACTATATCCCTGACTTCCCATATGTGTAGTTTTTCACAGATAAAAGCACTATTTAAAATACATGACTATCCCACACTGAATTTATTATTTACCACAATAAAAAAAAATGGGGGAAACACCAGTTTTATACCTCTTAACTCCTCTCATCCCCAATTACCTGCACAAAAAGCTGTAAAAATTGGGAAGGAATTTGGGAACCTGTCTCAGCCTTAACAAACTAGTTATTCTTTCAATGTTCTTTTCTCCTGTAGGACTAAGGCATTGATCCTTTCCCCAAGATATGAGAAGTGATGTAGGGGAAGGCTGGGAAAAGGAGGAAACAATGCCACTTGTCATTCTTTGTTCCTGTGTCCAGGAGCCAAGGAGGTTGTCTGGACTCTGACCAAATGATGTTTTTGTTGTTTATAAAGTGAAATAATAGTTATTATCTAGCTCTCAGATAAAGATACAAGTTTTGGGGGTTTTTTTTTTTTTGTT
>NW_004524722.1:1263347-1276810 GCF_000260255.1 Octodon degus
TTTGGCAGACCGGGGATTGAACTCAGGCCCTTGTGCTTGCCAGGCAAGTGCTTGTTCTCCTGAGCCATCTCCCCGGCCCTAAGATACGAGTTTTATTTACAATTTTTCTTCAGTACATAGCCCTCATCCTGTTATCACTGTCACCTCCCACATCCTCTCCACTGTCAAAATATGACATGATGTCAGTTTCCTCTTCATGTTCTTCATCATATACCTCCTCTTCCTCAACTTTTTTTTCTTTCTCTTCATTTCCCTCTGAAGTCACTTCTTTTCCAGGGTCCCTAGCACAGCATATGGGGGCTTGAACTCTGGCCACTGCACTCTGCCTGAGCAGATGCTTTAGTCCACTGAACTATCTGGCCGGCCATCTACTTCAGTTTGGAACATCAGCTTTGCTGAGTATAGCAGTAATCTCAGTTGGTGTTTTGTTTTGTTTTGTTTTGTTTTGTTTTGTTTTGTTTTGTTTTGTTTTGTTTTGTTTCCAGAGCTTGAAATGTATCAAGCCATGCCCTCCAGATCTTTAGGGTTTCTGCAGAGAGATCTGAAATTAACCTCATGGGTTTGTCTCTGTATGTGACTTGTCATTTCTCCCTTGCAGCTTTCAGTAGTCTTTCCTTGTTCTCTATTACTGTTTTAACTACGATGTAGCATGAAGTAGGGTAGCTGCCTCATAGCCCCTTATAGCTCTTGCTTCAGTACCAAAACAGATACACCCTCTCCTGAGAACAGAGGCACTGGGTGCAACTTCAGGGGCTGCTGCCCGTCCCCCACACAGAGCCCATGCTGATACCTCCATATGCAAATTGTTGTGTAGACATAATTTTGTATCTCTTGGATAAATACCAAAGAGCATGGTTACAGGATCATGTGGCACATTTTCATTTTGTAAGAGAAATTTTCATTTTTGTAAGTTGTATCGTCATGATGGCGGGTCATTACAAGTCCCATGTAGACCCTTCCCTAAAATATGAAAATAAAATAAAAGTAAGTAGATAAAATAAAATGCCTTTTGTTATTCACAGTAGTATCAATTGTGAAGATGTTTGCTTGGAAATAAATTTTTGTTTCATTTATTTATTTTTTTTGCAGTACCAGGGATTGAACTCAGGACCCTGCGCTTGCCAGGCAAACACTTATTTTACTGAGCTATCTCCCCAGCCCCATAAAGTTTTTTAAATCTTAATTTTCATATTATCCCTAATGTGCTAATATGGAAGAAAAGACGTGAATTATCTGTTTGCCGGCACTTGCTGGAAAGGGGTGAGATAGAGGAAATACAATTTTGGACAGCGCAAACCACTGACACTGGAGGCGAGCCACATGCAAACTCTCAGAAAAATTTTTGAGATTGGGTGGTGTCAACTCTTGAGATTCATTCACTTTTTTTTTTTTTTTTTTCATTTTTTATATTTGTTTGAGACAGGGTCTTACTGTCCATGCTGGCTTCGAACTTAGTGATCCTCCTGTTTTAGTGACTCCCAAGTGCTGGGATTTATAGGAGTGCACCACCAGTTCAGGCTTATATAGTTCCTTTCTAATTGGTAGACTCTTTTGTTTAATACTTATTGAGTCTTTGCCAAACTACTAAGAAATAGAAAAACAGATACTATTTTGCTCTTGGAGATTGTGCTCATAAGTAGGGCAATTGCCAGCATTCATTATGATTGGCCTAGTGGCACTTTCTGAAAAATACCAACACAAAGTGGAAGTATGGATTTTTGGGATTTCCTTGCCAATGAAATGGAGAGGTCTGATCCTGGGATAATTTTTTGACAGTTCCTCCTGTCACTTCTTTCTTACTCTTCAACAGTCTAGTTCTTATAGCCCTCATACTCCTTAGGACTCTTTATCTTTCTGATCTTAGGGATTATACTTCAATTCACTGAATGAAGTGGACGTGAATCTAGATGAGTTCTTTTTGTTAAGGCCCAAGTAAATATCTGCTTGGCTTTTTGTGTATTAGAGAGTCAACACAGTTGATTGCTTTCCTGTATCTTGTCTCTTCATTTTCCTCATCTTAACTAAATACTCCTAACTGTTCTTAATGTGAAAAGATTGTTTATGATTAGAGAAAGTCATGTCAGTAAGCTTGGGACTATATGGTTTTTATTATGATTATAACTATTGTAGTTGTTGTCCTTTTCATTGTAGCTCTCTGTAGAACAATTGCCTGAGAACCCAGTATAATGTGTTCACTGAGCAAGTCTCTTTTGCTTCTTTTCATTTCAGTTGGAAAGACATCTTTGATCACCAGATTCATGTATGACAGTTTTGACAACACCTATCAGGTATTTTTTTTTTTTTGTTTATTGTTTGTTTTGTGTTTAATATGCAAGATATTTTAAAAAAATTATTAAATGTATTGATTGTAAAATGCATGAATGTAAAAGTATTTTCTGTAATTTGTAAGATGCTATATTTATATAAAGTATAAAGGATTTTTGCTCTTAGTCCTCAACCTTAGTTTACTTTTGTGTTTTGAAACGGGATCTCATGTAATTCAGACTGGCCTTAAACTCCCTATGTAGCGCAGGCTGGCCTCAAACTCGCTGTGATTCTATTGCCTTAGTCTAACAAGTGTTGAGATTACAGTCATGCCCAGTGGGACGAGGTGGCCAGCTGGTTAAGGCGATGGACTGCTACAGTGGTGTACCACCACAGTTAGGCTTCTTTTCCAACATTTATTGAAAAATTGGCTTAATACAATTTGGAAGGTTATTAGAATTGATAGTAGATATTCTCTTACAGAGAATTCATCCAAATATAGGATTCTGTAACAGAATAAGACAGGCATAGTGGTGCACACCTGTAATCCTAGCACTTGGGAGGCTGAGGCTGGAGAATTACCTAGAATTCAAGATCAACCTGGGGTACATAGTGATTTTAAGGCCAACCTGAACTACACAGTGAGACCCTTTCTCAACAAGGAATAAATAAGTAATAAAATTAGAAATCATTTAGCTCAGCAGATTAAAGTGCCTGCAAGCAGGCACAGGGGCCAGTGGTTCAGACCCCAGGTGTGCTGGCCATATCCCTGGGGCTTGCTGAGACAGCGACTGGTGTGTGCCTATAATCCCAGCTCTTGGGAGGCTGTAGACAGGCAGATCACTACAAGTCCCATCTAGTAGTGAGACCGTGAACACCCTGTAGACCCTTCCCTGAAATACAAAAAACAAAACAAAAAATTAATCATTAATAGAAAAAATTTTGAGAAATTGATGAATAGAATTAAACAGCCTAAATAATAAATGAAAAGAAAGAAATCACAAAAGACATTGGAAAATATGTTGATGAAAAAAAAAAAAAGCAAAGTACAACATACCAAAGCTCACAGTATACAGCTAAGCTAGTGCTATTAAATGAATAAGCTAACTTTTCATCCTAAGAAACCAGAAAAACTAAAGTACAAGCAGACAAGGGCCAGCAAGGTAGCTCAGCAGACTAAGTGCTTGCTTACAAGCGCAGGGACCAGGATTTGATTCCCGGTCTACATGCCACACCAGCTCTGCCCCTGGGCATGCTGAGCCAGCTCCTGAGTTCCGGCATGGTGGTGCAAACCTATAATCCCAGCACTGGGGAGGCTGAAAACAGGAGAATTACTACAAATCTGAGCTGTGAAGTGAGACCCCATACCAAATACATAAAGTGAAATTTTTTATTTTTATTTTTATTTTTTTTGTGGAATCAGGGGTTGAACTCAGGCTCTTGTGCTTGCCAGGCAAGCGCTTATTCTACTGAGACATCTCCCCGGTCCCCGCCCCCCCAAAAAAAAAAAATTGAAAAGAAAAAAGTACAGGCAAACAGAAGGAAATAGTGAGCCCAATAAATACTGTACATCAGATGATTGCCACTGAAAAGATACTTTGTTAAACTCACAGATCCCAAGACAAGGAAGTATGCCATGCCACAGGAGAGCAACATGGGGTAGTTTCAGGGTCATTTGAGAGGTGTGCCAGAAATGTGATAGGTTAGGTTATTTAATGTCTTAATATTTCACCACAGATGAATAATGATTAAGGTGATTAATAAACTAATGATCAAAATGATCATTATAAAAACGTGTACCAAAACATGAAGTTTTGTCTCATAAACTTCAGTAGTTATGTGTATCAATGTATTTATTTTTTGATGTATTTAGTACAGGGTCTCACTATGCATAGATCACACTCGTAGTGATTCTCCTGTTTTCAGCCTCCCAAGCACTAGGATTATAGGTGTGTGCTACCACGCCTCAGTGCTGGCCCAGCATGCCAGGGATTGAACCCCAGCCGCTGCGTTCCACCTAAGCAGATGCTTTAATCTGCTGAGCTATCTGGCCAGCCCTTGTGTGTGTCAATTTAAAATTACACCCTCAGGGAGGCTAGGGATATAGCTCAGTAGCACAAGTGCCTACCTGGCAGGCATAAGGCCCTGAGTTCAATTTCTGGTACCACAAAAATAAAAATAAAAATAAAATTAAATTATGCTCTTAGCAAACTAGGAGTAGAAAGTAACTTTCTCAACAATATAAAGATCATCTATGAAAAACACAACTAACAAGACATCAGTGTCAGTTCTTGGAATTGTTTAATTGTAAAACAAAGCAAAACAGAAGGAGCAAACCAAAAATAATAAATTAGTATTTAAGAATAAGCACTTATTCTGACCCTCTTTGTATGTTATAAATATTCCATATACCTAACATATTTTAAAACATTTTAAAGGTATTCTTAATCCACTTAACCATTTTGAGTCTATAGTACTATATACTTAGCATAGAAACTTTATTTCTATTATTTTGCCTTAGTAGTACATCAAATGTTAGTCTGATTAAAGGAACATTTTTTGTCATTTTTACTATCATTTGTTAACTCTCATGATCTCAACTGTCAAACTTTTGTTTTTCAAAAAGCTTTAGGATAAATGTAATTAGGGCCTTTTGGTTTTTTTGGTACTGGTAATATAACTCAGGGACTTGTGCCTGTTAGGTAGGTGTTGTGCCACTGAGCTACATCCTCAGCCCTTGGAGTTCCTTTGTAATATGTATTTTTCCACATTTGAAATATTTCAGGTGTATGCCTTCCGAATTGAATCTTTCTTTATGGATAATGTGGGCAGTGTTCTTCTATAGAGGTTATATAATGAATCTTAGGAGTCAGAAGGACTTTATTTACATCCTAGTTCTGGCATTTAAAATTTGGGTGGTTTGGAACCAATTACTTGATTTTTTTTTTTTTTTGAATATGTGTTTCATATCTAAAACAATTATAACCCCTAAGCATGATGATTCCTTATATTTTGGAAATGAAGTTCTATTTTTGTGACTATAGTCATTTATCAAGTTAGAAAAACATTTCTTGTTTTGACGTCTTTTGTTGAAGACTTTAGTGAGCAGTTGTTTTCTCCATTCTAATCAGCATTTTAGGCAACTTAATATTCATGTTATAGAAGATCTGCTTGGGCTAGAGATTTAGCTCAGTGGTGCAAGCATCTGCCTGGCAAGTGCAAGGTCCTGAGTTTGATTCCTGATATGAAAAAAAAGGTATCTGCTTGCCTCCTTTACTGTTCTATGATCTTAACCTTCTTTAAAAGTCATTGATTAACATATTTCCTTCTCAGAGGACAATTTTCTATCTTTTGAAATTTTTTTATTCAAGATATTTTTAGTATAATAGTTTTTCCTCCAATGATTTACATCAAAGCCTCAAATCTGTTAATTCATCCATATTATTTGTAAAGTCCTTGATCTTATTTTACTTTTTTTTCTAGTTTATTTTATTTTTTTAAGTTTTTTTCTTTTTTTAAATGTATTTGATTGTCAGAGGGTCTCACTACACAGCTTGGACTCAGTGATCCTCCTGTTTTCGGCCTCCTCAGCGCTGGCATTGCAGGTGTATGCCTCTACATCCAGACTCTGTAGCTGGCTCAGCCTGCCCTGGGGGCAGCACTGGCATGGCATGTGGGGCCAGCAGTCAGACCGCGGTCCGTGAGCTTGCCTAAGCTTGCCTAAGCAGGCGCTTTAGTCCTTTGAGCTCTCTTGACAGCCCTTCTTTTTCTCATTTAGACAGCATGGGAAAATAACTAATGGTCTCATTTAATTATATCTATCTAAATATTCCATATTATAATTGAATCTAGTCATTTCTTTAATATGTTTAATATATATTTCTTTAATATTTAACATATTAAATACATATTAGTCACTAGTATCAACTGTGTTGAAAGTTTTATCAAGTGCTCTTATATTTTAATTTCCTTTTTAAAAACTATCAATTGCATACTTATTCCATACTCCTTCTACCTGCCTTTAGTCGCTACTACCACTCTCCCTGACCCTTATTTAAATCCCATGCTTCTGAGAGGCGTGGAAATTGTCAGAAAGAATATCCTTTTTTGCTTTTCTTGCATCAACTCTAATTGTAAAACATGTAACTATATTTATCCTAATCTTCTTTCTCATTCCAGTATATTTCTAGCAAAAGCCATTCCCTAATTCTGTTAAATCTCATCTTTTATATTTGTCATTCCCCACCCTTAATTATTTTTCATTTGCTCTAGTTTTTGTTTATGCCAGACAGTATCCTACTTTACTTTCTTCTTTCCTGGCTACCCAACAGTCAACAACAACAACAAAAAGTGGGCAAATAGAAGGGCATCCTGGCCTACCTAGTGAGTTCAAGGACAGCTTGGACTACACAGCAAGACCCTGACTTAGAAAGCAAACAAAGCTGGGCCTGGTGGTGCACACCTGTAATTCCAGCACTCTAGAGGCTGAGGCAGGAGTATGGATCATTGCAAGTTTGAGACAAACCTGGGCTGCAAAGTGAACTCAAGGGTAGTCTGAACTACATATTTTTTTTTTTAAATTTATTTTTTACATTTATTTAGTGTGTGTGTGTGTGTGTGTGTGTGTGTGGCCAGCTCAGCCCACCAGGGGGCGGGGCTGGCTGGCATGTGGTGCTGGGGGATCGAACAGTGGCCCCTGTGCTTTGCCAAGCTTGTTCCAAGTAGGTGCCTTAGACCACTGAGCCATCTCTCCAGCCCCAGAAAATCTTAATAAATAGAGCCAGGTCTGGTGGTTCACACCCATAATCCTTGTAATCTGGAGGCTGAGGCAGGAGGATTGCTGGTCTGGGTTACTGTGAGTCCAGGCCAGCCTAAAGTATATAGTGAGACCTTGTCTCAAAAAGCAAACCAAAAAAAGTACGAGGGGAGACTAAAGAATGCAAAGCTGGGCATAGTGGCACACACATGTGATCCCAGCACTCGGGGAGGCTGAAGCAGGAAGATACAGTGGTCCCTCACTTATTGCACAGGTTATGTTCCAGACACCCCCGCGATAAGTGAATATCAGCCAAGTAGCAATGTTGTATTTATTTTAGTGTTTACATAGATTTTAAGTCTTTATAAACCCTTCCCCACTCTTATAAATCTTTCCCACACTTTTAAAAACACTTCTAATCTTCTTAACCATTTTTTAAACTCATAAACCTATGTAATTTTAACAGCGATCATAAATGTATATACTGTACGGTACTGTAAAAATCCGTGATACTGTGAAAAATCTGTGATAAATAATTTAGATTAGTATTTTTTTGAAAACCCTTGAAATAGTCTATGAAAGTTGAACCGGGAAAGAGCAGGGTGCCACGATACTGTCAATATAGTGCAGTTTGGACTTAATGACCCTCCTGTTTTCAGCATCCCCAGTGTTGGGATTATAGTCTTGTGCCACCACTCCCCAACTCAGTCACTGGCTCTGTGTACCCACTAGGGGCAGGGCCAGCGCACGTGGTACCAGGGATTGAGCCCCCTACCCTGTGCTTACCTAAGCAGGCACTTAATCTGATGAGCTATATCTTGCTGGCCCTACACATGCATTTTCAATTTCTTGTCTAAGAGCCACCAATGTGGTGGATTTTCTGTGATATACAGCATCCTTTCAGGTCTCGCGTAGGAGGGTAACACCATCTGTTATAAAAACATCATATTATTTTTCTTTTCCTGAAATATATATACATTTTCTTTGGTGGACACTATATTTTAAAAATTTTATTGGTATGTGTTAACAGTAAATAATTACATTCCTCTTGAGAAATTTGTAAAACATATACATACCACATTAAGAATAAGACAAATGCGATGGTGGACATCTGTAATCCAACCCTCAGATGACTGAGGCAGGCTGATCACCACAAGTTCAAGGCCAGCCTGGGCTACGTAACAAGATTCCTGCCTCAAAAAAAAAAGTCACAAACATGAATCTCATTTCCCCCATTTGATTATAGCTAAAGCCTCAACTCCTTTGAAATTGAGAATTGGCATTTCTTTTCTTTTCTTTTTTTTTTTTTTAAATTTATACTTGGTATAGGGTCTGCAGAGTCTCAGTGCATAGATCAGACTTGTGGTGATTTTCCTGTTTTCAGCCTCCTGAGAGCTGGGATTACAGGCATGTGCCACCACACCCAGTCTCAATCTCAGTGTGCCTTGGGGGCGGAGCTGGTATGGTGTGCAGGGGATCGAACCCCAGCTGCTACGCCCTGTCTAAGCAGGTGCTTTAGTCTGCTGAGCTATGTGGCTGGCCCTTGAAATTGGGAATTAAAAGGAAAAAAATACCTATCCTGCCTTTACATATGCATCTTGTACTTCAATATAAGCAAATAGCTCTACTTGGTATGTTTTGTGTTGAAGAATTCCATCTAGAGTAAATGTAGCAGAAATGATAAAATCAGCATTTTGTAATTTTAATTACTTCCAGTACTCTTTCCAATTACAAACCTCCAGATTTTCGAACAGTTTAAAGCTTGTAACTTTAGAGCCGGGGAGATAGCTCAGTGGAATAAGTTCTTGCTGGCAAGCCCAAGGTCCTGAGTTCGATCCCAGGTTCAAAAAAAAACTTGTAAGTTTAAACCATTTTACTGCCATCATTTTATAATTCAAAACATTAAATACTGCCAGTTTTATGTTCAACTTAGACTATAGAAAGATCCCTAAAGTTGGAATAAATGTATTTGTTTATCTGAGGAAGATGTCTTGCTCAGTGTAACTTTTGTAATTACTTTGGATTGAGTATTTCTTATCCCAAAGGATATTACAGATTGTTACTAAACATAATCACAAGATTGCATAGATTAAAAACAATGACTTTTAGGCACATAATAAAGCTTGTCCAAAAAGATAATAACTGAGTGCTTTTTTTTTTTTTTTTTTCTACTGGGAATCAAACTCAGGACTTTGTGATTGCTAGGCAAGCACTTGTGCCACTGAGCTATATACTGGCCCAGTGACTTATTTTAAAAATTCAGAGTCTGTATTGTTTTTATACTAAGTAATGTAGCCCAGAAATATTTAAGGGGAAAGTACATAAACACACTTATGTACCTAATATATGAACATGTTTGTAAATGGGATGATTAACCTTCTGTAATAGAATTTGCATCAGTGTCCTCTTAGGTTTCTTTGCCCCTTCTCTTCCTTCCTACTTACCTTCCTTCCTGTATTTCTTACTTTTATTTCTATTCTTATTTCCCACATTGAATTGTGGATTCCTCTTTAACTTAACTATTTTTTCCTCTGTCCTTATTATAGTCTTTATATTTTTAAATCTCTTATTTGTCTATTTATTTGGTACAGGGTTGGGGTCCTGCCCATTAGCTCAGTTGTTTAAGTGCCTGCTAAAACGAAGAATTCTGTGGTTTGATCCCTAGATCCTCATGCCTTAGTAGACCTGCCTTTAAGGCATCCTGAGTCGGCAAAAAAAAAAAGTCCTTCTGGTACAGGGTCTCGCTACACAGCTCAGACTCAGTGATCCTCCTGTCTCAGCCTCCCCAGTGCTGGGATTATAGGTGTGTGCCACCCTGCCTGATTTCAGTGGCCATCTTGGCACTGGGCCAGCATGGCATGCTGTGGCAGGGATTGAAACCAGGTCCTTGTGCTTGTCAGGCAGGCCCTTAGACTGACAAGCTATCTCTCTGGCCCAGTCTTTATATTTTTGTGACTTTATTATTTCTGTTTGTTTTTTTTTTTCTGGCTAATTATAAAAAACAGCCAGCCAACAAGATTTTATGTATATTTGGACCATGGAAGGAAACTGATTATCATTGTGTGCTACAAAGGAAAATTTGTTTTCCTTACTTAATTTTCTTTTATATTGGAAAAATTGTGTCCTTTTTAGAAAATCATATTTGTGGCTCTCTAGCTATCTGTGACATCAGGACAATTGAGAAGCAATTAGGTAGAAAGAGTAGTCAGGATAGTAATTTACATCAGCAATATTATATAAAATTGCTGTTAAGACAAATAAGTATTGTTTGAGGAGCACTCAGATACTCATATTAAAGTCTAAATAAAAATATAGAAATATCTGAATACAAATATACATACTGAAATTCTCATTGTCATGTTATCTATAAAGTAATAAAAATAAAGGTAAAATGAGTTTCCTTGCAAGAATGTATGGGGATTAGAGGTGATTTGTGTAAAGAGCTTGAAATAATCTCTAACATTGCAGGTGCTTATTATGTGGTAGATATTATCACTGGAAATTTTGTTGATTCCTATTTGTGTATTATGTGCTTAAGTGTTTGTTCTTTATTTCTCCCATGGTCATAAATTCCATTTGTATCCTAAACTATTGGCCATCATCACACTGTTGTTGTGTGTTCACTTCTTTGTTTTGTTTTGTCTTTCAGGCAACAATTGGCATTGACTTTTTGTCAAAAACAATGTACTTGGAGGATCGAACAGTGAGTAATGTTTTCAGTGTGCAATTTTCTGGAATACTCCACATTAGAAACCTATGATCAAAGCCATAATCGGTGATATTCATCTGTAGAAATATGTAGTTCCCAGTTAGTTCATAGGCATTGAGTAAAATCAGTATTACAGAGTGAGCTGTTCTAAGCCCTCTGACTTAAGTCCAAGTGAGATCCAAAAGGAGAAAGATAAGTATTTTATAAAGCCCTGTTGTCCCTAGCCTTGTTAAACAAAATTTGTCATGTTGATTTGGAAAAGTGATGACTAATAGCTTTAAGGGAGAATTAAGAGAATTTTCATGAAGAAATTAGATCTGATAAATATCTTTGGAGTGCCACCTTTGAGGTATTCAGAAAAATTTCATTTGAATATCATACAGTTTGTGAACTTAAAGATTTTCTTTGTCAGAAGTATATGTGCCAAAGTGACTGAATAGGAAGAAACAGTATGTATTGTCAGATTTTTATCTTTCTAGTGTACCCTTAGCCTACTACTCTTTGAAGAAATTTCTGTCACCAAAACATTGACTACCTTAAGTGTAATCTTGCAGGACCTGTACCCAAAAGACATTATTTTATCTCTAATGTTATTTACTGTAAGTGTGTTTTTTTCTTTTGGATTTTTGTGTTTTCATATATGTACATAAAACATAGCATTTCTTAGAACTTGAAGGCTTGGAGACTACTATAATGGTAAGATAACTTAATGCTTATTTTTAGCTTGTCTTTTTATAATCTAGATGTGAGAAAGAAAGTAAAAAAATGTGTTGGGTTGCAAAAAGATACTTCTCCTTTTTTGATCATCTATGTTGGGTTAGGGAGAAGTATATGGGAGAAACATAGCATAGTAGGAAAAGACCCAATTTCAAAATATTCCAGATTCAATAAGAAAGAAATATGTTTTAGCTTTGAGAGTCCTTCAAGGAAACATGAATGCCTTCGCTCTGTAGCTTGAGCTGCTCATTTAGTATTTACTCTCTTTTTCTCTTTTATGTTCAGTATTGAATATCAACAGCCTACTTTTTGTCATCTGAAAGGTATAGGGATTCAAAGAGGTTATAGAGAGGGAAAAAAGGGAAGCCATATTTGAATCTGAAATCTTTCACAGTGATTTTTTTAGTCATGTATCTACCTTCAGAGCAAGACATTTTTAATAACTACTCCCTTTTGAAAAAGTAGTTTTGTATTATTTTTCATTCCTTACTCCCCTGAAACCTCTTGCATGAGTCTTCTCTCTACCCCTCCTCCTCCCCCTTTACAAAAGCATTTTCTTTTTTCTTTTCTTTCTTTTTCTTTTTTTCTTCTCTCTTTTTTTTTTTTTTATTTGTTATTTATTTTTTCCCATCCCACAGATCAGGCTGCAGCTGTGGGATACTGCGGGTCAGGAACGTTTCCGTAGCCTCATTCCCAGTTACATCCGTGATTCTGCTGCAGCCGTAGTAGTTTACGATATCACAAGTAGGTATATTGCAATGGGTTGACCTTTCTTATTTTTCTTGCTTGTTTGACTGATTTTGTTGTTAGGTACGATTGCAATTATGGGACACAGCAGGTCAAGAGCGGTTCAGGAGCTTGATTCCTAGCTACATTCGTGACTCCACTGTGGCAGTTGTTGTTTATGATATCACAAGTGAGTGGGGGGAATTACGCATTTTCTAATCTTTCAACCTTTAGCTTAGCTGCATGCATGTTCTTGTCTTGTGCTTGTTTTCCTTACTAGCATGTAAAATTAAGTTTCTCGTAGCAAACTTTATTACACACTACTAGGTCAGAAATACTTGCTTTGGTGTTTGTTACCATTATGCTTTACTTTTGCTGTTCCGGGTTTTTCACTTTAGAAATTCTCTTTCAGGTCCAATTATGTATCTTTATCAAGGCTTTCTTAGTATTCTATTATCCTAAGCCATACTGTAATGATGACTGGAGGTATATCTCCTTTTTCATTTAATTTCATCTGAGATTTCTCTAAAATAATCTGCAATTAAGCCTCTTGCCATGTTTTCCAGATCCTCCAAGGCTTCTGTTGAAGCTATTAAAAGCTTCTGCTAGTCAGCTTTTCTCTGCTTTCCCCTTCAGATCATTCTGTCTATAGAGGAAGACAGAGAAAATATAACATGTACTTTTCTGTTAAATCATTTTTGTTTGAATCATACCTGCATTCTTTGACTGATGTTGCTAACAGGCTACACTTTCATTTCTCTCCAAAAATTTAAAAATGGAAAATTAAGTAATGATTTGTCTTCTTTCCCTAAAGACTTAATAATACCTTTGATCTTTTAAGTGACTATAAATTTTCCTTGGAGCTTTGGTGATTGACAACAAAATGCTCTCTGATCGAAATTGTCTTTACGAATTGGTTTATGACATATGTAAGGTGATATTTACCATCATTCTATGTAGTAGTTCATAATTTATAGGAAACCAAGTTTGGTGTGGTTTTTTTTTTTTTTTCTTTCCAATTTTGATCCAGAGTCTTGCTGCACAGTTCAGGCTGGCCTTGAGCTCACTTTGTAGCCCATGCTGGTTTTGAACTAACAACCATCCTCCTGTCCCATCCTCCCAAGTGGTAGAATCTTGAACTTTAAAAAAAAACAAAAAACTGTTGGCTTGAGCTAGGAGTACTGTTAGATAGTTTTGCATATTTTCGCAGTCAGAGGTCATAGCTACTAAACAATAACTGCAACAGTAAAATTGAAAATTGCAGAGACTTTCTTTTTTTTTTTTTTTTTT
>NW_004524722.1:1276910-1295451 GCF_000260255.1 Octodon degus
TTTTTTTTTTTTTTTTTTTTTTTTGCAGCTTTACTTTGGGTTGCTACTTATTTTTTTAAAATGTATGTTCCTTATTATGCATTGACTAGTTTTTTTTTTTAGCTTTAATGTGTTTGTGCTTGCTTTAACCAAAGCAAAAAAATTCAGGTATTTTTCTTTAAAAATTCAGCAAATATGTTGAAATATCAGTAAGTTGCTTTCTGTAATTGCTGTAAAAGATATTGAAGTACTCTAAACTCCAACACTAAAAAAGTGAATTTTGTTAGAAGTGATTCTGGTGCATTAAACCAATAGATTTTAGGTTAAAGTGATCACAAACTGAGTAAGCAGTGCAAACATAGTGGTGTTAAAAGCTGTTTAAGGATTACAGATTTTCTGGATGTGTTGGGAATTATTGGCTGACATAATTTTGGAAATGCTTTCTTTGTTGTGTTATGTGTAAGTGATTTAAAAAGCATTGTGGCAGTGTAACACCAAATTATCTGCCATAGCTGTCCTTGTATTTTAAATAGTTTATTTTTCCAATTGTGTAAGTATATCACACTCATTTGATTGTCAAAAATTTAAATATTTTTAAATTTTTTTTTAAATTTAAATATTATATTCAGATTTGTTTAGCTCACTGACAGCTGTAATCAGATAAAATGGAGTTATGTTGCAAGCACATTAAAAGCGGGTTCCTAATGTGCCATCTTCTTTCCAACTTCCAGGGTATTTGGGGGGAATGGTGTCCTTTGCTTGGGAGGCATTTTGAGTAATGCTGATCTCTGTCCTGCCTCCCATACCAGATGTTAACTCATTCCAGCAAACTACAAAATGGATTGATGATGTCAGAACAGAGAGAGGAAGTGATGTTATCATCATGCTGGTAGGAAATAAGACAGATCTTGCTGATAAGAGGTATGATGTGATTTTGTATGTGTGGAATGTTTGATTTCTATGTTAAGCAGCCTGTTGTTTTTAGTCACTGAAAAATTGTTTGGAAAGGAAATATGTTCAATTCTTTAGGTTTCTTTAGTGTGATAACTTGAAATAATCAAACTCAGTTCTTTATTTTTTTGGTGATACCAGGGATCGAACTCAGGACCTTGCGCTTGGCAGGCAAGCACTTATTCCACTGAGCTATCTCCCTGGCCCTCAACTCAGTTCTTAAGGGAAAATGAGTTTTATTTTGTGTTAGTCCATGCATAAATAATTCTTGTGATAGATTATTTACACATGAAGCCAGGAAATAGTTTACATTTTTTTTTTTTTTTTTTTTTCCGGAACTGGGGATTGAACTCAGGCCCTTGTGCTTGCCAGTAAAGCACTTATTCCACTGAGCCATCTCCCCAGCCCCCAATAGTTTACATTTTTAAGTCTCTTTTAAGTGGCAGCTGTGGCCAGGTGGGGTAGCACATGCCAATAATCACAGCACCCAGGAGGCTGAGGCAAGGAGCATTGCCATGAGTCTGAGATCTGCCTGGATTACATAGAGTTCAAAGCCAGCCTGAATTAAATCGTGAGACTCACCAATGTTAAAAAAAAAGGGGGGTGGTTAAAGAGCGAAGAAACCTTTTTTTTTTTTTTTTTTTTTTTTTAGGGGGGCCTGCTCAGCCCACCCTAAGGGCAGGGCTGGTGCAGCATGTGGTGCCAGGGATCAAACCATGGTTCCCTGCACCTGCCTAAGCAGGTGCTTTAGACCATTGAGCTGTCTCACTGGCCCCTAACAAAACATTTTTAAAAAAAATTTTATTTTAAAAAATTATTCATAGTGATTAAATAAACACTTTTTTTGTAGTCTTTAAACACTGTAATATGGTAGTATAAGATGTTGAATTGAAGAGCTTTATTGTGATACCTTGAGTAAGACAATATTTAAATCACAAGATGTAAAATGTACTAACATTCCTTATAGAACTCATGGCTTGAATATCTGCTTTCAGCATTCTTTAGTGGTTAGTGTGCATTTTTTCTGCTCTAAATAACTTTGGTCGTAGAACTTACTAGTAGATTTTAGTGTTTGTTACATATTTATTCATAAACTGCATTTTGAGGTTTTGGTATCAAACTTGCCATATTAATTACAGTGTTGCATTGAAATCTAATGTTCAAAGACTTACAGAGCTAGGCATGGTGGCACAGTCTTGTAATCCCAGCATTCTGGGAAGCTGAGACAATAGGATTGCAAAGTTTGAGCTTGATCTGGGCAATTGGCAAAACTATCTCAAACAGTAAACAAGGCCTAGGATGTAGCTTAAAATGAAGCCTTCTGTATCCATTACTGGCTTCCCCCCCAAGACAAAACCCTATTTCTGCCCATGAGGCCTCAAGAAAATCCTTTAAGCATCTACTCGTTTATTGTTTAATATTTCAATTAAGTGCACAATATTTTTTTCTTAAGATAATATTTGTTGGGCTGGCAAGATAGCTCAGTGGACTAAGCACCTGCTTAGACAAGCACAGGAGCTGGGGTTTAATCCTTGGTATCACGTGCAGTGCTAGCCCTGCTCCCTGGGCACACCAGACTGGCCACTGAGACACGGGGCATGGTGGCACATGCCTGTAATCCCAGCGCTGGGGAGGCTGAAAACAAGAGAATCACTACAGTTCAAGCTACGTAGTGAGATCCTGTACCAAATATGTTTAAAAGATTTAAAAAGATATTTGTTAACTGCTCTAGAATTAACCATCTATCTTTTTTATTTATTTTTTGCTTGTTTTTTTAAATTTATGTATTTGGTACAGGGTCTCCCTATGCAGCTCAGACTCAGTGATTCTCCTGTTTTCAGCCTCCCAGTGCTTGGATTACAATCATGTGCCTCTTACTAATTTTTTTTTTTTTTTTTTTTTTTTTTTTGTGGAACCGGGGATTGAACTCAGGCCCTTGCACTTGCCAGGGAAGCGCTTATTCCACTAAGCCATCTCCCCGGCCCCCTCTTAGTAATTTTTGCTAGAGTATTACCTCTGACCTAATCACATTTTTAAAAAGTAGAGCTTAATCGAATGGTTTCTGAATGAGATTTAAATGTTTAACGAAAAAGTGTTAACAGGAAATGCTTTGGACTTTTATAAGCATGACATGAAATCCTAAAACCATAAAGGGAAATATTGGTAAGCTTAAGTACATAAAGATCATATTACACTGAATATGATTCAGAGGTTGATAATAACAGTGCTATCAAGTAGAAATAAGTAAAATATCTCTTGTATACTGATGATATAGTGGAATGTATTTTTTTAAAATATACTTTCGAGAGGAAACAGTTTACCAGTATCATAGTTTAAAATACTAACTCAGGTCTACTTCCAGTATCCCACATATATGCCCATAGAAGCATGCAGAGATGACCATTAGGACTATTTCTTGGGCCAGTCATGTTGCTCATACCTGTAATCCTAGTAGTTAGAAAGTGGAGGTAACGGCACAAGTTCAAAGCCAGCCTGTGCTGCATAGAAGCAAGTTCAAAGCCAGGCTAAACTGTATTGAGGGGGCTGGAGAGATGGCTCAGTGGTCTAAAGCACCTACTTGAAACAAGCTTGGCAAAACACAGGGACCGCGGTTCAATCCCCCAGCACCACATGCCAGCCAGCCGCGCCCCCTGGTGGGCTGAGCTGGCCACACACACACACAATAAATAAATGTAATAAAAATAAATAAATAAATAATTTAAAAAAAAATAAACTGTATTGAGACCCTATCTCCACTGAGTGAATGAGTGAGTGAGTGAGTGAATGAGTGAATGAATGAATGAGTGAATGAGTGAATGAACGAACGAACAATACATTTTAGGGCTGGGGAGATGGCTCAATAAACGCTTCCCTGGCAAATGCAAGGGCCTGAGTTCAATCCCCGGTTCCGCCAAAAAAAGAAAAGAAAAATAGACTAGAAGTGTAGATAGCTAAAGTAATTGGCTCTGGGCTGGGGATATAGCTCAGCAGCATAAGTGCCTGCCTAGCAAGTACAAGGTGCTGAGTTCAATACCCGATACCACACTCATTCACACACACTCACATACACACAAATAATAGCCTCAAATTGCATAAACTTCCCTTAAAAAAAGTAATTGGCTCTTTATCTTGAAGCTTAGTGAAATTTAAATTAAAAATTACACTGAGAAACATTGCCTTTCAGGTGACAAAATACAAGTTTGTTGAAATCCTCTGTGAGCAAGCCACAAGGGAAGGTACTCTCATAAATTGATGGGGTAATACATAATGGCATAACCCTAATGAGGAAGAGAGGGTGGGTTTTTGGTAGTATCTAACATAATAAAGGAATATGGAATATATATATATATATACACACACACACATATATATATTTTATATATATATATAACTATGAGGTGAATCTCTAGAATATTTGATTAAGTAGGGGGGAAAAAGGAAGGTAAAGTAGTATGTAACATGCTGCTACACTTTATGAAAGAGAAATTGAGATGTATACATACTGTTTTTACAAATGGGAAGACAAAGGGTAGGGTTTTTGTTTGGGGGGATTTGTTTGCTTATTTTGAGACAGGGTATCACAATGTGACTTGGTCTGGTCTTGAACACTGTATGTAGTTTATGCTGGCCTCAGATTTTCAGCCTTCTGCCTCAGCCTCCTCAGTGCTAGGATTAAAGACATGGACCACCATGCCCAGTTTAAATAGTAGGTTTGAAGAAAATGTTTATGAGGCTGGGGATGTAGATCAGGAGTAGAGAGTACTTACTAAAGTTTGCCGGGGGCCTGGCCATAGCTCAGTTCTTTAAGTGGCTGCTTCCACAAAGCTGTCAGCCTCAGGTTGCTGTAGTTGGACTCCCACAACACTCCAGCCAGCTAAACCATGCCTAAGGGCATCCAGAGCAAAAAAAAAAAAAAAAAGTTTGCCTTTGGATAGAGGAACAAAGTTGAATAACAAATTGAAGCTAGACTTATTTGAAATTAACTTGCTTTGTATATTTGACTTTGAAATTATGTAATATAGTGTTAAAATGAAATTCAATAAAAATTATTAAAAATGAAGTGAAACAATTGATTATTTAAAGTAACCTAAAACACAGTACACTGATTCAGAGTAGAATGAGCTTGAGGCTGGGGAGATGGCTCAGTAGAATAAGCGTTTCCCTCTCAAGCGCAAGGGCCTGAGTTCAATCCCTGAAAAAAAAAGAGTAGAATGAGCTACAAAATATATCTGAACTGTTTCTAGTAAACGTGTTGTTTGGTGATAATGTTGACCACTTTTTTTCCCAAATGATTGTGTGCATTCTGCATGGAATAAATGAGTGAAATACCAATATAAGAGCATTAGAACTAAAATCTTGCGGCTCAGAATATAAGTAGCAAATATTTACATAAATTACTATTTATTTATTGTTTATTTGCTTATTTGTTTGAGACAGTCTTGCTATGCAGTTCAGGCTGGCCTTGAACTTGTGTAGTCCAGGGAGGCCT
Source organism: Octodon degus (assembly GCF_000260255.1). Lineage (NCBI taxonomy): Eukaryota > Metazoa > Chordata > Mammalia > Rodentia > Octodontidae > Octodon > Octodon degus. The sequence goes on from NW_004524722.1 coordinate 1,282,330, forward strand.
CACACTCATGGAGATCCTCCTGCTTCAGGCTCCTGGGTACTGGGATTATAGGTGTGCACCTCCATGCTCAGTGTGATTCATCTTTTAGTATTAATCAGTTTACTGTGTTTTCTGGCATGATCTATTAAAAGACCTAAACCAGAAGGAATAAACTCCAGAAGAGTGATGGCAATCCTTTTAGAGCTTTCAGTGATACAAACAGCCTGCTGCAGTGTGTATCCCAAAGGTGGTTTTGTCACCACAACTCTAGACTGTCATATCTGAATAACATTTTTCTCTAGTAGAATCAAGGCTGCTTGAAGAAATGATATATTTGGACTATGAGCAAGAAGATGTTAAAGCTAGATGTTAAGATGTAATAGCCTGGCCATATGTAAATCAGAGAAGCTATTAAAGACTACAGAGGTTGTGTCATACTTGGAAACCTAAAGAAGCTCTTCTAGTTAATGATAGGAAAGTTTGAGAATGAATACTTTATGACAGCATGTTTAAATCCGTGAGTCACAATGGTAATCTTCTTCCAAAGGAAATTAATTGATTATCTTTGGAAAATGCTCAACACTGATTTGAACATTCATTCTTTTATTCTTCCCACTCCCTGCCATTGAGACAGGGTCTCAGTATGCTGTTCAGGCTTGAGCTCACTTTGTAGCCCAGGTTGGTCATGAACACAAGATCCACCTGCTTCAGCCTCCTGAGTGCTGGGATGGAAAGTTTATTTATTTATTTAGGGTGTTCAGGATCTTACTACTAGATTGGACTCATAGTGATTCTCCTGTTTACAGCCTCCCAAGTGTGGGGGGTACAGGTGCACGCCACCATGCCCAGCCCAGTCTCGATCACCATCTCAGCATGCCCTGGTGGTGGGGCCAGCACAGCAGGCTGGGGGAATCAAACCCCCAGCCCCTACGCAGAAAGTTTATCTTTAAAAAAATAATTCAGGGGCATAAGTACCTGACTGGCAAGTGCAAGGTCCAAAGTTCGATCCCTAGTATAGAAAAAAAAAAAAAAGTAATTGAGCCAGGCACTGGTACATAGCTGTAATTCCAGCTACTTGGGAGGCTGAGGTAGGAGTATGGTGAGTTCATGTGCAATCTGGACAACTTAAAGTGACTATCTCAAGATGGAATGAAAGGGCTGGAGATGTAGCTCAGCTGTAATCCTCTTGCCTAAGTAGGCACAAAGCCCAGGGTTTAATCTCTAGTATGGTATGTTGAGATATTTTGTTTACTATAAAGAATAGTAATAGGATAGTTGGCAGAATATGAATAGAAGCTGTAGATTCAGTAAGGGCATGGTATTGATACTAGTTTTACAGCTTTGTAGTTATATAAGACATTAGGAAATTCACAGTGCAGGTTAATTTAGGATTTAACATTTACAGATTGGCAATTTACTCTCAATTTGTTAAAAAAAATTGTTATTAGAAAATGTACAGCCAAATGTGGTTGTACATATTTATATTTCTAGCACTTGGGAGGCTGAGATATGGGCATGAGTTTGAGCCCAGTCTGTTAGTGATTTAGCAAGGCCCTTCTAAATAGAAAAGAGCTGGTGGTATAACTCAATGCAAAAGGCCCTGGGTTCAATTCCCAGCACCACAAGAAAAAAAATGTATAATACACACAGCAGTTGAAAATATAAAACAAGCAAATACAGAGTTGAGCATGATGGTGCACTGCTGTAATTCCAACACTTTGGAAGGCTGAGGCAGGAAGAAACCAAAACAGCAAAAATAAATGTAGCAAAATGTTAACAACTGACATTTTATGTTAGAGAATGACTGTGCTTTTTGGAGAATGGAAAATTTCTGTAATAATCTCTTGTTTGAGACAAAAAGAGAAGGGCCGGTGAGATAGCTCAGCAGACTAAGCACCTGCTTAGGCAAGTGCAGTAACCAGGGTTCAATTCCCGGCACTACATGTCATACCAGCCTTGCCTCTGGGTCACCCCAGGGCACTCTGAGTCACCAAGTCCCAGCGTGGTGGCACGTGCCTATAATCCCAGTGTTGGAGAGACTGAAAGCAGGAAGATCAATGAGCCATGTGGTGAGACCCTGTACCAAATATATTTAAAAAAAAATTTTTTTTTTTTTTTAAAGAGAATGGGCTATAATACACAGATTGTGAGTTTTGGGAATAAGCATAGTTCTTCCAGTGTAATAGGACTGGAGGTAGACTCTAGGGACACATATCCAGGTGTATTGGTAGATGTGATGGTAGCTGCTGGAAATTCTTGTTCATTATTTAGGATCCTTTATCAGCTGATAGTTGTGATCTATTTAATTAAAATATTTGCATATTTATTGAATATCTATGTGCCAGGTAGTCACTATGACTACCAAGATAAATGGCATAGTCTTGAAAAGCTTATCATTTGAAACACTTGATAATTATAATGTATCATAAAATAACTGAGTAAAAGAAATGTTAATCTTGTAATAATTTTGTATCAAGAGGTTTAACAATTTATATCTTTATTGGAAGTCTGGGGGTGTCTGGTATAGCAGTGAACACCTATAATCCCAGCACTTGGGAGGTTCAGGTAGGAGGATTGTTATGAGTTTGAAGTCAGCCTCAACTACAAAGTGAGACCCTGTCTCCAAAAATCAATCAATCAATCCAAAAATTCACCTGAATGAAATAATCCACAGTATACAAACTATTAAGCACAAAGATGTTTAGAACATTTTTTTATAGTACTGTACATTTTGAAAACAACTGGGGGAGCCGGGGAGATGGCTCGGTAGATTAAGTGCTTGCCTGGCAAGTGCAAGGGCCTGAATTCAATCCCCAGTTCTGCAAAAAAAAAAAAAAAAAGAAAAGAAAGAAAGAAAACAACTTGGATGTCTATTTGAGAATGTTACATGAATTATGATAGTGGACAAATTGTGTAGCCAAAAATAATTTTACACCAAGCAACAGACACTGCCCAGATCTGTTTTTTAAATTTTTTTTATTTTAAAGAGAAAACAAAACCCAATAAAAATGATACAGAATTTCAAAAGATGATGGGAAGTTAACAAAGGTTATTGCATACTATTATCTTCAAGCTAGTTGCTCAGATTACCAGGTACAGGCATATAAAATTGATCAAACAGCATAAGCAGTAACTGTACTTTCAGTGAAGTAATAGAAGTTGTAATACAATTATCTTAGCTATCTTTTTTTTTTTTTTTATGTATTTAGTACAGGGTCTCACTACACAGATTGGACTTGTAGTGATTCTTTCTGTTTTTCAGCCTCCCAGGTGCTGGGATTACGGGCAAGCACCACCACACCCAGCTTCAACTGAGTCTCACCGGGCTCCGGGGGTGGGGCCGGCATGCTCCAGGATTGAACCCCCGGCCCCTGTGTCTGCCAAAGCAAGCGCTTTAATCTGCTGGCTTATCTTAGCTATCTTGTGTATATATACATATCTTTTTCTCCTTCTTCCCCCACCACAGTTTATAACAAACTATTTGGAAACTTATATTCCAATACATTGGAGAACCCAGAAGAAATGGAAAAACTCTAAGCATTTGAATTGCCAAGTTTGAATGAAGAAAAATATAAAAAGTTTTGACTAGACCAATAACAGACAATAAAATAGAGATAATAACATCCTACTGTGGGAGACCAATGCTTGGCCTCATACTACAGATTGTTGCATTTGATCTGTTGTCTTGTGACCTTCCCAGAGCTATGTTTCTGTTTCCTCTCCGAGCCATTTCCCAGAAGTCACATGCCTGATCTCCATTCTAGAGACCACCCCCCAGTGCCTAGCGACCTGATGACGTGTAATCACTCCTCCCTCTTCCCCCACTTCCTATAAATTCGCTGAGACTTCCTTGAATAAACGGGGCTTGATCAGAACCTTTGTCTTGCCTCCATTTCTCGTGTCTCCTGTCCCTATTTCATCCCCACTCCCCTTCCAGGGTCCTCGTTGACTAACCCGCGGGTCGGGTCATCCTACCAATTAAGAAAAGGCCAGGACCTGTTAGATGCACTGCAGAATTCTGCCAGAACTTTAGGAAAGATCTAACACCAGTGCTTCTCAGCCTCTTGAAATTAAATGAAAGGGGAAGAGTACTGCTAAACTCATTTGTGGAAACTAGTATTACCCTGATGCCAAAGCCAGAGAAGGACTTAACAAAAAAGGAACCCAAAAAAAACCCCACTAGAGGCCAGTCTTCTTAATGAATATAGATGCAAAAGTGCCCAACAGAATACTGGCAGAGTGCCAGAATTCATTTTACAAAGCACACATCATTCTGGGCATGGTGGCACATGCCTGTAGTCCCAGCACTCAGGAGGTTGAGGTTATCCTGGGCTATAGTGAGTTTGAGGCTAGCCTGAACTATGTAGGGAGACCTATCTCAAAAAATAAAAGTTTAAAAAAATTATACACCATGACCATGTTAGCTTCATCCCAGAGATGCAAGCATGCTTCACTGTAGTAAATCATTAAATAACATAAATAAGAGCATGGCCAGAAATCACATGGTCATCTCAATAGATGGAGAAAAGGCCTTTGACAAAATCTAGCATCCACTCAGGATTTTTTTTAAAAAAGACAAAGCATAGAAAAAAAAATCATATAAGTTCTTACCTCAAACTAGTAAAAGTCATTTATGACAGACCTAACTGCTAACATGTGCATTCTAAGTGGAGAAAACCTGAAAGCATTTCCTCTAAAATCAGGAGCAGAACAAGGGTGCCCACTCTCATCACTACTGTCCAGTATAGTGCTTGGCAATTTAAGGCAATCAGGGAAGTAAAAGGAAGGGAAGAAGTCATACTGTCCTTATTCACAGATGACATGATCCTTTCACATTTAGTAGAACCAAAACCTCCACCAAAAAGAGTTATAACTATTAATACACCAATTCAGGAAAGTAACAGGATACAAAACCAGTACACAAAGTAAGCACTGGGTGTGCTAGCATGTGCCTGCACTTGGGAGGCTGAGACAGGAGAATCCCTGCAAGTTCAAGGCCACCCTGGGCTACATAGTGAGTTCAAGACCAACCTGAACTTCATAGTGAAAAACTTGTCTCAGAAAACCAAAAGACTTGCTATCCAGTGATAAAAACTACCAAGAAAGAAATCAGGAAAGTAATCCCATTCATAGTAGCTTCAAAAAAATACATCTGTGTTTTGATATTTTGAGACAGGGTTACACTTGTGTAATCTTGGCTGGCTTTCAACTCATTCTGCAGTCCTGGATGGTCTTTGTAGTGTATTGTTGAGTGGTGGTCAACTTGTTACACCTGACTGAACTGAAGTAGTGTGGTGCTGGGTATGGAAGGCCTGAGGATTGTTGGCCAGCAGTATAAAAGGCAGAGCAGGAGAAGCTGTTAGGAAAGCTGTTTGGAGAAGCTGTTGAAGCTATTTGAAGCTGCTGTCTCTCACTTGTGCTCTTCTGCTGGAGGACCTTGTTATGCTGGCTTTCCTGATGAACTTGTCTGTTGTCGCTGGGGAGTTTAGGACCTTCATAGTCGCTGAGATTAGCTACGGTTCCTTTTGCGGGGGAGCTCTGGTCTTAATCTTGAGCATCACTTCCTGGCTCTGGAGGGGAAGGAGATGCACTGCTCAGCCTTGTGAAGAAGCTTGTCACATTGGCTTTCCTGATGGGAACTCAGCTTTCCTCATTGCTGGAGGAGCTTGGGACCTCACTATTGCCAAGGATGGCTGTGGTACTTTTAGGGGGAGCTCTGGTTTTCTTACCTTGAGCATTGCTTCCTAGCCATAGTTCAGATCCCTCAGCCTGCTAGCACAGATACTTCATCCTGCTGGCATACTTTCTAGCTTCCACCACTGGCCTCTGGGCCTTTCCAGCACAAATCTGTGAAGCAGGCCTTTGTGAGACTTTATCATGGGCTCTAGGCCTCCAGTTGGACTTGTGGGAGGCATTGTTATGAGCTCTGGGTTTTCAGCTGGATTCATGTAGGATGTTAGGATCCAGGCCCTCAGCTGGATTCTTTGGCCTTTGGTGTGTGGACACATTTCCTCCACTCCTTGTATGATTCTTTGGGTGATTCATTATAAAATAATATTATAAAATTTGTTCTGTATTGCTGTTGTTTCCCTTGTAAAACCTCAAACCGTTCTTGAACTCATGGTGATCCTCCTGCCTCAGCCTCCTGAGTGTTGAGATTATAGGCATGTGCTACCACATTTAGTTTTAAATAAATAAATAAAACAAATAAGCAAACAAACTAATCTAACCAAGGAAGTAAAGAGCTCTATAGTAAAAATTCATTACTCAGAAAAAAAGGGAATACCAGGAAATAAGATAGTTTTGTTTCTGGAAAATCAGAATTAATACTTCAGAATGGCCATCTCACCAGAAGTAATAATAAAGATATAATGCAATCCCAATCAAAATACTCATAGTCTTGTACACAGACCTAGAAAAAGCAATCCTAAAATTTACATGGAAGCAGAAGAGACCCAGAATAGCCAAAGCAATCCTGAGCAACGAGACCATAGCAGGAAATACAATACCAGATTTCAAGTTATAGTACAAAACTATCATGATAAATGCAGCACGATAGTGGTATAAAGACATACATGTTGTTTGGTGTACAGAATTACAGATGCAGCAACTTCAGGCATTGTATCTTCAACTAAGTAAATCACTATGGAGATACCTCAAAGAACTCAATGTATGCAATCTACTTGGCCTAGCCATATTTGTATCTTTTTTTTTCATACTGTCTTTAATAGATGTTAGGTAAGTACCATGTTTATAGCAGCCCAACTCATATAATAGTTAATTCTTCAAAATTAAAATGGCCAATAAGCCTATTAGTGGGAAAATGGATAAAGAAAATGTGGTATATGTCCACAACAAAGTACTACCTAGTCAAAAAGTTTAAATTTGAATTTTTTGTAGAAAAATGGATGCACCTTGAGATCATAATGTTAAATGAAATAAATCAGACACAAAAGATTGAATATCACATTGTTTCTCTTACATGAGAAACAAAAATAATTTAAAGGTCAAAATTAAGGGGCTGGGAGATGGCTCAGTAGAATAAGCACTTGTCTGGCAAGTGCAAGGGCCCGAGTTCAATCCCCGGTTCTGGAAAAAAAAAAAAATCAAAATAAACAGTAGATGATAGGAAACAGGGAGATGAACTTTGTAGAAGTGGGAAAAGGATCTAGAAATTGGGGAAGATAGGAAGATACAGGGAAGTGAAACTTTTTAAAAGGAAGGAAGCAGACTCTTACATTTTGCTTTTGTGGGGTGGGGCTTTTTGCAGTCAGATATAACATACAGAAGTGTACCGGATTTTAAGTGTGCTGCAGATTGATAGCATCTATATCAAGTTGTTTTCAGAGCTTTGTTGATGACTTGTATAATACCATCTTTTGAAGGTAAGAATTTATCTTTTTAAAAATGTTTTTGCAGGCAAGTGTCAATTGAGGAAGGAGAAAGGAAAGCCAAAGAGCTGAATGTTATGTTTATTGAAACCAGTGCAAAAGCAGGCTACAATGTAAAACAGGTAAGTGTCCCTTGAGTTTGAGTTGATGTTACGAAATTAAGAAAACATGAAATAATTGTGTAACTGTTCCATTCTCTAGCATAAGATTAGCTTCCACTTAGCAACAGCAGGCCTTATGAATTAGCAACGTATTTTCTTTCCTTTTTTTTTTTTTTTTTTTTTTTTTTTTTTGCAGTACCAGGGATTGAACTCAGGACCTTGTGCTTGCCAGGCAAGTTCTTATTCTACTGAGCTATCTCCTCCCAGCAACATATTTTCAAACAATGAAAAAACATAAATGTGCCATAGTTGGGGAAAAAATATTTTAAAAGACTTTTCGAACTTTTCAGATTGTGCCAAGGGAACTATTTCATGATAGCCAAACCTATGATTTAAATGTACCATGTTAGAATATATGCAGTGTAGTATTTGTTGCAACTGTACTTTCGATTTGATTTGAAACTGTCTCATTGCTATATGTTTATCAATAAAACTTTGAAAACAAAAAAAAAGTTGACTTCTACAGAGACAAATGAATAAAGAATGCTTCAACACATGGATTAAAACTCAAAAAAAAAAAAAAATGTACCATGTTCTCACTACATCCCTACTTGAAGACTCTGATAAATGAAAGCAAGTTTTTTTTTCAGTAGTGAATATTTTTCTTATTATGGAAATACATTTTGATTATTTGTAATTATCCCCAATAAACTGCTAATGTTTAAACAGTTTGCAACAGGAGTGCTTTAGAGAGAAACAAGTGGAGAAATGCAAGGAGGCCTCATATTACCAAGCTGGTTTTGCCTTTAGGTCAGCCCCAAACTCATGCTTAATTCTTCAAAGCTATATATCATCTAGAGTGGTGGTCCCAGATTTGCAAGACTCACAAATTTTTTCAGTTGAAAGCAATCAACAAAGGGTTAAAGTAAAATCTTTTAAATTGAGCTTTGTGAAAATTTCTGTTCTCATGTTTGCCACCTTGTTTCCCATCCATTTTTGCCTTGAATCATTAAGGCAAAAAGGTTGCCCTATATCTTATCTGACATTTCCCGCTCTACCTTGTGACTGATAAATGACTTTCCTTTGTGTTTTCATAAACCTCTGTGACTCTTGTGTTTCCATTGTTACTGAACTTAGTGAATGGCATATATTAAATCATCCTTTATCAAAGTATCTTTCTCAGAACTTAACAATGTAAATGTAGTATATAAATGTTATGTGCCTGGGACTGGTGAGATGGCTCAGTAGTCTAAAGCACCTACTTAGAACAAGCTTAGCAAAGCACAGGGACTGCGGTTCAATCCCCCAGCACCACATGCCAGCCATCGCTGCCCCCTGGTGGACTGAGCTGGCCACACACACACACACACACACACACAAATAAATAAATAAATAAATTTAAAAAAAAATAAATGTTATGTGCCTGAATCCATAAGAGCCATAGACAGTTCCAGATTTTGGGTAATACAAGTTATAGCAGTAATACCATCTACCACTAAACTAAGACAAAAAAGGTGGATAGCTCTACCAAGCTGTCCTTATTGGAGACATTTTGATAAGAGTGTCAGCTTGTTTTTATGTAGTCCTACAGGATATCTTGTTCTAGATCTGTGTTATCACCTACAGACTATGCTGCTGTGACTCCTGTCCTCCTCACCGTAAGTAGTCACACAGGTGTAGAAGCTCTAGAACGAGATACAATGGAGAGAACACTGTTATGGCTAGTGTCCTCACAATATTTCATTGCTCCTAAATTTAGGTAATCCTGGGATTTTTTTTTGTTTTGTTTTGGTTTTTTTTTGTTTTTGTTTTTTGGTGGAACCGGGGATTGAACTCAGGCCCTTGTGTTTGCAAGGGAAGCGCTTATTCCACTGAGCCATCTCCCCAGCCCCTCCTGGGATGTTTTGAAAGAGAATGTGTCTTTCTTTTCTCTCTCCCTCCCTCCCTCCATGGCTTCACTGTGCAATTCAAGCTGGTCTTGAACTCACTTTTTATCCCAGTCTGTTCTTGAGCTCACAGTGAAACTCCTCCCTCAGCCTCCTGAGTGCTGGGGTTATACCTGGCTTCATTAGCTATTTTATAAGCATGCAGTTTTTAATATGTTTATTGAAGCAAAAGTTTGTTTGGCCAGGCATGGTGGTACACATATGTAAATGCAGCACTCAGGAAGCTGAGGCAGGAGGATTGTCGTGAGTTCCAATGTACATAACAAGATTCTGTGGGGCAGGGGTGTGTGTGTGTGGAGAGACAGAAAGAAAGAGAGATCTTAATCCAAAATTCAAAAATGGTTTGATCACCTACTCCAAGCCACAAGTGGAAAATTCTATACTTGACTTCATATGGCAGGTTGAGTCAAAACACAGTTGCACTAAAAATACAGTTTTAAATTACTTTCAGGCTATGCATTTAAGAAATTTATGAAACATGAATGATTGTAGACTTGTGTCCTATCTACAAGATACTTCATTATGTACCTGAAAATATTCCAAAAATCTGAAATACTTCTCAGCCCAAGAATTTCAAAGAAGGCATACCAACTTTTTTTATACTGTACAATTACTATTTTAAGTGTATGATTCAGTTATTTTACTACATTTATAGGATTGTACAACCATTGCTATAGTCTAATTTTAGAACATTTTTATCAGGCACATTTTTTTCTCAAAACCTGACTAATACAGATAGATATAGTCAGGTTTTTTTTTTTTTTTTTTTTAACAAAGCAGTCTTGCGTCAAAACCCATTTTCTGTTTGTTTGTTTATAAATGTCTAAAATTTGATTTTGTTGAAATGCCTGATTATATTGAGACTTTAGTTTAGTATCTTTTAAGTATACATGCAACCAAAAATACTGTTTATTGTGGAACAGTTTCCTTTTTGTTTGTTTGCTGATTTATTAGTCTTGTTGTGTAGTGGAGATGTGAACTCACTAGGTAGAGCAGGCTGACCTTGAACTTGTGGCAATCTTCCCACTTTAGCCTTCTGAGTGCTGGAATTACAGGCTCGTGCCATAAGGTCTGGCCTTCCAGGTTCAGGGCTTATTAGAGTGCACTACAAGGGCTAGGGAGATAGCTCAGTGGCATAAGCGCCTGCCTGGCAAGCGCAAGATCCTGAGTTTGATCTCCAGTACTGCCAAAAAAAAAAAAAAAAAAAAGTGCACTACCATGCCCAACAATAGCATCTTTTGTAACTCACAAAAATCAGTACATATTTTTCATTTTGTAAGGACTGTAGTTCATTAGTTAGGATTTTATTTCAATATTTAGAGACTGTCCTTTCTTATTTTATATAATTCAGTAGGGAAGCAAAAATCCTGGAACCACCAAATTAAAGAATGAAATAAGAAAGGCAAAAAAACAAAAACAAACCTTAGATTAATGAACACATTTTACTAAAAGGTTAAAATCTTGCCCTTGCATCTGTTTTTTATGGGGTTTTTTTGCATCTGTTATTGATCAGTCATGTACAATACTTATATTTCTGTGATGTGAGAAAATGGCTTGCAGATTTGAAATATGAACTAAACTATGTTAAAATATTTGTATGGACTGTCTGTTTCTTGAAATTTTTTGTTTGTTTCTTGAGATAGGGTCTCAGTATTCAGTTCAGGCTGGCATTGAGCTCACTTTGTAGCCCAAGCTGGTCTCGAACTGGAAATGATCCTCCAGCCTCAGCCTCCCAATTGCTGGGATTACAGGCATACACTATGCCTGGCCTTTTCTGATTTTCTATAAAATATATTTTCCATTAGAATGTGTTTTATTTATGACTGGATCAAAGGTGATTTATTAACAAGTAGTAGAGTTTCCAGTGCATGAAAGTTTGAACTGAAAGGGTTGGTTTTTCTTTTTAGTTCACTGCCTAATATGAATACATGAGTTGAAACTTAAGAAATACTGAAATTATTTAATTTGACAATTTAAGTTTTATTAACATTCACTATCTCAAAAGAACATACTTCTACATTTATGTAACTAGTATACTAATGAATCTATTTAGCATTTTGTAAGTTCTTAACTATTTTTGTTCATTAAATTAACTGCTTTCAGGGCTGGCCAAATAGCTCAGCAGATTAAAGTGCCTTCTTAGGCAGACGGCAGGGGCCTCAGGGGCCAGGAGTTTGACCCTCTGACCTGCCCTGCTGGCCCTGCCCCTGGTGTGCACTGAGCCAGTGATTGAGACTGGGCTGGGCATGGTGGCGCATGCCTGTAATCCCAGCACTTGAGAGGCTGTAGACAAGAGGATCATTACGCGTCTGATTCACACAGTGAGACCCTGTCCTAAAATACAGAAAAAGAAAAACTGCTTTCACTTATTGGTTATTGCAACATTTAGTCTTATTTATAGAATGTTTATATTTGAAACTAAGTGTTCATACATTAATCCTAATTGATGTCATGTACAATTAGATTTTATAATATTGGTAATTTATAAAATACGATTTTTGATTATGATTTTATGCAATATGTGGTACACCAGAAATAATGTTAAAATAAACATTCTATAATTCAAATGTAATACATGATTTTGGTTTAAATCTTGGGGCCAAAGCCTAACATTGGCATATTTCAAAAATTACTGTTTTTTTCTAGTCATTCTGATTCCCACACTCTCCAGCTGTTGTCCAACAAATTTTACAATTTGCTGTGTGTTTCTATACTTCTTTTCCTAAACACATTACTTACGGTTATAGTGCCTCCCCTGCTCTGGGATTATAGGCTTGTGCCAACACATCTGGTTTCGGAGGTTGGCACAGAGGGCCTGGACTTCTGGGGCCAGCATGGCATGCAGTACCAGGAATCAAACCTGGGTCCTAGAGCTTGCCAGGCAGGCACTTAGACCACTGAGCTGTCTGCCCAGACCTGTTTTCTTTCTCAATTTAAGCAACATTTGTGGAGTCTTTTACACAGTGTAATTTTTAAGCCATACAATATTTAACAGTTGCTTGTAAATCCCAACCAGGGATTCCTAAAGATTTTCCCACTCTGCTGAGGCTGTCCTTCTTTCATCTGTATTCTCATATTTATTGTTTCCTTGTTTTATAGAAACTCATCACATTGTCATGTAAGTGGTGGATTCTATCTCCTTTGCTAGATTGAGATCACTTAAATTAAAAATGTTCACCTTGTTTTTGTATCCATAAAGAGCTTGAAATAGTGCCTTAAGTTAACAGTTATTGGGGCCGGGGAGATGGCTCAGTAGAATAAGCGCTTGCTGGATTCAATCCCCAGTTCTGCCAAAAAAAAGAAGAAGAAGAAGAAGTTAACAGTTTACTTCAAGGGAGTTATATTACATAGCATTAAACTTCTGGAATTCTACACTACACGCTAACTAAAAGAGATAATTTAAAATAATTAAGCGTTTTTGCTTGCCATTGTACTCAAAAAGTGTATGTCTGAGATTGGGCACATTCGAAGTGGCATGAATCTTTTGTTCCTTCAGTCATTATCTGTTCCCACTCTCACCAGAATTGGGTATTTTTTTCTACTGAAGGTATTTTTTTTTATAACATTGTATCCCAAAGACCCAAGCACTTGCTAAAATGATGGAGAAGGGGCTGGAGAGATGGCTCAGTGGTCTAAAGCACCTACTTAGAACAAGCTTAGCAAAAGCATCAGGGACCGCGGTTCAATCCCCCAGCACCACATGCC
>NW_004524722.1:1295594-1303871 GCF_000260255.1 Octodon degus
AGCTGTGTCAGAATTGAAAGGTCGTATGCTGGTCTCAAGCATAGTGCTTTTCTAATAATTGTCAAAGCTAACTTTGTCACTGTATATAATACACTGAGTTTGGAGCCTAATCCTTTATGAAAGATAGAAATTCCACTGTACTATTTTGCTAAATGAACTATTTGTCCTTTCTCTTAAGTTTCTGTAGTGTTTGATTTTTATGACTCAAGTGACGTTCTTGCTGATTATTTCAGTTTGTTCATGTCTTACCAGTTGAAAAGCTGAAGTCATGTCTATATTCAGACTTTATATGGTGTGCTATAAAATACTTATAAAATGAGTAAATATTTTAGTTTGCCTTTATGATGCTAACATTTAAAGAGTAAGCCCAAGTAAATATATCTTTTAACTCCCATCCACTGGTCATCCATTTTGGTACCATCTCTCCTACAGCTTTTCCGACGTGTAGCAGCGGCTTTGCCTGGAATGGAAAGTACACAGGACAGAAGCAGAGAAGACAGTATCCTTTGTGTTTCTATTGTTAACACTAGTCTTTGGAGCCCTGTTTAGTTGGCTGAGGAATATTGTGCCATTGTCTTTTACAACCAAAAATTGATGGCTTAGACACATGGAACAGCAGAGGTTTTGCTAACAAATGAGGTTGTGACCACGTGTACTTTTTGCAGCCTACTATTCACTCTAATTAATCAACGATGTTTGTTTGGAAATTCAGAAGTCCTACTCTCCTGCTACTTAATTCAGAGTCCTATTAGCTCTAGGGTTTTCCCCCACAGTATGTTACGTTTCTTCAAACTTTTTCTAAACTTCTGCGTTCTTCACATATGCAAGAACTAACTCAGAGTTGAGCTTTATGTTAGCCACCACTTTCAGAAACAAGACATATAATAAGATGTATCTAATAATTATTTCTTTGAGTTTTGAGTTTTGATGTTCTGCTTTATATTTGTCTTCTAGCATTTTTATATTTTCAGACATTTTGATTATGCCATAGAGATTATTTATTTATTTTGGGGAATGTTGAGACAGGATCTCACTATATATCTCAGGCTGGCCTTGAGTTCATTATGTAGGTCCAGGCTGGTCTTGAACTCATGGTGATCCTCCTGCCTCAGCCTCCTCCATGCTGGTATTACATGCATATGCCACCATACCTGACAGTCATAGAGTTTATAATACCTTATATTCACTTCTAAATGTTTTATAGAGTGGTACCTCAGTTTACAAACTTAGTTCTCTTTACTTTCTGGTTGCAAACCAAACTGGGTGAAAATGGAATCAGATTGCCCCATAAAGTCAACATTGAACCTAACCATTGAATTTCTTCTTCTTCCTCCTCCTCCTCCTCCTCCTCCTTCTCCTTCCTCTTCCTCTTCTTCCTCCTCTTCCTCTTCTCCTCTTCCAACTCTTCCTCCTCCTCCCCCTCCTCCTATTATTATTATTATTATTATTATTATTATTATTATTTGAAACCGGGGATTGAACTCAGGCTCTTGTGCTTGCCAGGAAAGCGCTTTTATTCTACTGAGCCATCTCTCCAACCCCTAACCGTTGAATTTGATTTGGTTCTCTTCCAACTTGGTTTATGAACAGAATTACAGAAAGAATCAAGTTTGTGAACTGAGGTACCATTGTATTTTCCAAAACTTTATTTTAGTAGCATAATATATTCTATAGAGTTTAAATCTCATCATTTATTAAAGTTTTCCTGGGGGAGGGAGATAGCTCAGTAGAATAAGCACCTTCCTGGCAAGCACAGGGTCCTGAGTTCAATGACTGGTACTGCAAAAATAAATAAATTAATTAAATAAATAAAATTTTCCCATTATTAGACCTCTTATAGACTATTGTGTAATTTTATTAGTTTTTTTTTTATACTACAAAATAATTTCTTTAGAATAGATGCCCATGAACAGGGCTTGTATCTTACATAGATCCTTATTATGTGTAATAGATATAAACAAGATTATTCCACTTAAGTGAGCACTTTGTAAGTTGAGGTAACTATACAGAAAATAGCATGAAGGCTGTAAGGTCTGAGGGCTGGCCAGATAGCTCAGCGTGTGGCGCTGGCCCCTCCCCTCCGGCACACTGAGAGGGCGACTGAGACTGGGTGTGGTGGTGCACCCATAATCCCAGCTCTTGGGAGGCCGAAAACAGAAGGATCACTATGAGTTGGATCTACATAGTGAGACCTTGGAGACCCTGTACCAAATACATTAAAAAATAATAAGTGTGATAAGAATATAAGAGGCTTCCCAGACCTGTTGAGCAGAATCTGAGTTGTACTCTATGGCTCCTTAACGTTGGTTTCAGTGATTGACATAAAGCTGGAAAAACCTCAGGAGCAGCCGGTCACCGAAGGAGGCTGCTCCTGCTAATCCCCAGAGCGTGCTCAGCCCTTCTCCAGAGCCCGCGGCTCTGGCCCTGTACTCTTCCATTGACTGCAGTGTGAATATTGGCTTAAACCTTTTCCCTTCAATAATAACATTGCAATTCATCATTGCTGCCTGTCTCGTGGAGATGATCTATTAGCTTCACAAGCACAAAAGTGTCAGTGTCTTCATTATTTATATTTTACCCCCCCAAAAAAAAAAACCCACAAAAGATTCCAGTGATAACTGAAGATTAGATACATTTTATTAACATTTTTCCTTTTTTAATGTTCTGATAAGATACTTTAAAATGATGGAAATGTCAGCAGTATGTGTGGCTCGGTTACAGAGCAGTATGTTCACAGCATTTGCCCACCTATTTGATCTCTTACCACCTTTCTCACTTCTCCCTTACCCTCATTTCCTATTTCTGCCCTATCACAAAACAAATGAGGGGGGCCTGGGAGATGGCTCAGTAGAGTGAGTGCTTCCCCTGGCAAGCGCAAGGGTCTTAGTTCAATCCCCGGTTCCACCAAAAAAAAAACAAATGAGGTGGCAAACAGCAGTCTGACGAAAACCATTGGAATTTCCTTCAGTTTTACATATACCACTTGCTGTAGCAGTAGGCCAAAATGTCCAAACGTATTCTGGAACACTGATACAAATTACTTAGACCTTCTTGAGTCAAAACTTAGCTGTCTTGTGATGGGCAGTGCTTGAATGAAGAAAGGGTTCTGCTGTATCTTCAAAGTGAGTCCTAATGAACATACTAAGTATTCACAGTAAAATGTGAAAAGTATTTCCAACCAAAACAAATGATGACCCTTTTGCATGTGCTTTATTAAACTCTGGGAGAGAAGTAACCAGTTAATTCTTCATGGTAAAATCATAAAGTTCTAATGAACTCTTTCTCCCAAAAATGTAAGACTGTGCAGACTTTTTCTTTTAAGATCTTATGCAATAGGGTTTTTTTTTTTCTTTTTTTTAAGTGCTATGCATGGAAGGCATTGTAAAAGTCAAGTTCTTTAAGAAGAATCAGTGAAAGAATTTAAATTTGGCACCATGGTCAAAACTCTTATAGCTTTAAAAACAATGAAGCTTACTAACAAAGAAGCCTTGCAAAATAGATATTTTGCTCTGGACATTTGAGGTGAAATTGGAGCTGGAAATAATTTTCATGTGAGCCCCTGGAGCAGTAGTGGCAATCCTGTGGTACGTGTGCCACAGCAGGCTGTTCGTATCATTGAAAGCTCTAAAAGGTTCGCCATCACTGCAGAGGCAGGTCAGGAAAATCAAGTTTGAAGAAGAAAAGGAAAAAATGGAAATATAAGTCAATATTATGCAGATTTATGCCTTATTTTATTATTTTTTTAGCATTTTTAACATGTTGGGTTCTTTAGGCTGGTTTTGCTTTTATTAGATATGTATAGTTTGGTTAATTAACTAGTGATTTAGTTTTATATTTAAGCTACAATTAATTTTGGTGATATTTATTTCTTTGCCATTTTAAAAACTCATTATAGATGCTTTTTGTTGACTGTGTAGAGCATCATCACCATGGCAATACGGATTTCCCTTAAGACACTGCAAACACATACACTAGGAGTGCACCCTTTTAATCTTTACTAGTTATTGTGAGGTTGCTGTGTAAGTTAATAAACACATTTGTAAATACATTGTTTGCAGGGAGAAAAATTCTGAGCTCAGAAAAAAATAGCTCAGAAGAAGCCTGCTGAGTTTATGTTGTAAGCATTACTTAACACAGTATAAAGATGAAAAGACAACAGAAATAACTTCTTCATGTCTTCATTGCAACAGAACCCTTAACTGGGAAAACCTTACTCCTCTTTCTTCTTCCTCCACTTCTCACTATTGTCACCTTGTAATATTCAGAGGATCTGAAGAGAAATGCTTTCAGATAATCATTAGCCCACATACCTGTAAGTTATACTCAAAGATGAGGTGGAGTTGTAAAGTGCTTTTATAATATATTGTTAAAAGCAAGGATTGACTCTCTTGTTTTATTTTGACATGGCATGTCCTGAAATAAATATTGATTCAATATAGCAGATTGGTCACATTCTTTAGTTGGAAGAAGTTGTGATTTCTAAAAAAGGGATAATTGTCTTCCTACACTGTTGCATTTGATTCTTTTTATGTATCTTTAAGAAAGTAACCAGTATGCTGCTTTTAATATTGGCCTTTTTATTTGGTTTGGGGTTCTTCAACTGAAGCAGTGAAGTGTGTTTATAGTCTAGTTTTTTGGTTTTTTTTTTAAAGAAACACAATTTTGCTGCCAAAATATATATAAATAAAGCACGAAAGAAAACAATTACTGACTTTGCCTCCCATTACTGCCAAGGGGTTGAATTTAGCAGTCTGTCACACGACTCTTGTTGGGAGAGTAGAAGAGTGGCTGAAACTTGAAGAATGGCCCTGGTAGAGTAATAAGATATTCAGTCATCAGACATGCACCATATAGTCACATTTTTGTCAATGATAAACCATATATGGGATGCTGGTCCCACTGGATTTTTTTTTTTTTTTTGTTGTTGTTGTTAAGGGTCTCACTACGTAGCTCAAACTCAGTGATCCTCCGGATTTCTGCCTCCCTAATGCTAGGATTACAGGTGTATGCCACCACGCCTGGACTCCATCGCCGGCTCAGTGTGCCTGGGGGCGGGGCTAGCAGGGCACGTGATGCTAGGGATCAAACTCTGGTCCCTACGTTTACCTAAGCAAGCACTTAGTCCACTGAGCTATACTGCTGGCCCATTTTCTTTTATCTGGAATAAAAACAAAAAAAAGCAAAGGCAGAAACAGGGTAACATACAACAACATGTTACAGATTTTCAAAACTAGAATAATATTAACAGTGATTGATATATTTTTACCAAATCTGTTACTCAAATTAACATAGTTATGCAAGATGGGAGATTTCATTGAATATTACCACATACTTGCAAGAAATCTTAAATTTGTGTTCACATTTTTATTACCTTTTAAAACAATTTAGGGGCCGGGGAAATGGCTTAGTGGAATAAGCGCTTGCCTGGCAAGTGCAAGGGCCTGAGTTCAATCCCCGGTTCTGCCAAAAATAAATTTAAAAAAAAATTACTTTCAAGAGAATATATTATTAATTGATATCACCTTAGAAACAGTACATATTTAGAAGACCAAAATGACAGGTATTTCAATCATGGTTTTAGTACTACACATTGCTGTCTTCAATGTAGTTGCTTAGTTCACAGATAATCAGCGTAAGTTACTCATGGTAAGATTTCTACCCATTAGCTGCTATTTTTAAAAACCTGATGGAAATTCTTAGGACAATTGCCTTATCCATCTTGTATATATACATGTATGGTTTTGCCCCTACCTTATTACCTAACTTTTCTCCTTTGTCTTCATTGTTTTTTTTTTCCTCTTCATTGTTTAATCCTTAAGTTTTTATTCTTTCCATTTAACTGTGTTGTTAAATCTTTCACTTTATTTCTTCTTTTGAGTTTTTTTTTTATTTGTGTGTGTGTGTGTGTGTGTGTGTGGCCAGCTCAGCCCACCTGGGGGCGGGGCTGGCTGGCATGTGGTGCTGGGGGATTGAACCGCGGTCCCTGTGTTTTGCCAAGCTTGTTCCAAGGAGGTACTTTAGACCACTGAGCCATCTCGCCAGCCCTTTGAGTTCTTATTCTAGAGAGACAATAACAATATTTACACATGTGGTCTGCTTTAATTCACCTATGAGTATAGTCTCAAGTTAATCCATTTAACCTACAAAGGCTGCAAGTTTGTTTTTCTTTATACCTTAGTAATACTCCATTGAATAAAAATGCCACGTTTTACATCCATTCCTCGGGCATTTTGGTTGTTTCCAAGATTTGGCTATGACAAACTGTATTGGCATAAACATGGGTGCACATATATCACTGTAATAATGATGTTTTCACTTCTTTTGGGAAAATTCCCAGAAGGGGGATAGCTGGATTGAATGGAATTTCCAAGCCTAAGTTTTTGAGACACCACCACACTGATTTCCATAATGGTTCCACCAGTCTACATTACCACCAGCAGTGGAGAAGTGTTCCTTTTTCCTCGCAGCCTCTCCAACATTTTTTGTTGATTTCTTCATGATAACCATTCTTTCTGGGGATGAGATGGTATCTCAGCGTTGTTTTAATTAGTATTTCTCAAATGGCCAGTGATGTAAAGCATTTTTTCATGTATTTGCCTCTTGTATTTCTTCCTCTGAGAAGTGTGTATTCATCTCACATGCCCATTTTTGGATTGAGTCTCTAAATTTTGGGGCCCTAATTTTTTTAGTTCTTTATAAATTCTAGATAAAAGACCTTTTCTGCATGATTATTAGTATTTTTCCAAATTTGTGGGGGTTTCACTCTGTTGATAATTTCTTTTGATGTGCAGAAACTTCTCAATAATAGGCGGTCCCAGTTGTTAATTCATTCTAGTATTTCCTGTACAGTTTGATTTTGTTCATGAAATGTTTGCCTACCCCTATGTCTTCAAGATGTCCACCTACTTCCTCTTCCAGATTAGTGTTTCTGTTCTGTTTAAATCTTTAATCCATTATGACTTTAGTGCATGGTGATAGACCCAGGTCTAGTTTTAATTTTTGGCATGTAGAGAGCCAATTTTTCCAGCACCATTTGTTAAAGAGACTATCTTTTCCAGTGAACATGTTTGGCCCTTTTGTTGAAGATAAGATGGCTGAACGTGTTTGTAGTCATATCTGCATCTTGTAATCTGTTTCATTGACCCTCAGGTCTATTTTTTTTTTCAATACCATGCTGTGATTTTATCACAGCTTTGTAGTATAATTTCAAGTTAGGGATTGTAATGCCTCTTGCCTTGCCTTTGTTGCCCAGGATTGTCTTTGCTATCCAAGGTCTCTTCTGGTTCCAAACAAATTTTAGGAATTTCTCTAGATCTGTGAGGTATGTTGGTGGTATTTTTCTAGGGATTGCATTAAATCTATATTTTGGGAGTATGGCCATCTTCACAGTGTTGGTTCTTCCTATCCAGGAGCAAGGAATATCTTTCCATTTGCTGAAATCCTCTTTGATCTCTTTCAGAGTACTGTAATTTTCATTGAATAGATCTTTTACTTCTTTAGTTAGATTAATTCGTATTTCATTTTTCACGGTGTTATTGTACAGGGTATTGTTTCTCTAATTTCTCAGTGTGTTATCTGTATAGAGGAATGCTATTGACTTTTGAGTATTGACTTTGTAACCTGCTATGCAATTGAATTTGTTTATTGTAGGAGCTCCTTGGTAGAGTTTTTCGGGTCTTCCAAGTACAGTATCATGTCATCTGCAAATAATGGTAGCTTAATTTTTTTACTTCCTCGTATTCCTTTTATTTCTGTCTCTTGTCTAATGGTTCTAGCTAATGATTCCAGAACTATATTGAATAGGAGTGATGATAGAGGACATCCTTGTCTTGTACCTGATCTGAGAGTAAAAGATTTCAGTTTTTCCCCGTTTACAATTATGTTAGCAGTTGGATTGTTATAGATGGCTTTTATCAGGTTGAGATAGAAGCCATCTATTCCAATTTTCTGTAGGACTTTGAACATGAATGAGTGTTGGACTTTGTCAGAACACATCTTAGTTTCTACGTCAACTGAGATGATTATGTGGTTTTTGGTTTTGGCCCTATTATTATTTTTTTTCTCTTTTATTGAGAAATAAATATGAATGAGACAGTTTCACAGCTGATTAATAGGACAGTTTTGATAGTCAATACACTGTACATTGTTATCTTCTTAATGGTTATCCATAGTACAAGAAGCAGACAGGATATTCTGTCCAAACACTGTTAGTACACCTCTTCTCATTGAGTTAAGCGAAAGTAGCTGTAAATTTATCCTATTTTGTATATATAAATA
>NW_004524722.1:1304666-1309595 GCF_000260255.1 Octodon degus
TATATAAAAGTAGAAATAAGCATTTACATATTTTTACAAAGAAATTTAGAAACCTAGTCATATATGGAATTGTAAGTCGTTATATTAGGGAGACAATACGATATTTACAGAAGTGGGTCTGGTTTATTTCACTAATAAGTATATCTTAAAGGGGCTGGCCCTATTGTTACAGTGTATTACATTTATAGATTTGAGTACATTAAACTGTCCTTGCATCCCTAGGATGAATCCTACCTGGTAATAGTATATGATCTTCTTAATGATCTGCTGTATTCTATTTGCTAGGATTTGATTGAGCATTTTTGCATCTGTGTTCATGATGGAGATTGGCCTATAGTTCTCTTTTTAAGTTGAATCTTTCTCTGGTTTTGGTATCAGTATAGTACTTGCCTCCAGAAACGATTTTGGAAGTATTGCTTCCTTTTCAGTTTCATTGAAGAGTTTGAGGAGTATTGGAATTATATCGTCTATAAATTTCTTGTAGAATTTAGCTATGAATCCATCAGGACCTAGGCTTTTCTTTGTTGGTAGGTTTTTTTTTTTTAATTACATTTTAAATTTCATTGGCTAATATTGGGTTGTTGAGAGTTCTTATATCATCTTGATTCAGTTTTAGTAATTTGTACCTCTCTAGGAATCTGTCCATTTCTTCTGTGTCTTCGATTCTATGAGAGTAAAGATGTTCAAAGTAGCTATTGATGATCTTCTGAATTTCCACAGGATCTGTGGTAATTTCACCCTTTTTGTTCCTTATTGATTGAATTTGAGTTTTTTCTTTCCTCTTTTTGATGAGGTTAGCTAGGGGTTTCTCAATTTTATTTAATCTTTCAAAGAACCAGCTTTTTGATTCATTAGTTCTTTGAACTGTTTTCTTTGTCTTGATTGAATTAATTTCTGCTCTAATCTTTATGATTTCTTCCCGTCTTTGGGCTCTGGGTTTGGTTTGCTCTTCCTTTTCTAGATGTTGGAGGTGCAACATTAGGGTGTTTATTTGTTCCTGTTGTTTTCCTAATGTGTGAGTTCACAGCTATAAATTTCCCTCTGAGAACTGCTTTCATCATATCCCATAAATTCCAATAAGTTGTGCTTGAATTTTCATTGAATTGTAGATATTGTTGAATTTCTTGTTTAATTTCATCTGTGACCCATTGGTTGCTGAGTAGGGTGTTGTTTAATTTCCATGTTTTTATGGGGTTATTCTGTTTTCTTGTCTTGTTTATTTCCAGTTTCATTGCACTGTGATCAGATAATATGCATGGGATAATTTCTGTTTTCTTGCATATACTTAAGTATTACTATGGACTAGTATGTGGTCTATTTTATTTATTTATTTTTTAATTTTTATTTATTTGTGTGTGTGTGTGTGTGTGTGTGTGGCCAGCTCAGCCCACCAGGGGGCAGGGCTGGCTGGCATGTGGTGCTGGGGGATTGAACCAAGGTCCCTGTGCTTTGCTAAGCTTGTTCTAAGTAGGTGCTTTAGACCACTGAGCCATCTCACCAGCCCTATGGTCTATTTTAGAAAATGACCCATGTGCAGCTGAAGAAAAATGTGTATTCAGCTGTGGTTGGGTGGAACACTCTCTATATATCCACTAAGTCCATTTGTTCCAAGCTCTGGTTCAGTTCTGCTACTTCTTTGCTAATTTTTTGTCTGCTTGACCTATCTTTTAGGGAGAAGGGGGTGTTAAGGTCTCCTGTTAATATTGTGGTTATTCGATAATACTAGATTTTTCATGTCCATTAAGATTTGTCTTATAGTTGGGTGCTCCCATGTTTGGTGCATACATATTTATGATTGTTACCTCTTCCTCTTGTATTTTTCCCATAACTAGTGTGTAGGGGCCTTTATTTCATTTGATCATTCTTGATTTGAAGTTCAAATTGTCTGTGAACAGGATTGCTACCCCTGCTTTTTTCTGAGGTCCTGGGGCATGTGGTATCATTTTCCATCCTTTGACTTTCAGCCTGTTAATTTCTTCATGAGGTAAATGTGTTTCTTGTGTGTAACATATTGTCGGATTTTGCTTCCTAATCCACTGTGCCAGTCTATTTAATTGGTGAATTGAGTCTATTTACATTGATGGTTATAACAGATGTATTGACTTATGTTTGACATGTTATTATCCTACTGTTGGTTACCTAGTTTTCTCACGTGTTTTAATTGTTGGCCTTATTTTGTGATTCTTCTGTTCTCATTTGTGGTCATTTTGATCCCTCTCTAAAATATCTTTTAGGGGCTGGGGAGATGGCTTAGTGGAATAAGCACTTCCCTGGCAAGTGCAAGGGCCTGAGTTCAATCCCCGGTTCCACCAAAAAAAAAAAAAAAAAAAAAAAAAGACATATATATATCTGGATCTGTGGTAATTTCACCCTTTCACCCATATATTTTTTTTAGTACACTGTGTAGTGTTGGCTTGTCATCATGAAATTCTTTAGTTCTTTGTCATGAAAATATTTCACTTCTCCATTAAACTTGAGAGTTTTGCAGGGTTTATTAGTCTGGGTTGGAATTTGTTTTCTTACAAGAATTGTAGCACTTTACTCCATACTCTTCTTGACTTGGTGGTTTGTGAAGAGAAATCTGCCATTATTCTGATGGATTTTCCTTTAAATGTGACCTGTTTCTTTTCTCTAGTGGCTTTTAGTGTACTGTTCTTGTGTGGAATTTCTGGGATCTTGATTATTATATGTCTGGGTGTGGTTTTAATTGGGTTGATGTTATTTGGAGTTCTGTACGTTTCAGTTACTGAATGTCATATTGTTTCCCCATATTGGGAGTTTTCTACTATTCTGCCCATGTTCTTTTTTTATCATTTGTATTGACTCCTTTCTCATTGATGCCTATTAGTCTTAGGTTGTTCATCTTTGCATCGTCTTGCAGGTGTTGAATTATTTTTTCCTGCATCCTAGTTGTTTTTAAGAGTTTTTTCTTACCTTTTCACAAGCTGCAACAATGTCTTCAAGGTCTGAAAGTCGTATCTTTCATTCAGATGATTTTGCCAACTTGTGATTGAGATTTTCATTTCCTGTATATCTCTTTGAATCTGCTTTATGTATTGTTTCTTTTCTATATTGCTCAGTCAAAGATTCTATCATTTTTCTATTCTCTATTTTTTATCAGTGTTTTCTTTAGAAGCACTTAGTAATTCTTTCATTATAGTTATTTCTTTTTACTTTAGAGATCATTTCTGATCTGATTTCCTCTATAGCTTTCTGCAGTTGTTTCATACTTCAGATGCATTATTTCAGTGATTTCAGGAGTGTGACTTCCAATTTCTTCTATGCTAGTGTCTCCTGCATTTATTGTGGGTGGGCTCGGGGCCTGAGAATGCATTTTGCTCCTTTGTCATTTTGTAGAGTGCCTTCTTCTGACCTTTGGTGTAGAGCTTTGGTGCAGTTATTACCTTAGCATCTACCAATGTTACCTAAGTGAGGTTATGTGATTAAGGCTGTTATAGTTTTGCATTTACAGTACTATAGTTAGCAACACTAATAATGGGTAATGAGATTTAGCAAATGACATAACTTACAGGTTTTTATTTTATACCATAAGAGCAAGCATTATGACTGTATAGCTATCTATAAATACAAATAGGAATTTGTATTTAAATTAGTTCCCGTAAGTTCTATCTGATCACCTCTCCTTTTTTTTTTTTTTTTTTTTTTTTTTTAAAGATTTATTTATTTAGTGTGTGTGTGGCCAGCTCAGCCCACCAGGGGGCAGGGCTGGCTGGCATGTGGTGCTGGGGGGATTGAACCCCCTGTGTTTTGCTTAGCTTAGCTTTTTCTAAGTAGGTGCCTTAGACCACTGAGCCATCTCACCAGCCCCTGATCACCTCTCCTTGATGTACCTGAAGTCTTCCAGGTAGACCATTTTACCTGGGTTGCCTGTTGCCTCCACTCTTGATCAAGAGAGAGAGGATGCTCTCATAGATCTGGGAATAGCAGTGTGTCTCAGCTCACCAGGTCTGGATCTACTGAGATGGAACTCATCCAGGTGAGCCTGGCTTGGGTCTGGATGCTGTGCTCTGCTTCTTCTTGCTGCAGCCTATGGAAGTAAACCCACTGTGCCCACTGGCAAGATGTTCTTCTCAGGGATTAGTGGGCTGATCTTGCTCCTAACCTCTCTGCCAGGAGTTCTGTGGCCAGGTTCTACACCAGACCTGTCCACTGGAGGAGGTTCTGGCAGGTGGTGGATGCCACACACCGGGCCTTTCTGGTGTGCCATGCTGGCTGTCTCCCCTTTGGATTTTAACAGAGCTGAAAAGAGCTGGGTTACCTGTTGCCTCCACTCTTGATCAAGAGAGGAGAGAGAGAGGATGCTTTCATAGATCTGGGTCTAGCAGTGTGTCTCAGCTTACTGGGTCCGGATCTACCAAGATGGAACTCATCCAGCTAACACCACCATAACATTGTAACACAATACATTCTTTACTTCTCTGTGGTGATACTTATATGAACAAACTTGCCAGGCTTCCAATAATAGAAAAGTATAGCACAACTATGTACAATGCATGATACCTGATAATGATAAATTACTGTTACTACTGGCTTATAGCCATACCTTATTATTTTTGGAATGTACCCTACTTACTAAAAAGGTTAATGTAAAGCTGATGTGTTTCTCCAGCAGCCACTTCATAGTCCCATGTATTGTGCTTCTTGATTATATATTCTCTTCTGCTTGATTTAATTTTGTACCATTTTATTTGTATGGCTCTAGGACAGTAGTGGCAAACGTACGGTAGACATGCCACAGTGCATATGCAGCTGAGCCCTCTGATGACACGTGAGCCAAGTGTGTCAGTTATTTTTTCTAAACTAAAACCTCACTATTCAAGTTTAATTGCAGTGTTAGCACTTTGTGAAAATAAGTGGGTTTTGAGTTATAGTTTGGGTACTTGGTTTCTTTTTTTTTTTTTTTTAATT
>NW_004524722.1:1309696-1314991 GCF_000260255.1 Octodon degus
CTGGCTGGCATGTGGTGCTGGGGATTGAACCGCGGTCCCTGTGCAAGCTTGTTCCAAGTAGGTGCTTTAGACCACTGAGCCATCTCTCCAGCCCCGGCACTTGCTTTCTAAAAGGTTCCTCACCACTGTCCTAGGAGAAAGAGGTGGTAGCATACATATACAGCATATAGGCT
The DNA here is from genome assembly GCF_000260255.1 of Octodon degus. Classification (NCBI taxonomy): domain Eukaryota; kingdom Metazoa; phylum Chordata; class Mammalia; order Rodentia; family Octodontidae; genus Octodon; species Octodon degus. Next base: position 1,309,870 of record NW_004524722.1, read on the forward strand.
TGTTACAGACTGTGTGTGTTTTCATAATAATGAAAATTGTGTCACTGTGAGGAATTACAATATTAAGTAGTTTAGGGTGTGTATGTGTGCATTCGTGCTCCCACACGCATGATACCAGAGATTGAATTGAGGGCCTTTTCACTGAGCTACATGTTGTCCCACCCCCTCAGGTTGATTGATATTTGAGACAGTTTTGCTATGTTGCCCTAGTTGGTCTCGAACTCAGATCCCTAAAAATCTTGGATTTCAGGTATGCTGTAGCATGACCAGCTTAAGTTCTGCTTTTTGCCTCCTCTTACCACCATCTTTGCCTTGAGACAGGGACTGAAAACCGTGGCCCTTCCACCAAATACAACCTGCTCTGGTGGCTCTTCAGTTCACAAACTTGATTCATTTCCACACTTACGGTTGCAAACAGACAATAACCACATCAAATTCAGGGGTTAGGCTCACTGTTGACTTTATAGAGAAATTTGATTCTGATCTCATCCAGTTTGACTTGTGACCAAACCAGAATCATGGAGAGAATGAAGTTTGTGAACTGAGGTACTATTTTCAAAATTAATTTTATTGGAGACCAGCTGTATTTTTGAACTGCAAAGGTAAGAGCTGAATAGTTGCAACAGATGTTATGGCTCGAAAAGCCAAAAAATATTAACTGAACTTTACGGCAAAAAGGTAGACAGCTGCCTTAGGTCTAGCACAGCTGATATCCATACCATAGAAGTGAAGGCAGCGTACTAGAATCCTGGTACAGGGTCCACAGTGATGATTTTTAGGGCAGTGTAACTATCTAGAATAAAGGTAGAACCCTGAAATAAGACGTGGTCCTGCAGGATGCCACTGAATGGGGTTACAAGCTTAGAGCTTTGTGGTTCCTTGGGACTCTTCACTCCAGAGTTAGTTACCTCTTTTCCTTAAGTTGGCAATAGTCTATTTTTTGGGGGGGAGGGCAGGTGGTATCAGGGATCGAACTCAGGACCTTGCACTTGCCAGGCAAGCCCTTACTCCACTGAGCTATCTCCCCAGCCCCTTGCAATAGAGTCTTTGGACCTTACCCTGTGCGTTTTCCCAGACTTAGCCCAGGGGAAGTTTAAACTCATGCCGGTATTGAGGCACACCTGAAAACTGCCTCAAAAGAAAAAGTGAATACACTTCTGAAGCAGATAGGCCTTGAGAAAGAACCAGTGATTGTGAGATGGTATAGTAAATACTAAGACCATAGGGGGAAAAATAGCAATATGGAACAATAATCACAATAACTAAAACATGAAGTATGAAAGTATAATAATAGAAACGAACACAATAAATGGCAAAGTGGGCTTCCTTGATTTAGAGAGTTGGAGCACCTATAATCCCCGCTACTCTGTAGAGTCTGAGGCAGGAGATTTGCAAATTTGAAACCAGCCTAATTAACCTTCCTCAAAAATTAAAAGGCTAATATTTTAGCTCAATGGTAGAGCTTGCCTAGCACACACAAAGTTCAATCTCCAGTACTACGTTTTTAATTTAAAAACAACCAGAAAAGAATTGTAATACTGTAAGATGAAATATCCAGTAGCAATTCCTGACATTAAAAAATGGAAAAGAAAGTACAGGAGACGAATAGAATTTTGAACTGGCTGGTGAGCCTCACCTCCTGGAATGCATGCCCTTCTGTGACCCTCTTCCCTTGAGTGTTGGCTGGATGTCCTGCCTGGCTCGTAAAGAGCACCAGTGATAATAAAGGCTGGCTTCTGGCTTCTTGCCATCTTAACTCTTCTGTATTTAGCAACCTGTTGGCTTGTGAACTGCTTATGGAGAGGCCCGTGTAGCAAGAAGTTTTGCGGTATCTTTCAGGCAGCAAGCCCCCAGTGAGGAACTGAGGTCCTAGGTAAAACATCCCACAAGAAACAGTGAAGGGTTGGGCATGGTGGCACAGGCCTGTGAGCCCAGCATTCAGGAGGCTGACGCAGGAAGACTGCCATGAATTCATAGGCCAGCCTGGGTTACATAGTTCAAAGCTGGCCTGAACTACATAGTGAGACACTCTCTCAAAGAAAAAAAAAAAAGCCATAGACTGTGAAAATGTTTGATAAAGGGCTAGATTTTAAAATATATGAAGACCTCTCATAGTTTGACAGAAAAACAATCCAGTAAAAAGCAGGCAAATACCAGATGTGTTGGTGTATACCTGTAATCCCATCCATCTACTCGGGAGACAAAAAGTATTGGGTAGCCTCAGCACAGGCAGTTATTTTTGGTTTTATTTTTTGGTACTGGGGATCAAATTCAGGACCTTGTGCTTGCCAGGGAGGCGCTTATGCCACTGAACTACCTCCCCAGCCCTTGTTTTTTGAAATAGGATGTTGCTACATAATTCAGGTTGGCTGGGAACTCAATATGTAGTCCATTCTGGCCTGGAACTTGTGCAATCCTCCTGTCCCAGTCTCCCAAGTGCTGGGATTACAGGTGTAAACCATGCAGTCTGGACAGTTTAATGAAACTGCAATTCAATATCTGAAAATAAAATGTATGGAAGGGTTAAAGACGAATGTAGTTTAGTGGTAAGACTGTCACTTCTCAGCCAGGCGTGGTGGCGCACACCTGTAATTCCAGCACTTGGGAGGCTGAGGCAAGAGGATCAGTGTGAGTTTGAGACAAACCTGGGCTACAAAGTGAGCTCAGGGCCAGCCCAAACTGGGTAGCAAGACCCTGTCTCAAAGACAAAAAGTTTATATAATATTGCTTCCCTAGTGTATGTAATGTCCTGGGTTCAATCCCCAGCAAAGAGAAGAAAAAGCAGGCAAAAGATGTCATGGGGGGCTGGGGAGATGGCTCAGTGGTCTGGGGCACCTGCTTGGAGCGGGCTTGGCAGGGCATCGGGGACCGTGGTTCAATCCCCCAGCGCCACATGCCGGCCGGCCCCGCCCCCTGGTGGGCTGGGTTGGCCACACACACACACCACTCTCTCTCTCTCTCTCTCTCTCTCTCTCTCTCTCTCTCTCTCTCTCTCTCTCTCTCTCTCTCTCAAATAAGTGAGAATTTAAAAAAAAAAAAAAAGATGTCATGGATACTTCAGAAAAGAAAGGTCATGTCGATAAACTGTCAGTCCCGAGGGAAATGCAGTTCAACCCACAGTAAGAGACTCTTGCACATGCTAGAAAAGCTCAAGTTAAAATCACTAACCATTCCACATATTGGGGAGAATGGAAGTAATAAATTCTTAAACACATGCCATGAGATTTTGAGGTAATAGTATGGGAATTTCTAACAGTGAAATGCCTACTTTTGTAATCCAACCAGTCCATACCTAAACCCCCATAAGAAAAAACATGTCCATATAAAGACTTATATAGGATACGAGCAGCTTTATTTCTATTAGCTTAGAACTGGAAAAAAAAAAAAACCGAATGAGCATTAATTTCATTATGCCTGTAATTTCAGTCCTCCAGGAGGCTGAGGCAGGAGGATCTCAAATTCAAGCCCACTCTGAGCAATTCAGTGACTTTGGAAGACTGTCTCAAAACAAACAAAACCAGCCTGGAGGTCAGTTGTGAGAGTTGGAGATGCTGACCCTACGGCCTCAAACCAGCAATGGTGAGGCAGACACCTCTCTGGCCATCTCGAAATACAAGCAGATCTTGGTCTCTGACCCACGAACAGACCTTGAATTCAAAGGCTCCTTCACAGATAGAGTAACTACAAATGTTAAATTGTGAAATCCATCAAGCAGACAAGTGTTTCCAAGTGAAGACTACGGCACCCCTCTGGTACTGTGAGGCCCAATAGTGGAGTTATTGACCCAGAGGCGAGGTGACTGTTTTGCAATGCTACAGCCCTGCAACTATGATCCAAATGAAAAGAGCAAAGACTTTTTTTTTTTATTTTTAGGACGAGGTCCACAAGGTCTCACTGTGTAGATTGGACTCGTAGTGATCCTCCTGTTTACAGCCTCCCAAGTGCTGGGATTACAGGCACACGCCACCATGCCCAGTCTCAACTGCCTTCTCAACACACCCTGGGCATGGGGCCAACCTGGTAGGCCTGGGGATCGAACTCCCGGCCCCTGTGTCTGCCTAATCGGGCGCTTTAATCTGCTGAGCTATTTGGCTGGCTCAGCAAAGACAATTTTTGCTCCACCAAACACTTCAGATATGGAAGCAGTGTGGAAAGAGGCAAAACCCAATGAACTAGTGGATTCTAAATGGCGTACCAGTTCCAGGGTAGGTAGGCTGCTCAGATTTTGTCTTCTGATCTCTCTCCAGATGGGATGCCCCTGTTCTGAAGTGGAATCTACTCAAGGGTAGAAAGACTCTTTAGAAGTGGAGAGGGAATGCCCAGACTTCCATATTGGTTTAGGAGGTGCACAGCCAAAGTCGCTGGAGAACATTCAGTCTTACTCTAGATCCAAAATGAAATATGGAGGAAAATATTAATTAATGATGCTATTTTACAGCTAGAAAGATGCTGTTTAAAAAAAAAAAAAAAGTGCCTGCCTAGCAAGTTCAGGGTCCTGAGTTTGATCCCTGGTACCTCCAAAAAAAAAGAAATAAAGAAAAGGAAAATAGTCAAAAATGCCTTATCAGGGAACTACCCGCTCGGGCCCCTGTCCTTGGACAGGAGCTTTCTTTCTCTCAATAAATATATTCTGCTCATAAAAAAAATGCCTTATGTTCAGGTTTTGTTTGCATGAAGAAATAGTCATTATATAGGTTTTTTTTCATTTTTAGGCTTTTCCCCCCATAATTTTATTGATAAACAAATAGCAATGAGACAATTTCAAACCAAATTGATAGGACAGTTTCAATAACTAACACATTGCATGCATTCTTTTAATATTTATTTATTTATTTATTTATTTGTGTGTATGTGGCCAGCTCAGCCCACCAGGGGGCGGGGCTGGCTGGCATGTGGTGCTGGGGGACTGAACCGTGGTCCCTGTGCTTTGTTTAGCTTAGCTTGTTCTACTCCACTGAGCCATCTCACCAGCCCTGCATACATTCTTCCTAGTGGTTAATTGCTGTACAAGATGGGGACATGATATCCTATTTACAAACTCTATTAGAACAAATCCCTCTATTCCTTAAGAGAATGCAACTATATATCTATCCTAACCACTTGGAATACACAGATACAAAAC
>NW_004524722.1:1317678-1318267 GCF_000260255.1 Octodon degus
TCTCAACCCATGACAGCCAGGAAGCAGAGAGAGAACTGACAGAAGAGCCAGAGAGAGAACAGAGACAGAGCCTGGGACAAAAGTCCACCTTTCCAGGTCATGCTTGGGACCCAGCTCCCCCATCAGGCCCCTCTTCCTAACAGTACATTAAGCTATGAAGCCATCAGTCACTAATCCCCTGCTGATATAGCTTCCCACGAGCCAATCATTTTACAGAAGCCCCACATCTGAGGGGCCCTTTTAAAAAAATTTTCGAGACAGGATCTTGCTATGTAGTTTAAGGTGGCCATCCTTGGCCATCTAGCTTCCTAAGTGGTGGGATTGCAGGTGCGCACTACCACCCCCAACTTGGAGTAGGAGACATTTTAGATCAAACCATAACGTTTTCTTACTGTTCTCTAAAGGCTCATATCCATCTCATTGTTTGGCAAAATGAATTTAGTGCTGCCTACAAGCAGGTGCAGGGGCCGGGGGTTCGATCCCCAGGCCTGTGGTGCCGGCCCCACCCCCGGATGTGCTGAGTCAGCAATTGAGACTGGGCATGGTGGGGTGCGCCTATAATCTCAGCTCTTGGGAGGCTGTAAACAGA
>NW_004524722.1:1319796-1320356 GCF_000260255.1 Octodon degus
TTTTTTTTTTTTTTTTTTTTTGGTCAGAACTAGGGATTGAATTCAGGCTCTTGAGCTTGCCAGGGAAGCACTTATTCCACTGAGCCATCTCCCCAGTCCCCATTGTTGTCATTTTTGAGACAAGCTCTAGCTATGTAATTCAGGCTGGCCTTGAGCTTACTAGGCAACCCAGGCTGGCCTCAAACTCATGTAATCTTTCTGCTTAATACTACTCTCCAATGCTGGAATTTCAGGAATGTGCTACCATGCTTGGTAAGTGTCACCAATTTCCTAACACCTTTAGTGCTGCTCAAAAGTCCAATTCCAACCTCTGAGACTCACTGCAAACTCACTGTGAGTCCTTGTAAAAATAAAAGTGAGTTAAACACTTGCACCATACCCTGCTACAGGACAAACCTTCCCATTCCAAAAGAAAGAAATAGAATTGAAAGGAACAGGATCAGCCGGGCATGCTGGTGCATGTCTATAATCCCAGCACTCAGGAGGCTGAGGCAAGAGGATCGCTATGAATTTGAGACCAGCCTAGGCTACAAAATGAGCTGAAGGCTGTCTAGAAAGTT
>NW_004524722.1:1320975-1347498 GCF_000260255.1 Octodon degus
CCTTCCTTCCTTCCTTCCTTCCTTCTTTCCTTCCTTCCTTCATTCCTTCCTTCCTTCCTTCCTGGTATTGGGGATTGCTAAATTATATACTGAGCTTTTTTTTTTTTTTCGAGACAGGGTCTCACTAAGTCTCCAAGATGCTCAGGCTGGGCCTGAACTTGCAACCCTTTTCCTTACCTCAGCATCCTGAGTAGCTGGGATTATAAGTATGTGCAACCATATTTCACATATCTTCTTTCTTTTTAATGTTTAGTTTGTAACCATAAAACTTACCTTTTAGCCAGGTGTGTAGCACTTTCCTGAAATCCCAAGTACTCAGAAGACTGAGGAAGGGCTGGTGAGATGGCTTGGTGGTCTAAAGCACCTACTTAGAACAAGCTTAGCAAAGCACAGGGAAGGCGGTTCAATCCCCCAGCACCACATGCCAGCCAGCCCCGCCCCCTGGTGGGCTGAGCTGGCCACACATACACACACACACACACACACACACATAAATAAATAAATTAAAAAAAAAAGACTGAGGAAGGAAGATTGCAAGTTCAAGACAATGACTGGACAACTTAGTGACACCTTGTCTCAAAATAAAATTTGAAAAAAGGGTTGGGGACTTAGTAGTAAATACCCGAGTTCCTTCCTCTGTACCACAAACAAAAATTTTTCTCTCTTAATGCTGTTTTAGTATTCCTGGTATATTGACCATATTTATCTTTTGTTTTTAACAAAAAAAACAATTTCACCACATAGTCTAGGCTGATCTGAAATGCAAGGCTGTTCTCCTGCTTTAGCCTCTTGAGTGCTGGGATTACAAGCACATGCTACCATATCTGGCTGAATACTTATTTATGTATTTATTTCATTTTTATGTATTGGTACAGGGTCGCACTATGCAGCTCAGACTCTTAGTGATCCTCCTGTTTTCAGCCTCCTCAGTGCTGGGATTACAGGCATGTGCCACCAAGCGCAGACTGGGTCACTGGCTCAGTGTGCAACCCCCCGGAAGGTGTGGGTGGCACAGCCTGTGAAACCAGGGATCAAACCCTGGTCCTTGTGCATCACTTTTTTTAAATGTCCTTGTTTATAGCTAGTAAGTTTAAACTTGAAATCTGTATTGTTTAATACTAAAATAGCTGCTCTATCTTTTTTTTTTTTTCACATAGTGGTTCAGGCTGACCTTGAATTCACTATGTAGCCCAGGCTGGCCTTGAACTCACAGTGATCCTCCTGCCTTACTCTTTCCTGAGTTCTGGGGCTACAGGCATGCAGCATCATGCCTGGCTGTAGCTTTCTTGTTCTTACTGCTGACATAGTATGTATCTTTTCCCATCCTTCTACTTTCTTTTTCTTCTTGCTTTTCGAGGTTTTAGGAGATGGGTCTCCCTATGTTGTTTATGCTGGCTGCAAACTCAAGTAATCTTCCTACCTCAGACTCCCAAGTAGCTGGGAACAGGCATGTGCCACGCAGCCTTCTCCTTTCAATTTATTATTGTTTTTGTATGTTCCAGTACTATATGTAAACAGTATGCTGCTGGGCCTTTCTTGTTTATTCATCCTGAAAGTTGTGCTTTCATATATACACCTAGTTATTTATTAACATTTCTGGATTTAGGTGTGAGATTTTGGTGTTCATTTTTTTTAATTAATTAATTTATTTATGTGTGTGTGTGTGTGTGTGTGTGTGTGTGGCCAGCTCAGCCCACCAGGGGGCGGGGCTGGCTGGCATGTGGTGCTGGGGGATTGAACCGTGGTCCCTGTGCTTTGCTAAGCTTGTTCTAAGTAGGTGCTTTAGACCACTGAGCCATCTCACCAGCCCTTGGTGTTCATTTTTTGTTTCCTCTATTATTATTACTATTATTTTGTATTTTAGAGAAGGGTCTTCAGGGTAATCAAGGTCTCACTACTAGATCAGACTTGTAGTGATCTGTCTGTTTACAGCCTCCCAAGAGCTGGAATTGTAGGTACGTGGCCCAAACATCCAGTCTCAATTGCTGTCTCAGCTTGCCCCGGGGCGGGTTGGCACAGCAAGCCTGGGGATCGAAACCCTGGCCCCTGTGCCTGCTTGCAGGTGCTTTAATCCGCTGAGCTATTTCGCCGGCCCTTGTTTCCTCTGTTTTTAAAAGCATGCCTTTGGACAATTCACTTTCTACATCTGTTTCTCTGTAGGTAAGATAATGGTGGTAACAACTAGCCTTGTGGTTATGGTGGAAGTTTAAGCAATAGATAACGCAGGACAGGCTTGAGCAGTGCATGGGCATGCTGCCAGTTCTGCCCAGGAAAATCAAACACCTTGCCTGGCAGCTCGCGGGCACCTGTTTGGTCTACAATCATGGGAAAGAATCTGGCTGGCTTGGGCTCTTCCTGCACACTAACTAGACCCTGAAAAAGTCTTAGGTCTCTGCCCTGGAGTGCGGGCTGCAGAGCAGGCACGTTCCCAGAGCTCGTCTCAGAGGCATCCTTTGGGAGTATGCTGCGGTGGCAAAGCATGGCTGCTGCTGCTGGCTCTGCTGTTGGGTCCTCTGAGCTCAGCTCAGGCCTGTGCACACATGCAGTGTGTGACTCTTGACAGCAAACGCTCACAGACTTTGTGCTTCTCAAGGGCCCTTATGTCCATCTTTTGCCTATGCCACTGCTGCTTCCCAGGTTGCCATGTATTCATGAGCCTGACCTGTGGGGTTCCCCAGATGCCAGTCTCAACCATACGCCAACCACCTACCACCCCCCTCAGCATGCAGCTGGTATAAGACTGATATTGAAAATTCACGGCATTTGCAGGTATAGGGCCTTTACTTGTGCTGGTTCTTCCATCCGATCTTGCTACATGGAAAGCCCTCCACCCTCCCTGTATTCTCAGATGGCCAAGCCCTACTTATCCTTTAGGGCTTAAATAATTTCCACTTCCTGACCCTGAAGCTTCCCCAATTCAGTTGGAAGCAGTTGTGCATCCCAGTGTTTTCTCTTGGCCTAAATCAGTTTGAGCAAGGAATTTCTGTCCCTTATAATCTCAAAAGGACTGAAGCAGGCTGTTTCCTGCCCGTGGTCTCTACAAAAATAATTCATTGATTCAACTCTAGGATGGAAACTCACTGAGTCTGTGTGTGTGGCACACGCCTGTAACCCCAGCGCTGGGGAGGATGAAAACATAAGGATCACTATGAATCTGAGCTGTGTAATGAGACCCTGAACCAAATACATTAAAAAAAAAAAAAAAAAAAAGCCAGACTCATTGAGAAAGATCCCCGTGCTACAGGCCTCTCAGAAAGCAGGTGGATTGCTCTGCATCATCCATCAGCTTAGACAACAGAGACCCCGACAACCTCTCCTTGTGACCCTCAGGGTGACCAGCTTCAACCCGCCACCTAGTGAGCAGGGAAAGCAAGGTCCAGACAGTGACTTGCCCCAGACTTTTCAGGTAACACAAGTGCTGCCTGACCTCAGCATCCATGCCTCCTATCAGAGAAGGTTCTAGTAAATGCTGGGTCACAGAGGTGTCTCAGGAAAGCATGGTGTCCTGGGGGAACAAAACAAGTCAGAGCCAGTTCTAGAGGCAACCACATCTTTATTAATAATCTCTGCAGCTGAGCCAATAGAGTCCCAGTCAACTAGGGAATTTTAGTGGATGACACAGGTCCTGGGCAAGTGTGTTAGCATTTCTACTGGTGACTGGGACAGGACTGGGGGAGAGATTGCAGGCAGGCACATGGCAGGGGATCTTCCCAGGCTGGTACACAATTAGATCAGGTCCTAGAGGGAAACACTGCCATCTCCCCAGAATTAAGGAAGACATAAAGCAGGAAATGGTGAAAGTCACAGCAATAGACAGCTCTAGGGATCAGAAAGGCATTTCCTGATGCAGGCAACTTGCTAAGGCTGGAACCCACCTGCCCCCACCTGGAAGTCCTCAGGCTCAATTCAGTTGTTGTCATGGGGGACAGGGGCCTAGGAATCTGCTAGTAGGAAAAATGGAACTAAACTGAATGTTTTGGATCAGTACTAACAAATCAGGAAAACACACATTATAGGTACAGTCATGAAACTTCTATGAAAAACTCACATCACCCCTTTACTTGGCAAGCTTCCTAGCCCGAAGCTCACCATGACCACCCTCCCCGCCCCATGGCCTCCCCTTTAGTTCTTTGCATGTGCCAACAGCAGCACTCCCGCCTACCTGCCTCCTCCCTTCCCCTGCCTTGTCAAAGGACAGGTAACCTAAGTGTTTGTTTACTCCTGTTCCCCTCACCGGGCCTGATGCTTTCCCAGGAGAGAGCAGGGGGCCCTATTCACGTTGTCACACCAGAGCCTGGGGAATTTGAAGCCAAATGAAGTGGTTTGCTGTCTCCTGGTGCGTTTGGAGGAAATACATGCATCTGTGTCTATAAGGGATTTCTGGGGAGTCTGGATGTGGGGATTTCAAGCCATGTTCACGCCTGAGATGATAGCTTCTTCTGGGTTTGGGAGAGGCGAGTAGGAGAAAAGGAGAGACGGTACAAGCCCAGCAGAGGCTCACAGAGAGGACCGGGTCAGAGTGGGTGCGGGGGTGGGGTGGGGTAGGGGACCAACAGGTAAGGGAGGGTAGCGGGAAGCGCAGAGTCCGGAGCCCGGAGTCCCAAGGTTCAGAACCAGCAGGGCGACCACATGAGCGAGCCCAGCGCTGCGCCCGTGGCAGCCCCAGCCAGCATGCCCATGGCCAGCGGGGCGCCCGAGCTGTAGCAGGGGTCCTCCCGCACCACCACGTGTGTCACGCCGGGACCTGCGGAGAACCAGAGAATCTGATTTCACGGGGAGGAACAGCTCCTCTGTGAGTCACAGATCAGCGTGACTCCGCCCCAAGTCAACTCTAAGGCGCGGAGCCCATTCTGCTGCTTCCCAGCTGGGGACACCGAGCCCTTGACGTGCTCAGGGCTCCATTCCCGCGGCTTTCAGGCTTTGCATCTGCCTCAAACGTGCGGGGACTGTGGGGCCAGGGCTGAGTGGCGGGGCAACTCCAGGATCAAGATCTTAAGCATTAGGGCGCCGCACCTGAGTGGGCTCCATAGCCCAGGCTTTGGAGCGAGAAGAGGTTGCAGTCCCCATATGAACCACCAGGGGTCGCTATCAGCTCAGGAACGGTACCGAGAGGCCCTGGCCGAGCTGGGGCCTCCTGTCTGGAGAGCTGGTCTGATCTAAGGTAGGGAGGGCTATTTCGAATCACAGGACGGGAAAGGGCTTGTGGAACTCCCAGCTCTGGAAAATCTGGGATCACCCAAAGCGTGAGGCCAGGTCCCGACGGGCCCGGTGGGCAGGGCCTGATGCTGGATCTAGGCAGGCCTTGCGCTGCGCAGGGGCTTACCTGCATAGGGCGGGCCGTAGTAGCTGCGGATGTATGTGGCCTCATGGGCATTGGGGGGCACCACCTCGTAGTAGTCCTGGTATGGGCTGTAGACACGCACCTGGGGAATCCGACTTGGTCAGCTGCCCTGGAACTCCCTGGCCTGGGTTTGGCCTCCCACTCCTTGCTTCCTCCCTCCCCCAATCCCCACCCCAGAGAGCCTCCTTTTAGAGTTTAGAAATGGGTCCCCAGGTACCAGTCAGCTCAGGAGGGAGGACCTGCCTCTCACAAAGTCCTTGCTTTTAAATTTTCTGCTTCCTGGGCAGGGGAGATAGCTCAGGGGCATAAGCACCTGCCTCACAAGTGCAAGGTCCTGAGTTTGATCCTCCTGTACTGCTAATACTACTACTACTACTTCTACTACTACTACTAATAATACTACTAATAATAAAGGTTCTGCTCTCATCTGGTTCCCAAGTCATGCCCTTTCTGCTGCCCTGGTCTGCCTGAAAAATTTTTCTACGGTTCCCAATTTCTCTTCATGGGTCTGGGCTTTTGTTTCATTTCTTTGGGTACCAGGAATTGAACTTAAGACCTTGCATTTGCCTGGTAGGCATTTGTGACACAGAGCTATCTCCCCAGCCTCTCTCTTCATGGGTAGTCAAGTATTTGCTAGCAACTGTACAATGATCTGACTTAGAGAAACTGGACTGATCATTCTCCTAGACCAAGGAGGGTCTAGGCCAAACCCCAGTAAGGAAATAAAAGGTTGAGGACAGAAGGGAAAAAGGATGGGCAAGGGAAGGAACACTCGTAACTAAACTACTACCGAGCAGCTACTGCGTGCTGGGTCTGGAGGGAGGCATCCATATGTGTAACCTCCAGGCGTTATTCTCACAGTGCCAGAACTGGGACTGAGCAGAAAATGGTCGGTGCTTTCTCTGCAATTTACTTCCTACTTACCTTAATCATCAACTGGACTTCTACCAGCAGTTCAAATCTTAGGTCAAAAGTCACCCACTCTAGGAATCCTACCTGATCTTAAGAATAAATCTTTCCTGATTTTTTTTTTTTTTTTTTTTTTTAAAGACAGCATCTTCCTATGTACTTCAGGCTGGCCTTGAATTTTCAGAGATCCTCCTGCCTCAGTCTCCCTAGTGCTGGGCTTATAGGTGTGCACCACCATACCTAGACTTCCTGAATTCTTTTTTCCTTTTCAAAGTTTTATTGATAAACATATAGCAATGAGACAGTTTCAAATCAAATCGAAAGTACAGTTTCAACAAATAATACACTGCATACATTCTTCTCAGTGGTTAATTGCTGTACAAGATGCAGACTTGTGATCTTCCTGAATTCTTTATGGACTATATTTGTGCCTTATCTTTTGTCTCTCCCTGCCTACCCCCTAGTGTGAACTACCTTTGGGCAATAACCTATTAATCTGTGTCATTAACAGGGCTTAGTGAATGGAAGGAACCAATAAATACATTCTGGTTTAAACAGAAACACTTATTCTAAACCCCTTATTTTACTCACGTGGCAGCATATCTAGAGAAGTAGCAAAATCTCCTTCTCTTCCGGATCCTTCCTCTTAGTCTTTTTATATGTCGCTCATAGGGCTTCACACCTGAGTGGTTCAACTGCCACCAGAAGCCCAGGTTGTCTCAAACTCCACTACCTCAAAGTGGTTACATCTCCCCATCTCCCCAGTGTGTTCTCTTCCTGTCAGTGCTTCTCTCTGTAAACGCTACCACTACGCATTCGAACCAAGGAATCGGGCTGGCACCTCTGTCATTGCACGCTTGCCTTTCATATCCCACTAGCCACCAGGCCGCATGGCTTTATTTGCTCACTATGCTCTTCTGTCTATCCTTTTGGCCAGTGCCAAGAGAATAAGCCAGTGGTTTTAGCAATCTAGCTTCTGAAAAATGCTTTTCAAAAAAATGCATAGGAGAGAAGAAGCCAGACCACAGAAGGCTGAAGAATGGTTGAGGTAAAGGACACTGACGTGCTGGCATTTGTCCTGAGAAATTCAGCTATAAAGGGACATTCTCCAAGCACACCTCATGACTTTGTCTCCAAGCCATTTCCTTCGATAGTGACTCCTCCTTACCTGTCCTTACTCAATTATCGAATTTGTCTTTCAGAATCAGCTCAGGTATGGCTCTCCTCAAGCCCAGGCTCTGGCATCCATCTGGATATCCACAGCCCTCAGACCGCCCTCCCTCACACTATGATCAATGACAATGTGTTATTTGTTTCCCCGTGGGTTTTCTCCCAGCACACATGGAGACCCCTCCAAGCTCAATCAGACCTAACTGGAATATGCCAGGGGCCTAGGAAATGCTTACTGGATTTAGCTAAAGTGACTCAGCTACAGAGCTAAACTGGAACTAAAGTTGCCCAACTCTGAGTTGAATGAGATTCAAGTTATGGACTAAAACAGTCCCTGGGGAGTGCAGGAAACTGAGATAAGTAGTAGTGTTGGTCCTCAGTCCCCAGGGAGGCTCATTGGTGTGGTCAGATTGGGGCTCCAAACACAGAAAGGGCCAGCAGGATGAAGCACTCCTATCCACTGATGTTTTGGAATCTAAGTCTAAAGCTTCTACCTGTGCTGGAGCTGCAGGGAGCCCGTGGCCTTCTGAGGCCCTGGAGAGGGTGGAAAACACCACCTCATTGCCCCTGAGATGCTTGTTTCTACCCTCCAGTCTGGGAGGCCCAGAAGTAAACTCATGCAGGTCTCCTGGCAACTAGTGGGGCCACCCCAAGAGACCTCATGGACAGAACCTGAGGATTTGCTCTCTGATCCTCTCCCTCTTCAAAGTCTTTGCCCTTCCTGTGCACTGGGACAGTGTTGACCAATCAGGGGGTTGTGTGTAAATTACCCACTTCAGATAAACCTCAGTCTCTTAAGTCCTGCATTTTGACATCAGCACTTTAAACAAACTTGTATTCTAGGTTGGGGTGTGCAGGAAGCCTCAGAACAATGACTGGAAGTCCCAGACTTGTCTCTGAGGAACTCATTGACATGTATCAAGTCAAGTAACCTCCTGGAGCTTCAGCCTCCTCACTTGCAAAGTTCTCCCCACACTACTCTTGCCCAAGGTAACGTGCGAATCCAGCAGAATCACGTCTCTGTAACGAGGTGGGCCAAGGCTTCCAGGTTCAGGGGCTCTGCCTGTTAGAATCACCAGGAACAATTTTTAAAGCTACTGCTCTCCTAGGCCACACCCCAGATCTATGAAATCTGGACATCAAGAGGCAGGACATGAACAGTTGTTGTTTTAGTCCTACGCAATTCTAACACAGCACCACTGAGCACACTGGAGTTCAAGGTGGACCTAAGACCACAATGTCCTAATTGAGCCCCCATGCCAGCCACTGCTCAGCACTGGGGATAGAGAAAGGATTCAGGTCCAAGTCCTGCTTGGAGAAAAATTCACGTAGGGGAGAGAAAGAACTAGACTAAATTACAGTGAATCACAGTAATGTCACATAGAGGTTTTCCCTCCCTCCTTCCTATCTTTTCCTCTTCTCCTCCCCATTCAGTAAAAATTGTCTGAGACCTATTTGTGCCACATGCCTGTGTGCTAGGAGCAAGAGGACAGAGTAGATTGTCCCCATCACTGAGCACTGATTTTACATCTAGTCTGTATCCATCCCCGTGCCAGGCTCCCTAGTGGCTGAGCTAGTTAAAACCTGGTCTTTGCCTTGGAGGAAGTTATAGGTCTCAAGTAAGGCAAAAACAGGAATAAACCAGCAAATAAAGACAGCACTAAGTAACAGTGGCATCTGCTGTGGGAGGGAGTGACAGTGCCTGAAGTCTGGGAAGTCCTCACTTTGGAGGTGGTAGCTTTTGGGATGGGCCTTCGAGAAGTCGAGAGGTGAATGAAGCAGCAGAGTATAGCGCGGAGAACAGTGCGCGTGCACAGTGGCTGGAAAGGGAGAGTGGAGCGGCAGGGCAGAGGGAGCAGTGGTGGCTTGGCACAGGCATGAGGGGATGTGGCAGGTGAGGTCAGCAGATTCCACAGGCCTCGAAAGCCACGCTGCGTTTGGCATCCCGTAAGAGCCAGAGAGCCATGGCATGTTTGCGAGCAGAGAAAGGAGGCGACCTTGTTTTGGATGCTCAGTCTAGTGGCCAGAAAGGAGGCAGGAGGGATGAACCAGCACTTACCCAGATCCGCCTCTCAACTTTACAGGGGCTCCATGAGCGGGTCACGCACCTGACCTTGGGGCAAACCCGTCGGTTCCTGGGTGGGACGGTGACTCCAGCTGGGGCCTGCTCAAGCCGCAGAAACCCAAGAGGGGGGGAGGGAGGGACATGTCAGAGGCCCTTTACACCTGGAGAGAGTCGAGCTCTTGCCTGTTTGCTGGGCTGGGACGGGGTGGAGGTGGTGGTGGGGAGGGTGGGGCTCTTCTTTAGCGCATGGCAAGGTGGGAGACCAGAGAGGATTGATGGCTGCCAGAGCAGCCTGGCCAGCAGCCTCTTTCCAACCTACTCTATTTGTTTCATACAGCTGGGCTTCCAGGCTGCAGGGAGAACGGGGTAGACCTGATCTGCCTTCTCATGCTCCTGGCCGCTTCCATCACCAACACCCCAGCCTCGCCCCTGACTCCACGTCCCTGGGCTCCATGTTCCCTGGTACAGCCAGAGTCAAGGACCCTTCCTGAGGCTTCTACCCAGAATGGAGCGGAAGCTATCACTCACAGAGGGACACAGCACAGGTCACTCCTACACAGGCATGAGCAGCAGCTTACACACACAGAGGTGAGCACAGATGCGGGCAGACAAGGGCACAAAGACAGAGGCACAAGCATGCCTCGTAAGCCCCGGGCCCCCAGGGATGCGCGTGTGTATGGAGCACAAGGAGGTAGGGTAGAGTAGTGGTCTAAGGCAGCAGGAGGGTGGACAGCAGAAGAGGGACGAGACAGCTTCATAGAGTCACAGATACAGAACGGTCAGCTCTCACCTCCTTCCTTCCGCCTCTCTTCATGGAACCCATCAGCCCTACACAGAGGCAGTCTAGAGTGCACAGCTCAGGTAGCCCAACTGGAGTCTTCCCCTGGTGACAACTGTTCCAGCCTCCTCACTATTCTCCACCTGGAAGCTCCAAGCAGCCCTCCCGCTATCTCTTACAACCTTCAGGAAAAGTCCAGTTCCTCCAGCTGGACTCTGAGGCCCTGGGCAGATGACCCCAGAGGTCACATCTCCTATGTTATTCCCTCCCTGCTAAACCCTGTGGCCAGGCCAGCTGTGGGCCTTCGCCACACACACACACACACACACACACACACACACCCTCACAGAGCCTCACCAACCCAGGCTCTAATTCAGGCTTTCCCACTGGCTGAGCACTCTGACTTAGGACAGGTCCCTTCTCTGAGCCTCAGCTTCTTCCCTGTAAAATAGCCCTAATAATACCAAGTCCCAGACATCCCCCATCAGGATGGCTGGAAGATGATGTAAGGAGGTGCCCCCAGTAGGTGGAGGCCCAAAGGAGTTTCTCAGTGTGGCCCAGTCTCCTCTGCTGCTTCCCAGTGGACTTTCTCTCTAGCTGAGAGGAGGCTCCACTGCGGCAGACAGGAGGAGCAGCTGTAGGTTCTGTGATCTGGCAGGTGGGGGCGGAGGCCACACTAGGCCTCCTTGGCAGCTATTCAAACTCGCAGCTCCTTCAGTCCTCAGCTTATCTCTACAGCAACGCCTTAGCCCAGACCTCCAGCCTGTACCAGAGACACTGTCCCAGCCTCCTACCGGGTCCCAGGGTACCCACTCTTCCCTTACATTTCATTTCCTACCTACTAGCCTGTCTTTAGAACGGCAAAACTGATCCGATCCAGTCTGATCATGGCATCCCTTTGCTTAAAACTTTCAAAGCCTTCCTGATGCTCTCAGAAGAAACCAACATGTTTAACACAAGCCCCCCAAGGCTGACCCTAGCAACCTCTCTTCTTCATTGACTCTCCCTGAGCTCCAGCCACCCCCTATTCCTTCTGCTCCTCAACCTGCCAACACCTTTACCCCTCTCAGTTCTCCCTTTGCAGGCAGAACCATTGCCTTCTCCACATCCCTACACCCTCTATCTACTTTCTGTTTGTGCTTCGAGTCTCAGCTTAAGCCTCATCTGAGGTTCCACCTGGACAGGCGACTGTTGAGATGGAAGTGCTAATTAGTTGTTTCACATCTAGCTCACTGGGCTGAATCCAGGGGGGCAAGAGCCCATATTCCCTTGGTTTACTTCTGATGCCTGAACCTTGGCACAAAGGCTAGCACATAGTAGGAACTTGCTAAGTATTTGTTATGTGGATCTCAGCCTTATTATCTGCAGAGAGGGAATGATCTAGGTGTTCTAGAATTACACCTTTACCGTGACTGGCACATGATAGTTGCTCCATAAAAGCCCCTTTTCCCTCACTTCTATGTCACCCCCTTCAAGTCTTCAGGGAAGCTTCTCTTCTCTCCTTTATTTCACATTCAGCTAGCTCTTGGGGTGTCAGCTGGCTGGCCTCTCCCCTTTTTCCACATGGACTCAGGGTAACCAAGTCTGTATAAGTCTGTGCCCACTAACTCAAGAGCCCCTGGCAGGTGGAGACCGAGTCTGAGTCATCCATGATTCCATGGCACATGGAGCTGGGAGGAAAGGAGAATGGGGCTCACCGGGGTGGCATTTGCCTCCAGCAGCGCCGTCTTCCATGCTCTGCAAAGCAAACCCCATCACACCATGAGGAGAAAGTTTGAGGGAAGGGAGTTTGGGGCTCTCGTATTCTAGATTTTCCTCCTTAAAGCAGGTTTTAGTCCCAGTCTCTTATGAAGGGGAAGATCTTTCTGATTCTCTCAGGTAGACGAAAGCAAGCCCTTCCCTGCCTGTCACAAGATGCAGCCTGGGTCAGACTAATTCACTCTACAGTCCTTTCCTCTTGGGAAGCTCTAGGTGCCCCATCCACACAGACGACAGTTGGACTTGGGGGTCTCGGAGGGCTCTTCCCACTCTAACATGCCTGAGCAGGTTTTCCAGCTGCAGCCCACCTCCCATCCCAATCCTAGGAGCACAGTTCCCCAAAGCTGTGGCCCCAGAGCCCCAGGAATGTCCAGTGGACAATGGACAATTGGGCCTTTATTGGTTGCCATGGCAGCTGGCTGGGGTGGACAAGGCTGCTCTGTGCTGTCTGCCTAGAGTTCAGCTCCCCACAACTCCTGCACACCCATCTCTTTCACCATCCTCTAGCACAAAGACTTGGACTCCTTCTCAGTCCAGAGTAGGAAGGGAAGGAATGTGTGGGAGCAGATGGCACCTGCCCCAGAGCCGGGTTTGGATTTGCCCTGTTATGGTGCCTGGGCAGCTGCCTCCGTAGGCAGGTCTCTCCTGCAGATCCAAGCCCGTCTACCAGAGCATCTGCTCAGGGAGCAGGAGGGAGGGTCCCTTAAGGATACAATTGGCTGCACCTCCACAGCACCCAGGTGAGGCTGACAGATTCTTGAATCTGACAGGCTTGCTCACTTGTCATCACTAACCTCTTCCGACCCCACACTCTTGCAGGCCCTGGGCACCCTCCACCTCCACACACTGAGCTCATCACAGTCCACACCAATCCCCAGGACTCATTCAGATCTCCTCCACCCAGCCTCCAGGACACAGGTTTGCTGTCAGGTCTTTATCCCGCTCCAGGGACCTGAAGATCCAGCGAGGAGGGGGCTTCTGGTTGCATTCCCTGAGAGCCTATCTGTCCTTTCCTGGGAGCCACTCACATGGCATCATCCCGGGTCTCTGCGCACAGATGCAGTTTGGAGCCCTCCCTTAGGTTCACAGTCAACAGCCCGTCACGGCTCCGGCCCTCTGGGGGCTGCACATCTGGAAGCAGACACACATATATGAGCTTTCCACAGGCCCAAACTCCTGCCAGTAATCAGGAACAAGAGCAAGAGCTGACTTCTGTTTACTGGCCTTTGCTTTCTCTGATTATATACACTTTCTTGGGATTCTGCTCTACTCTTTCTCTCCTCAACTCTGCCTTACTGGCTTCTTAGGCACATCTCTCAGGCTGCACCTTGAAGAACTGGGAGGTGTGCTATGTGACTGAGACAGTCACTTCTTTTGGCCCCTTTATTTTACATTCATTGAGTTCCTAATGCCAGTGCATCTGACTTTAACCTCTGCCACACAGTACAGGGGAGAAACTCAACAAAGGGCAGGTTTCTCACTTCAGACCTAACTAAACTGGAGTTCACAAAGGCCCAGAAGCAGTGTCTGCAAAGCTCCTGGAGAGTTTCAAGAGCCTTCCGTTTGCAGCTATTCTCAGACACAATGGGAGAGCCCTGCCTGTGCTCCCAGTGCCACAGAAGAGGGGCTTCTGCTTACCCTGACACTCTTGGCCGACCTTTATGTCACGGACGTTGAAGTGGATGAGCACGCGGTCTTCCTCATCCTGTGCTGTCTCATCATGGTAGTAGCCCAGAGTGCCATCGAGCCACAGCGCAAACCAGTTCCGCTTCCAGCGGCGGAGGATGGAGCCTGCAGAACAGTCCAGACCAAAGGCAGGCTGGCTCTCAGTGTTTAACTTCTTCCTTGTCTATCTACCTCCTGAAATGAGGGCAGGGCTTTTTTTTTTTTTTTGGTCTTACTCTCTGCCTCCCACTAGCCTGATACATAGTGGAGGCTCAATAAATGTGTTAAACAGTGAATGAACGATCAAACTCCTTGCTTAGGAGTTCCTAAGGCCAAGCTCAAGGTCTCTTCAAGGTCAAAGGCTTCTCTCTACTCTGAGCCTCCATCTCATCTCGGCTTGTGTGAGTCACTTCTGTCATTCTGCCACCACCAGACTGGGGTTTTAACTCCCCACACAGGTCCTGAAACCCGGCAGGGGCTGTTTTAGCTCTTGTTCAGATTATGACTCTGGAAGCCCCAGACTGCTATAGCTTCAGACCTTTTGCAACTGGAATCCTAACAGGAAAAGGGCAAGGCATAATAGCGCTGTTTCGAGCTTTATGGATTCCCAAGCAGAAGGATTTTTCATTTTGTTCCGGGGCCTTGCCTTGTGTCTAGCCCTGGGTCAGGGTGTTATGGATACATAGAGTTGAATCCAGACCCTGCCCTGGAAGCTCACAGCACAGGGCCAGTATTGAGCAGCGGAGTAAGGAGACCCACAGGTAATAACAGTTATATTATAGATCATTGTGGGTGCTGAAGAGGGAGCCTCTGACCCAGCTAGGGGCAGGCCGAGGAGTAAGGAAAAGCTGGGGAAGACTCATCCAAGCAGGGACTCTGGACTGGGCCCTGAGGAGTTAAGCAGACTCTTGCTGAGCACTTGGGAAGGGGAAGGACATCAGGCAGAGGGGAAAGCACAAAGGAGAAGGTAGAGGGCTCTGATGTCCTGGGAGAGGATTCACTTTTGCTGGCCTAACACACAGTTCCCACACCCCCGTCCCAGGATAAGGTACAGGGTGGACAAAGGCAGGGCCCTCAGTCACTCACTCTGTCTCCACAGCCAGCCGCCCCTCACCAGGGCCATTTCTTCAAAAGGGCTTTCCAGAGTGGAATCAGGTGGGACCTGTTGGAGGAGTCAGGACACAGGAGCCTCATTGGCAGTTCCACAGCAGCTCCCCAGAGAGAAGCCCCCCGGCCCATCCTCCCTGGGGAGGCACCCGGGAAATGCTCAGGCAGTGTTAGTAAACAACAAGGCCCAGGCAGCCTCCACCTCCTCCCATCCTCTGCTCCAGACAGAGAATGGGAGCTCTGTCTGGCAGGGTCAGCCGGGCAGCCATCCCCTGCATGCGGTGGGGGCTGGGATCAGAAGCCTTGGATTCCAGTCTCAGCTCCAGAACCATGGTCAAGCCCCTGCTCCTGGCGCCCTCCGCCTGGCCTCAGAGTCTGTGAAACTGGAACTTCCTTAGAATCGTGTCTACAGAGCGGGCAGAGACTGGGGTGAAGAACTCTTAAAATTCATGCAACATTAGCAAATGGGCTTCTGAAATGTTACACAGAGTATCAGCATCATGCCAGTGAGCGAGGGACTACCACGACTAAGAAAAGCCCCCTTTACACTTGGACCCCACGAGAGCCATTTAACAAGTGCATTACATAATAGTTTAACAGTAATTATGACTGATGGAACAGTATGTGCAGGGTATACCGCTCTGCTCTCACTTATTAGCCTACTTAAGCCTTCTAACAATCTTTGCTGTTATTCCAGTTTTAAAGACTAGGAAACTAGGGCCTGGAGAGGTGGTCTCTTGCTCAGACCCCTCGGTTAGTAAGCAGCCGCGGCTTCTCGCTACTATCCTACAGGTGCTGGGAGAACGTGTGCTCACCAGTGTGTGCGGTGGGGGACAGGTGCTGCTGGTCCTAAGGAGCCCCAAGTGACTCTGGAGAGCAGCAAAGTCGAGGAGCCGCTGCACAAACTATGAACTCACTTTGTCGCCACCACAACCCCGCTAAGTGGGGATCTGTGCACATACTATAAGGCGGACAAACTGCGAGCAAATGACTCGTCCCTGTACAGGTGGAGCTTGGACTGGAATCCAGGTACCCTTAATCTTGAGGGCGACTTACTTTTGAGCGGGTGCCTCTTCCCCTCCCCCACCTGCTCACGCCCGTAGCTGCGTAACAAGAGCTGGCACACCTGGGTGAAAGACCTGGTCCTGTATCTGTTTCTCCTGCCGCTCCCCACTTCTCTCCAGGCTCTGGCACAGATCAGACTGGAGGGCCAGATCCAAACACCCTCTCCACGCCCACTCCCGTAATGCACCCACCTGTCTACACCTGTTGCGGATGGTGCTGCCAAAACGGCCTGCTACCCGATGCAGCTGCCACCCCACCCCTTTGCGCCTGCGCCTTGTGCACTCACAGAGCCTGGGGCATTTCATTCCCCAGGCTGCGCCCGAGGCCTAGACACCCCGGGTTCAGCCCTCCCGCCCCGCCCCACCCCACCCCACCCCCGAAGGGGGCGTGGTTTAAGGAGGAGCTACAAAGACCCAGGCCTAATGGAAATTGTAGTCTGCAGCCCTAAGGTTGGCCGGAGGAGCTCACTGGATAGCTTTTCCCAGTACTTGAGAAGTCACGCCTGCAATTTTCTTTTCTCCTTTTTGTCCCCAAGACGGTAGTCTCGTTAGGTTGCCCAGGTTAGCATCGAGCGATATTCCTGCGTCCTTCACTTGAGTGTACAGGTTTGCACTACCACACTGTTTGTTTTCCTGTTCAGATATTTGTTTGCTAATTTGTGATAAAATACTTCTATCTTCTTGTGGTGCTGAGGATCAAACCCACGGGCTCACACAGGGTAGGCAAGGATTCTACCACTGAGCTACACTCCCAGGCTCTATCATAGAACACTTTTCTTTCGTAGCAGGAATCAAACTCACAACCTCATACGTGCCAGGCAGGTGCTGTGCCACTGAGCCAGATCCCCAACCACATAAAATACTTTTTCTTAGGAATTTGTGGCTCAGGTCCTAGCTTCCAACAAAACTAAACAGGAAAATCAAAAAAGAGGGAAAAACAGAAAAGGAACAGTAAATGTACCCAAAATGGAGGTGGCCTTGCAGGCAAACTGCCCAAGGACAAGGCCATTGAGAAGGTTCACAGAAGCAGAGTGTGGTGGCGCATCTGGTCCTGGGATCCAGCACTCTGGTCGGCTGAGGCAGGAGGATCACAAGTTTTAGCCCAGCCTGGGCAGGACTTGGTGACTGAGCCAGGGATGTAGCTCAGCAGCACAGTGACTGCTTGGCAAGCACAAGGTCCTGAGTCCAATTCTCAGTATCAAAAAGCAAAACAAAAACAAACAAACAAAAAAATTTAATGACTTAGTGAGACCCTGTCTCAAAATAGAAAATAAAAGTGGGCCAGGTCCAAGGAGCAAGGTGCAGTGTGGCGTCCCTGCAGCTCCAGGTACACAGGACGAGGGTCTCCCAGGACGAGTAGCAGCCTCCTTCGACACCCAAGGGCTCCATGCGGAGCTGGTCAGAAAGTTGAAGGGTCTCTGGTGTGTTTAAAAATAAAATGCGGGGCTGGCGAGTGCACCAGCAATGGCAGGTGAGAAAACCACAGCATTGTCAAGACTCTAACCCAAGACTGCAAGTTCAGGCCAGGCTAGACATCTTAGTGACTTACCAGGCCACTATCTTAGACTTTAGAAAAAAAAAAGAAAGAAAGAAAGAAAATGCCAGCACTTAGGAGGCTGAGGCAGGAGGATTGACATGAGTCCAAGGCTAGCCCAGGCTACTTAGTGAGTTCAAGTTGCCTGAACTACTTAGCCAGACCCTGTTTCAAACAAACAAACAAACAAACAAACAAACACCCAGAAGCTGGGGATGCAGTTCAGTAGAAGGTCCTGGGTTCAGTGCCCAGAACTGGTGGGGGGAGTATTGGAGGGGTTCAATTGGAGAAGGAAGAATGTTTATCTGTCACCTGAGTCTATCCTACAGGATCATTTATTTCAATAGCTGAACCCCAAGCCCCCACTTACATGGGAGCAGACACAGGATATCATTCAAAGATCAGGGGCCTGCTAGGACCTAAAAGGTCCCTGGTCTCACCTCCTATTGCAGCACCCCCCTCCCCTTGGCACCCTCAACAGCCCTGGGAACTCTTCCTTACCGGAGTTGCCGGACTCATGGCTTCTGGGCAGTCAGGACAGCACTTCTGGGAAGGCTCCTGCAGGAGGGTATTTCCCTGAGCGACTTAGAGATAAGGGGATCAGAAGGATGCTACCAAGTGGGAGCCTGACAGGGGAGGAAAAGAGGGGAAGCACAGATCCTAGGGACAGTCGTCCCCTTTCTGCAGCCCTCGCCCTTCCGGACTGATTCACTCTGACCCTCAGTTCCCGGCCAAGACATCAGCGATACCGAGGTGGTCTTGGTTTAATGCCTCCGAGGACCCCAGACCCACTGCGGGGTGAGGGGTGGGGAGAGGTGGGTGCCCCAGAGGAGAGGGGCGAGTCCTCCACCTTCAGTCAAGGCGGGGCTAAATCTTCATCCCACCCTGCCACGGGGCTCGTCGCTCATCGTCCCTGTCTTGGCTGCATAACCTGGCTCCTTAAACTTCTCTCTCCCTCCTGGGCCCCTGTAGTGATGACCTCGAGCCACCCCGGTGCTTCAGCCTTCCGTGCAGTGCGTGCCCTGCCTAGGGATTCACCATGGCCGATCCTATTAGCCTCTGAGCTCATCCCCTCTTAGCCGCCCCAAGGACCAGATCTCCTGAACCGCGCTGTATTTTATCCCTGTGTCTTTAACGCACTGTCTGGTTCCTGGTCCTTTCCACTCCCACAAAGTTTCTCAAAGGGAGGTGGGGAGGAAGGAAAGGGGTGTGTGTGTGTGTGTGTGTGTGTGTGTGTGTGTATCTGGCAGTCTCCGGCCTCTCCCCAGCGACCCCTGCTCCCAGTTCTCCGAGATGGACAACTGGGCGTCCTCCTAGAAGGCACTGAATTAGGGAAGGTGTGATCATCTCCTAAATTTCATTTTCCTAATTTAGCAACCACATGAGGAGGGAAGATCCTCCAACAGCCCTGTAGCCTGCGGGAGAAAGGCTCTCTCCCCATGCTCTTGAAGAGGGGATGCTAAGACAGGCAAAAGGGGAAAAGATTCTAAGCAAACTGAAGCACAGACAGGGACACCAAATCTAAATATTTCAGACGTGGTGTATGTGTCCAAAATGTTGCCCAGTGACCCTCTTTGAGGTGTCGATAAAACTTTTGGATTTGTTGAGAGGGCATCCATACTTGTCACAATATTTTGCATATAATTCCCAGGAGTCACAGGCCCCTGAAGCCATGATCACCACTGGCTTTCTTTCCTTCTTTTCTTCTTTCTTTCCTTCCCTCCCTCCCTCCCTCCCTCCTTCCCTCCTTCCCTCCTTCCTTCCTTCCTTCCTTCCTTCCTTCCTTCCTTCCTTCCTTCCTTCTTGAGGCAGGTTCTTGCTAAGTAATGCAGGCTGGCTTTGAACTTGCTTATGTAGCCCAAGCTGGCCTCAAACTCAAGGTGATCCTCCTGCCTCAGGCTCCCAAGTGCTGGATTGCAGGCATGTTCCACTACACCTGGATGTTGGCTTGGTTTGATTCGCACTCTGTAGAGTTGGAAAGAATGTGGAGTGGCTGATGAGAGATGTGAGCACACAGTCCTGAGTTCCAGCTCCAGCCATCTGTTTATTTAATCACCTAAAATTATTGAGACTGAAGAGCCAATAAGTAACTTTCACGTTTCTGTTGTAGCTGTGGTACATCTACACAGAGCTATTTCAAAAGTTCCTGGTGGAAAATAAATAAATAAAATTCCTGGTGAATAAATAGCTCATAGATAATATAGTGTTTAGGGAATAGTGGACAGACTCATTGAATTCAAATGTACTACTTATATATTCTTTTTTTTTTTTTTTGTACTGGAGATTGAACTCAGAACCCTGCGCTTGCCAGGCAGGCACTTATTCTACTAGGCTATCTCCCCGACCCTACTACTTACATGTTCTAGAGAAATGTAATATGAGAATAACGTATTATTATCTCTACTAAGAGGGAAGTTGATATCAAGATGCAAAACCTTTTTTTGAGGAAAAAGAGTATTAGACTCCTAAAGATCCAATTTGGAGAAAAGTAAAATGTCTTGCAAGAAAGTGTTTTTGAAATTTTTGGGGGTTTGAGTGTGGTGACACATGCCTGTAATCCCAGCACTCAGGAGGCTGAGGCAGGAGGATCACTGCAAGTTCAAGGCCTGGACTATATAGACCCTTCCTAAATAAACAAATAAATAAAAATTAGGAAGTTATAATTCACACTCCATTAAATTAATCTTTTTTTTCCCATTTACATATTTAGTACAGGGTCTCACTACACAGCTCAGACTTGTAGGGATCCTCTTGTTTTCAGCCTCCCTAATTCTGGGATTACAGACATGCGCCACCATGCCCCGGACTCCATGACAGATGCAGTGCACCCAGTGGCGGGGCCACACAGCAGGCAGGACCCGGCATCAAGCCCTGGTCCTTGTGCTTGCCAAAGCAGGCGCTTAGTCCACCGAGCTATCTCGCCGGCCCTGAAATTAATCTTTTGAAGTGCAATGTTCATTGTTTCAGTACATTCCAGAGTTGTGCAGTCACCACCACTATCTAAATTCAGAGCGCTCTTAGTCACCCCCAAAGAAACCCTTATACCTCTTCGCAGTTACTCTCTTTTTCCCCATTCTCCTCCCCTAACAATCCTATGAATCTTTTCTGCTTTCTCTTTTGGAACAGAGTCTCACTGTGTTGTCCAGGCTGATACTGAACTCCAGGCTTCAAGTGGCCCTCCCAGCTCAGCCTCTTGAGTAGAGGGACTATTGGCACGTGCACTGCCTCTGACCTCCCCCCTGATCTGCTTTCTATATCTATGAATTTGCCTTTTCCATTTCATATAAATAGAATTACGCAATCTATGATCTTTGGTGACTGGCCTCCTCACTCAGCCTAAGATTTTCTAGGTTTGTTCATGTTGGAATATGTACCAGTACTTCATTCCATTTATTGATGACCAACACTCCATCATCCAGGGGATGAGGTTTGTGTTACTGTAACAAAATACCTGAGATAATAAACTGCAAATGAGGAAAAGGTTATTTGGGCTTACTTTTCTGGAGGCTTGAGGTCTCAGGTGGTTGACCTTACCTTTGGGTTGCGGTGTGGCTGCGCCCCATGGCTGGAGTATGTGGTGGAAGAAGGCACTCACCTCCTAAGAACTGGGAAGCAAAGAAGGAAGTAAAGACCTGTGTCCCACAGTCCCCGTTGAGGGCAGAGCCCCAGTGACCTATAGCTTCCTGCTAGCTTGCACCTTTTAAAGGTATCTACCACGTTCCAGTAGCCACAAAGCAAAGACACAAACAGTCAACACACCGAACTTTGGGGGCAGTTCCGATCCAAACCAAAACATATAGGGGTATCATGTTTCCTGTGGCCATTCACAGCTGGTGGACATCTGAGTGCTTGCCGCTCTTTAGCCATTGTATATCACCTGCTGTGAACATTTGTGAACCGGTCATTGTGTGTTCACAGGTTTTCATTACTCGTGGGGATGAAATTGCTGTGTCTTATGATAACTCTATGTTTAACATGTTGAGGATTATCAAACTGTTTTTTCCAGGTGATTGCATGTGGGAGGTCAGAGGTGAACTGAGGCCTAATTGACCTCCTCTGTGAGCACAAAGGAGAAGGACGACAAGCTGGGTGATGGCACATTGTGGGTTCGAGAGAGTTTATACAGCTGAGATTAAAGCGCTTACCCATGCACGTGCTAATGGATAACACGCGGCAGACGAACCTTGAGCCATACCTGGGTCTGTGTGAATAAAAGGAGGATGAGCCCATAGCTCAGGCCTCCTCTGCCGACAAGAGACGAGAATTCCTGGCTGCCCGCTTGCTACACTAAGCTCTGTGTCCCTTTGTCATTTGTCCTTGTTCATCCCCAGGTCAGGGGCGACAAACTATTAGCAGGGCTAGGTCCCTGCAAGTGGCACCCTGGGAGTGGGGAGAGATGAGAGGAGTGGGCGGGGGCTAGGGCCGGGGGTGTGGGCCGGTGTGCTAGAGTCGTGCTCACATGCTATGCACCAGCAGCTCTACGCGTTCTGGTGCTTCTGCTTCCCAGCCAACACGTACTGTCTCTCTTTCTTGTCACGGCTGTCCTACTGAAGGAGGTGTGTCATCTCATTATGGATTTCATTGGCACTTCCCTAAGGTTCAGTGAATGATGTTGAGCACCTTACTCTGCTTACTAGCCAGTCTTCTTTAGAAATATTTATTCTCATCTTGTGGCAATTAAAAAAAATTTTAGTACATGTTTACAGCATAATGATTTCACTCAATGTGGGGAGCTAGTACATATACACAACGTAATCTAATTCCTTTTTCATTCCCTTCTACTTTCCTCTGTCCCTCCTCCCTCCATTTCTTTGCCTCCTTACCATTTGTTATGCCCCTACCCTCTTTTGAGACAGGGTCTCACCATGTAGTGTAGGCTGGCCTTAAACTCACAGTGATCCTCTTGCCTCAGCCTCCTGCAGGCTGGGATTACAGGCATGCAATATCTCGCCTGGTCTGTCATGCCCATTTTTAAATTGCTTTTTACATTGTTTAATTGCAAAAGAATTTTAAGTTGATAAAATACAGAGATATATCAAAATGGTGGAAGAAGAGTAAGTGAAATGACCTAACAGCTCCACTGTATTTGAGGATTTTGAGTTACAGGGTCCTGAACCCAGAAGGAATGAGCGTGTCCAGAGGAAAATGTCTCCCACAAAGAATGATAAGGAAAGCAGTCACTTCTTGATGGAAAGCATCTCAGAGGGGCGTTTCCAGGCTTCCTGGAGCAGAGGGAGTGGAACGATTAGCTTCATGCATCAACCTGATTCGGCCACTGTACCCAGTCAATGAAACCCTACGCTAGGTGTTGCCGTAAAGATATTTTATAAATATGTATAACTTATGCAACAGGTTGAGTTTCAATAAGGGACACTGTCCTTGATAATGCAGGTGCCTCTCCAATCAGTTGAAGGACATGAACTGTAAAAATAAGAATTCTTGGAGGAAACAGAAAATCCAGTGACGGGCTGGATGGCAGCCTCAGCCCCTGCCTGAGAGTCTCCAGTCTGCCAGCCTACCCTCCGGATGGAGGCTCACCGGCCCCCACGCTTAGGAGAGCCAACTCCCTGAAATACTTGTCTTTATATAAAATATGTCTCCCTCTGCTTCTCTTTCTTTGGAGAACTCTGACTAACGCATGATGAAGGGGACATTTTCTTGCCTTGTGTTCCCCACTTGTGGCTCCTGGAAATACCAAATTTGGGGAAGCCTGGCTACCAAAGAGAGGATCTGAAGGGAAGGTGTTGAGAATCTTTTGCCTCAGAGGAAACAGCACCCCACGCCCAGAGGTAGGGGGTGCAAGTTCTCCTCAAAGAAACACACCATCTGGATCATCAGATGCGTGAGGAACTGCTTCCCTCATTCCTTGTCTCGTGTCTGTGCTCTGTCTGGAGATGCAGAGGTTTCTTTCGGCCTCCTACACTTTTAACCGACAACTAAGAGCTTTTGATTCAGGGAATTTAGGTTGGCTTTGAAAAGCACAAACTATTTTTGCAGTTTTGCTCCAAAGCCTTGAGCTTGCTTTCTGAAGGCCCTGTGCTTTTCATTTGTATCATTTCCTTCAGAACTTTCTCTCTGGATCAAAATAATGATCTTCCTGGAGACTTCGTTTCTTCCTCTGGACAAGGTTCAGTCGCTTCATTTCCTCTCTCCCAAAGATTTCGATCTCCACTTTCAGTGGAGGTTTGCTCAGCCTAGAGGCTCTTTAGATGATCCGTCACGCCAGCTTTTCTGTTTTCTTCCTTAGTGATCTTGATGTAGAATTGATTTTTCCTCCATCTCAGTGCTTAAGTGCCCACTTGACTTTTCCACAGTTAATTCCCTCCTGGCCTCTCTTGTCTGATCATAAATACTGTCTCTACCTCCTGATTACAAGTTCTTATCTGTGTTCTGTTCTCCAGGGGAAGCTAACACATTTTTCATATTTTTTTTTCCCCTTGCATGCTGGGGATTAAACCTAGGGCTTCACATGTGCTCAGAAAGTGCTCTACCGCTGAGCTCCACTCCCAAAGCCTTTCACCTTTAGGCAGGGCTCCCTTGGAGATGTCAGGCCGCTCTTGCCCATGCACCCTGCAGCAAAGCCCTCGATCTTTCTCCTGCTGCGCCTGTCTTCAGTTTGATTGTGCTCTTCCCTCTGTGTTTTCTCAGTGTGGTCTCTGCTTCTAGTGATGGGGTTTTCTGATGATGAAAGCAGGGTATCTTTATCTGAATATTGAGCTTTTGCTTTCCCAGCTGTTTTTCTATAAAGCATAAGATAGAACCAATCAGGACCTAAACGTGTTTAGGGAGAAGGCGTGTCTGGGCTTTATCTCCTTTTACTGCAGGGAGAAACTTGAGAACTTTGACTTTATTATAACTAGTGCTGAATTGGAAATGGCATGCTCTTGACTCTCCTCTCTCTCTCTCTCTCTCTCTCTCTCTATATATATATATATATATATATATATATATTTGGCTTTTTTGAGACAGGGTCTCATTATGCAGCTGAGGCTAGACTTGAGCTCAATTTGTAGCCCAGACTGGTCTCAAGCTTGCAATAACCCTCCTGCTTCAGCTTCCCGAGTGCTGGGATTACAGGTATGCACCACCACACCTGGCCTAAACCAATATTTTTAACTGGCTGAAAAATTTTGTCTGAAACCAAAAGCACTGTCAGTACCTGAACTGCCACAACACACATGAACTGCCGCCCGCTGCTGCCCGGGAAGCTGAGTGCTATCACACTGTTGGATGCTTCTGCACAGAACACCCCAGCATCTCCTCAGGTGGTCCACAGAGGGACTCACCAGAGAAAGAAGAAAGCCATAGTAAGTGCTCTCAGGTCACAAAGAGCACCCTGCTGTCACCAAGTCCTGCTGGGCCTACACATATTTCATAACAGATGTGAAGCAAGGTTCTGTCCAGAACCGAGTGTGCATCCGGCAAAGTGGAAAGACCTGAAAGGGGAAGCCAGGGGCAGGGGGACAGTTAGGCAGGACCAAGCTATTAAAAATCTTCATGTGCCAATCTTCTGAGCCACTTTCCTATGTCTGGGACAAAATATTCACCACCCTCAACTTAAAGGGGGACAGACTTGCGTTGTTTTGTTAAAGGAGGAAAGGTTTATTCAGAGTAGTTAGGAGAGGTTTCAGTTCATACTCAGCTGGCTCCAAGGCAGGAAGGCAGAGTGGCATGGCAGAGGGGCCCTGCACAGGAAAACCAACTCATGGTGGGCCGAAGGCAGCGATGCACGGAAGTAGAGAAAAAGCAGCAAGCGACGGGACTTTTTCTTTTTGTCTTTTTGAGACAAGTTTTCCCTATGCAGTTCAGGCTGGCCTTGAACTCACTTTGTAGCCTAGGCTGGTCTCAAACCCACGACAATGCTCCTGCCTTAGCCTCCCGAGTGCTGGGATTACACACTATGCCCAGCTGAGGGGCAGACTTACTTTGGGTCACAGTTCAGTCCATGGCTAGCTGGCTCAAGGCAGAAGCAGCATGTGGAGGGCAGAGGGCTGCTGCTCATCTCATGGCCGCCAGGAGGCAGTGTGCAGAGGGCAGGCATGGAGACGGGCCTGGCCAGTGCCTTGCCTCCTTGGACCAGAGTCCACTTCCTAACAACTCTGATGAATGTGGCACCCCACGATCCAATCCCCTTCCAAAAGGCCCACCTTGAGGGTTGGGGAGATAGCTTAGTGGAATAAGTGCTTGAAGCACAAGGTCCTCAATTCAGTCTCTGGTGCCACCAAAAAAAACAAAACAAAACAAAACAAAAAAACCCCAAAAAACAAAAAGACAAAGACACATGAGCTGTTAAGGGGACATTTTATGTTTTTCTGTTTTGTTTTGGTACTGGGGATCAAACTTGGGACCTTGCACTTGCCAGGCAGGTGCTTATACTGCTGAACTATCTTCCTGGCCCTGAGGGGACATTTTAGATCTAAAACACAACAAAAACTCTGTCTATGGCTGCTTTTTTCTACTTTTTTCTACTTGCTTTTTTCTTTTTGTGGCTTTAGAGACCTCTCTGCCCAGAAAATGCTTACCTTGTGGAAAGTGAGATGAATGAGTGAAGCTTCAAAGGTGGAACAGAGCCATCCTCTGCCATCCATGAAGATTCTCACACACCACGCTGTTGCCCTGATGGATGGCTCCACTGGGGAAGCTTAAAGCTACCATAGCGCAGGATGTCAGCAGAGGAGATAGCAGCTGCTCCAGCCCAATTCTCGTCTCGGTCACCACTGCTCCTCACCATCCTGCACTGTGAGAGTGACCAGGTCGCCTCACCTCTCTCAGTCCCCTCTCCTCACCTGCAGATGGGCAGAGCTGTCCAGCTCAGTAATGGTCATGAGGATCAACCCCAAAATGGACATAGGGGCCTGGTCCATGAGGGGTTCCATATATTTGCATGAACTATTATGTGATTTTTTTAGTGGTTCTATTACCCCAGGTTTTAGCAACTCATTTATTTATTTATTTATTTATTTATTTATTTATTTTTGGCGGAACCGGGGATTGAACTCAGGCCCTTGCTTGCCAAGGAAGCACTTATTCTACTGAGCCATCTCCCCAGCCCCAACAACTCTTTTATTAAGCAAGTATTTCAGTATCCCACCGAGATTTAACAAGAGCATGAAGACATAAAATACTTTTTTA
>NW_004524722.1:1348535-1364826 GCF_000260255.1 Octodon degus
ATTATAATATACACTGTAATCAGAGTCATTTAAAACTTACTGAGAGTTTATCTCTGTAATTTTCCTTGGATAGCTTCAGACCCCCGCTGACTATGGGTAATGGAAAGAAAATCCATGATTAATTTACAAAAAGTAGCATCGGATTGGTCCCACCTTTTTTCTGGCCTCATTTTCTTCCTTTTCTCCTCTGAACTTTGACCCCTAGATTTGGCTTCTCAGCCTCTCTTCTAGCCAGGGACAGAGTGAGGGTGGGGGTGTTGGGTACAACTTTCCTTGTTCCCAGCAGAAACTCACTGTC
The DNA here is from genome assembly GCF_000260255.1 of Octodon degus. Lineage (NCBI taxonomy): Eukaryota > Metazoa > Chordata > Mammalia > Rodentia > Octodontidae > Octodon > Octodon degus. The sequence goes on from NW_004524722.1 coordinate 1,348,834, forward strand.
AGAAGCTTCTCTACTGCCCTTGAGAGCAAGAGTATCACTCCCCCCCCACTCTTCTTATCAATATCTAGAAACAAAATTAAGGGACAATTACATTTATTTATTTATTTATTTATTTATTTATTTATTTATTTTTGTGGATGGCTCAGCCTGCCCTGGGGGCAGGGCTGTGTGGCTTGTGGTACCGGGGATCCAACTGCAGTCCCTGTGCTTGCCTAAGCTTGCCTAAGCAGGTGTTTTAGTCAGCTGAGCTATCTTGCTGGCCCCCAAGAATTACATTTATAATAGTAAGTGAAACCAAGAAATATTTCAGAACACTTCAGCTTCAGAAAAGCACAGAACCGAAGGCTGGGTTGTAGACCAAGGGCAGCGTCCTTGCCTAGCACGTGTAGGGCCTCGGTGTCTAGAATCAACATACACACCTGGCAAAAGAGAAAAAATGGAACCTACAAAAAGAAAACCACAAAGCTTATTAAAAGCTATAAAATAAGATCAGAATGAGTGAAAACACATAGCATAGTCTTAGATGGAAAGATATACATTCATAAAACTATCAATTTTCTAAAATCTTTATATAAATTGTGCAAGGGGGCTGGGGAGATGGCTCGGTGGAATAAACACTTCCTGTGCAAGCACAAGGGCCTGAGTTTAAGCCCCGGTTCTAACAACAACAACAACAACAGCAATAAATTGTGCCAGGGATATAGCTCAGTGGCACAAGAACCTGCCTGGCAAGTGCAAGGTCCTGAGTTCAATTCCTAGGACAGACAAACAAACAGCACCACACACAAAATCACTATATAAATTTAATGTAATTCTAGAAAGAATATTAATAAATTATTTCTTCTCTCCCTTCCTTCTTCTTCTTCTTCTTCTTCCTCCTCCTCCTCCTCCTCCTCCTCCTCTTCCTCCTCCTCCTCCTTTTCCTTCTTTCCCTCTCCCTCATGGTACTAAGGACTGAACCCATAGCCTACACAATAAACTACAATCCTAGTCTTTTTTATTTTTTAAACATTTGACAAAAGTTCTCACTAAATCACTAGATTTCACAAGACTGCATTGTCCTTGCCTCACCTTCCCAGACTGCTAGGCACCACCATGCCTGGCTAAAGTTCTTCTCAAGGGCCTCCCTAGCATGCAAAAGGCCTTGAGTTTGATTCCCAGCACCACAAAAGGAAGAGGAGAGAATAAGGAAGAAGGGAGGGAGAGAAAGAAAGAAGGAAGGAAGGAAGGAAGGAAGGAAGGAAGGAAGGAAGGAAGGAAGGAAAGAAAGAAGAAAGAAAGAAATGCTAAAAAAAACCAACCAAAACACAAAAATAATAACAGAAGATTTGAAGACTTTAGAAATTGAGACTGACTTGAAAGACAGTATAATCAGAGCAATATGAAGCAGAAATTGATAGATTACTCCCAATAATCATTTTCTATTAGTAGAAACCTAGATTTACATCTGGACACAGAGCCACTTGGAATAAAGACCACATCTCTCAGCCTACCTTCTAGCTTTGTGTGGCCATGTGCGTGAGTACTGGCAAATAAGACATAGGCAGGAGTATAACGTGCAACTTCCGGAAAGGTCCTTTGAGAGAGAACAGCCTTTTTCATTCCTCTCACTTTATGTTATTTGAAAAGTAGCCATATTTTTTGGCTTGAGTGGCCACCCTGGACCACGAGGAGAAAGCTATATGATGAGGGTGGCAGAACAGTAGGACAGAAGTAGACTGGGTTCCTGCAACTGGATGGCCAAACCAGCTGTAGGTCACTTACCTCTGGGCTTTATATATATGAAAGAGCAATAAGATTCTATTTACATTTTTTTTTTTTTTTTTGCAGAACTAGAGATTGAACTCAGGCCCTTGCACTTGCCAGGGAAGCACTTATTCCACTGAGCCAACTCCCTGGCTCCTGGACCCCTATTTACTTTAAACCACTATTACATTAATTTCGCTGTCACTCAATGGCAAATCAGATTCTAGCTGATAATGTGTTTGGTACTACACCTGGAAATAGGGTACTATGAGGGGCCAAACCTAGATGCTTGATGAACAAAGTTGGGTTGCAGATGGCAGGGACTCAAGACATCACAGACTGGAAGGCTCGTGATTGCCGATACCCAGGAGCTGACTGTGCCGTAGCAGTGACCTAGAGGCTGCTTTTGCTAACAAAGCACCCATGTTCCACTGGGGCCTGCGCATGTCCAATAGGTACCTAAAAGAAGAGGAAAAACTTGGCATTTCTGCCTCCATTTTACAGCTCTTTCCTTTGCTCTGGGTCATTCTCTCTTGTAGTCACCGTGGGTTCTAGAACTTGATGGTAATGATCTTGTGGCAAGAGTCAAGTCACCTCCCAGGCTATGGCAACTTCCTTATGGCAGACAAAAGCCCTTCTGACCATCCTGAGGCAATGGTCAATGAGACCACCATTTGACCAAGACTGATTTACTACATGTGTTTCTCTGCCCCTATTTTTCCTTCCCTATTTAATTATGAAGTTCTTTATAGTGCCCTTGTGAAGTCTTCAGACAAACTGAAGACTCTTGCCCCCTTCTCTTTCTAGTATAGCTACACTGATTTCTTTCTTTCTTTCTTTCTTTCTTTCTTTCTTTCTTTCTTTCTTTTTCTTTCTTTCTTTCTTTCTTTCTTTCTTTCTTTCCTTCTTTCCTTCTTTCCTTCTTTCCTTCTTTCTTTTTTTTTTTTTTCCTCATGGAACCGGGGATTGAACTCAGACCCTTGTGCTTGCCAGGGAAGTGCTTATCCTACTGAGCCATCTCCCCAGCCCCTAAAGTTCCTTTTCTGATTCATGTCATTAGTTATCTGTTTGGCTGGAGCGAATGACTGGATTTGATCTGTTGATATGCCCCAGAGTTGGTCCTTTGACCTAAAATATTTGGTTAAAACCTCGTGTTTTAGCGACCTATTCTTGTGTGGCAATCCTCCAAATATAAAGGGTTGAAACAATGAGCACTTTATTGTCTCTCTGGGTCTCACAAGGCCCCTTCCTGAGGTGTCAGTCAGATGGTGGCTAGGGACAGAGCATCCAGAGTGGCTTCACTTACATGTGCAGCACCTTGGTGGATGGTGGAAAGCAATGACTTCTTTCTAGTGTCTTAGCTCATGCTTCTTTACATGGAGGCTGGATCCCAAGAATGCAAAGTAGAAAATGCCAGACATTCTTAAGGCTTAGGTCTATAGCTGGTAAATGTCACTTCCGCCACATTCTGTTGATTAAAGTGAGTCACAGGGCCAGTTCAGACCTAACAGGATACCATACAAGGTTGTGCATATTGGAGATGGTTCACTGGGACAAACTTCAGACTAGCTGCCTCACCCTGAAAAGCAGCCAGGGCCTACCTGAGGCAGTAGCAACCCAATATAGAAATATAGAAATGGGAGAAATTCAGCATGTTTCTGTTTTCTGGTTTCTTCTTGCTACTTTTAGCAAAGTCCTATGAGAGGAAAAAAGAGAAAATCATGCTCAAGCTAGCAACTCAGCACATCTCTGCTAAGGGAGGACTTCTGCTGTAACCTATAATCTGGGGTGACAGAATCCTGTAATTTTGAGTTTTGCAGAGTTAAAAGGCCATTGCTTCTGCACTAAAGCAGTTATAAGTGGTAACTGCAAAGTGCCAGCCTTAGCAGGACTTACAACGGATTCTCTCTTTAGATAAGCTGTAAGCCTATTGGCAAGGATGAAATCAAGGATGTTGCCGTCCCACTAGACCTGTTGTCTCAGGTGGCCTGAAGAAAACTATCATTACACTGGGGGAATAGTTAGTAAGGAAAACACATCAGATTCTTCAGGCTTGAAAACCAAGCCTAGGTGCTCCCACTGGCCTGAAAACGGTGGTCACTCACTGGAGGGCCTCAGTAGACCACGCCACCTGGCTGGGAGGGAGGTTGCCTGACTGTGGCGTTGGCTGGGCCCCAGCGAGGTCACTGTCAGAGTTTGCAATAAACATGAAAGGAAATTGATGATGTCTATGAAAAATAAAAGAAAGAAGATGATTCAAGCCAGAAAAAATGCCTACAGCAGCATCTCCAGAGAGCACGGATAAATAGTCAAGAATTGGGAGATGGGGCTGGAGAGATGGCTCAGTGGTCTAAAGCACCTACTTAGAACAAGCTTAGCAAAGCACAGGAACCGCGGTTCAATCCCCCAGCACCACATGCCAGCCAGCTCCGCCCTCTGGTGGGCTGAGCTGGCCACACACACACACACACACACTCACTCACACATAAATAAATAAATTAAAAAGAAAAAGAATTGGGAGATGAAATAATTCGTTGTCAGACAAATGCTTGAATTGGTAGAAAATTGAGAAGGTCTGCCCATTAGCTCAGTTGTTTAAATGCCTGCTTAAGTAAAGCAGTCAGGCTCAGAATTCTGTGGTTCAATCACCAGATCCTCATGCCTTACCAGACCTGCCCTTAAAGCATCCTCAGCAGGCAAAAAAAAAAGTCCTTGAATTGGTAGAAAATCGAGCAAGACAGATAGAGTGGCATTCACAGTGTCTCCAAGATCCTGCTGAAAGTGAACAAGCCTCAGAAAAGGCAAAGATGGATTCTACCCAACCAGAAAGATCTTCAAGAAGACCCTGTCAACAGCGAACCAGTGAAAGCTGTGATTTATGTTACATGACAAATGGGATTGAAGACTGTGATGATCAGTCACCTAAAGAAAAAAATTCTAAGTCAGCCAAGAAAAAGAAACTTTCTAAGGCCAAAGAAGAAATGGAAGCTTCGCCTGATGAGTTTACAATAGATACCAATGAACCAATGTACTGCTTGTATAACCAAGGGCCTTATGGGAAATGATAGGGTGTGACAATGAACAGCGTCCAATTGAATGGTTTCACTTTTCGTGTGTTTCACTTATGTATAAACAAAAGGGGAAATGGTACCGCCCAAAAGGCAGGGGAGATAATGAGAAAACAATGGGCAAAAGTACTGAAAAGACAAAAAAAAAGAGAGAAGATAGAGGTAGTAAAGGCCATCCATCTTATAAAGGATTGTCTTTTATATAATTCCTTTACTTTCAGAAAAGGTTTTAGGATAAATGCAAAGACTATGCAATAATTTTTAATCATTAGTATTAATGGTGTATTAAAAGGTATTCTTTGAAGGCTGGGGAAATGGCTCAATAGAATAAGCACTTGCCGGGCAAGTACAAGGGCCTGAGTTCAATCCCTGGCTCCGCTAAAAAAAAAAAAAAGTTGTTTTTTGTCCTTTGTCTGTGGAAAAAAAATCTAACTAAGATCTTATTTTTTTTTATTTGTGTGTGTGGCCAGCTCAGCCCACCAGGGGGTGGGGCTGGCTGGCATGTGGGGCTGGGGGATTGAACCGTGGTCTCTTTGCCTTGCTAAGCTTGTTCTAAGTAGGTGCTTTAGACGACTGAGCCATCTCACCAGCCCTCTAACTAAGATCTTTAGCTATGGTTATTCACACTAGAACTGATCAGAACCAGGCAAATCAAACTTCTACTAAGCTTTTGAAGAAACTATGTTACCAATGAAACCACAAATCCTACCTACAAGGGCCTATGACTGTATGACTGTTTAACCCTCTAAAGACTCCTTGGAGCCTTACAGAGCACACAGGTACCAGGGAGGGCGAGGCATGAGAATTGTAAGTTCAAAGTCAGTCCAAGTAATTTATACCATCTCAAAATAAAATTTACAAAGGTCTAAGAATGTCATTCATTTGTGGGTCATTTGCCCAACATGTGTTAGGCCTTAGGTTCATTCCCCAGGGGAGGGGCAGGGAAAGAAGGAAGGAGTAGAGACAGAGAGAGAGAGATAGATAGAGAGAGAGAGAGAGAGAGAGAGAGAGAGAGAGAGAGAGACTCCCCAGGTGCCTGAAGTAGACTTGGATGATGGATTTCCCATGTGCCCTCTCACATCCTCTACAGATGTTACCATCTGGCCTTGGGCTTATGCTCTGCTTTTCAATAGTGGCTGCTCTAGTAACTAAGCAAGGACTGTTGACCTACTTATTAGTTCAACCAAACTTTACCAAGGATTTTGATGTGCTGGGTATAGGAAAAGAACTTGGGGCACAGTTGTGAAGGGAGGAGAGGCAGTTCTAAGACCAGAGGGTTTGGTAGGAGCCCTGCTCACTGATAGTGCTTGAACTTCAGTTTTTCCAACGGATCCCAAAGTTCCACCTCTGGTCTTGTTGCTGATTTCACTGTCGTGTGTCCTGGAGCACCAGCTTCCTTCTATTGCCCTGCTAAGTGGACTTTATTGGACTTCTCAGCTCATCTCAGTACTTGGGTCTGCCGTCACATTGGCTGCCATATTGGCCAGCACCCTGGCTAGGTGGGGTTGAAAGAGCTTGTGGCTGCGGTGCCCTTAGACCAAAAGTTCCCCAGACTGGCCTGTGCATGGCACTGTACCATGGTAACCCATGTACCATGCCCCTTTGCACAGTGCAGAAAACTTGCGTCCCACCTAAGCAACCATTCTGCTTTCAACAGATGCTGACAACAACAAGTATTCTGAGATCCTAACTTAGTTTCACTCTTTGGCAGTAAAGGTACAAAGAATTTTAAAATGAACCCTAGCACACATTTATCTTCTAGCCATAAAGTGACTTACCTCCCAATTCTTTACAGATACTTATGCCTGACAAGGAGGAAATTTCAGAAACAGCCTGTAGCAGAGCATTTCTGGTTTGATTACAGAAATCTGGATCTAGTTTAAACACACACACACACACACACACGCACTCACACACACACACACTCACACTCATCCACACATGCACACACACACTCACACTCTCACACACACACTCACACTCTCACACACACATACACACTCTCACACACATACACACTCACACACACTCTCTCACACACACACACTCACACACACATACACACTCACACACACACACACACATACACACACACTCTGGATTCTACCTGTCTGCTTCATTCTTTCCCACCTACCAGAGAAAGGGTACCGATTGGCTCTGATTCTGCCCTGTGGTCATCTGCTGACCAGAAACCAGGTTATTTTCCATAGAAGGGGAAGCGGGGAGGAAGTGCTCCAGGGCAGGCTAAAACAGCAGCTGAAGCATTAGAGTTGAGACAGCAAGCCTCCAGGAAGCTCACTTTATTCAAGAAGGTGTCTGGGCTGAGAAGAGAGTTTGGGGAATCTGAGCACTCACCTGGCAAGCACAAGGCCCTGGGTTTGATCTCTGACACTGCATGCTGCAGACCACTGAAACTGGACGTGGTGGCATACACCTGTAATCCCAGCGCTCGGAAGGCTGAAACAGGAAGATCACCATAAATTCAAGATGGGAAGCGAGATCGTGTATCAAATAAATGAGGAAGGAAGTAAAAGAGTAAAAAACACAGGGCTGGCCAAATAGCTCAGCAGATTAAAGCATCTGCAAGTGGGCAAAGGGGCTGGGGGTTCAATCCCTGGGACTGCTGTGCCGGCCCCGCCCTGGGGGGAGCTGGGATGACAATTGAGACTGGGTATGGTGGTGGCTGCGCACACCTGTAATCCCAGGTCTTGGGAGGCTGTAAACAGGTGGATCACTAGTAGCAAGATCTAGTAGTGAGACCCTGAATACCCTGTAGACCCTTCCCCCCCCAAAAAAAATCAGAAAACAAAGAGGGTGTCATTTACTCCAGAGGCTGAGGCAGGAGGACCATAAACTCAAGGGTAGCCTGACAATTTAGGGAAACCTTATCTCAAAATGAAATTTTTAAAAAGCTGAGGATATAGCTCAATGTTCCCCAGGTTTAAGTCAGAACACACACACACACACACACGCACACACACACACACACAAAGTTACCAGGTGAAGAATTACATAGGCCTTCATGTCTTGAAAAAGAACTCCCTCATCGCTTGATCTCATCCCTAGGAAAGAGCAGAGGAGTCGGTAGTGCCGCCGGGAGCCTCCCAGAAGCACTGCGATCATATTCTTATGCAAGTTTTGGCTTGAACTGGAACCAAGCAAGCCTTCGGGAAAAGATACTGAGGACCCCAAAGTCTCTCACCATGCAGAATGTAGGAAATATAGGGGCTTTTTGTTTTGTTTTGGTCTTTTTTGAGACAGGTTCTCGCTATGCAGTTTAGGCTGGGCTTGAACTCACTTTGTAGCCCAGGATGGCCTTAAACTCACAACAATCCTACTGTCTCAGTCTCCCAAGTGCTGAGATAACAGGCCGGTGGCACCATGCCCAGCAGGAAATATATGTTGATTCTGCTATGGCTGGACCTAGAGCTCCACTCTCATCCTTCTATAGAGAACGTATTTCTGTGTTCTGAGCATAGTGACTGAACAGAGAATCCGATGAACCCAGTGCATTCCTCTGGCTGCAGGCTACGCTGAGCAGGAGCTCCCAGTTGAAACAGCCCCCACGGCCTATGTGGGGTTGTGAATCAGCAGGAGTCTCCTCCCAGGGGCGGCCGCTTGCCCCATGCACTGGCTGGAATTCGGAAAAGGACCATCACTTTGAATTGAGTGAGCCCGGGCAATCCTGGTGAGACATATGGCCCAGCTTAAGGAGAGTTGTGTTTGGGCTGTATCTTCAGTCCATGGCTGACAACCCTAAGGCAAAAAGGGGCATGGCTGAGGAAATGGCAGAGGAAAGCTGCTCTCATCGAGGCGGCGGGAAGCAGGAAGAGCGGGAGAAGCCATGAGGGGAGTAAGCCCTTCCAAATGATGCCCCCAGTGAGCTTTCACCAACCAGGCCTCACCTCCTAGCAGCAGGTCGGCTGTACCAGATATGAAAGATATTTTTAAATGCCTGCCATGAGTATACTGGCAGCATTAAGGAAAAAGATAAAAGTGGAGTAGCATTCGGTCTGGACACTAAAAACGGCGTTGGGCGGCCATTGTCGATCAGAGGCCAGACTTGCTCACAGCTGCACTTCTGACCTGGGCTGCGGACACGCTAATCCCTGGATGTGAGGTGGCTGTTGAAATAAGGTCAACCTCTGCTGACCTTTTGTGTGGACCTCTTCCTCTAAAATGGCAGAGATTGAGACTGCCCCCAGCCCCAGACAAGACAGCTTAGCTTCTGCCAGCACCAAGCTTGATTCCTAACAACATAATTCCTGCCCCTGTTCTGGTTTAAAGCTATAGTAAATACAGCTGCCATTTTGTAAAATTTTGGAGACATTTTCAAGATTGCTTGAATCTGTGTTTTCCTGGATTGCAACCCTAATTAGACCCAAGTAAATATAATTTTCTTTGTTCTCAAGCAACTAGGTTGACCTTATCTCAGTCGACAGTAGTATGAAAATATCTGTGATTTCTGTTAGTGACATGGTCAACAATTATTATTATTATTATTATTATTATTATTATTATAGTAGGTTATCTATAGTCACAATGAAAGAAAACTAGCATTCATCCATTAATATTAGTTAATATAAAGATGTACCATTAATATTAATTAATACAAGTTCACAGACCTCACGAATAGTATGGGTCTCTGTTTCCTATATTAAATGCCATTTTCTAGAATTGTGCACATAGATATGATGCATACCTATGAGAAGGACCCTGGGCTGGCTCCTAGGTTGCCTGGCATCCTGCCTCTCCACAGGTCAACATACATGGATACCTTTTCTGAGCATAGCTCAAAGGCTACCACCCCAGGAAGTCCTCCCTAAGCCCTCAGACCAAGCAGCGTGCTCCCTCTAGTCTTCCGCAGTCAAGGGTTCCCTTCTTTCACAGAAAGACTAATGTTACTGCCATTGTGCTTTGTGTCCAGATCTCCCCAAAGCTCCAAGCAGTCATAGGTGGGATTTTTTTCAGAGGTGGCTGGATCTAGAGTGTGTGATGCTGGGATTAACTCATGGTGCAAGACTAGGATCAAGGGCACTAGGATTAAGGGTGTGAGTGCTATCCGCTTTAAGTAGCCTGGATAAGCTATAAGGGATAGAAAGACCTGTGGTGGTCCCTTGTTGCTTAGGTACCTTCTGCTACCATGAACTGTTCTCCTGTTTGCCGTCCATCCTTCCTTGGAGCCAGCGAATCTGTAACAGGACCAAAACCTCTACAGACTGTGAGCTCAAAGAATCTTTCCTCCTTTAATTTTGGGCATTGGGTATTTTGCCCCAGCAATGAGAAAACTGCGACACTGCCATACTTTCTCTAATCTTCATTCGGTCCACACATAATAACTAATCCCCTATGGACCAGACATTGTATGAGGTACAAGGGATCCATCAGTGAAAAGATACAGCTCTTACATTCTAACAGAGGAGAGAGGAAAATTGAAGAAAACAGACACATAGAAAGATAATAAAATGAAGTCCAGAGGAAGTAAACAACATGTTATAATGGCCATGATGGAATGCTTGGCAAGGAGAATCCTGGTTCGGGGAACCCCTCTTGATGAAGGAACATCCAGGCTCCTGCAAAAAGCAAGTGGGAAAAGTAGTCAGACCCCAAGAGCAGGAGAGTGGAACGGGAAGAATTAGCTGAAGGAAAGGCCCTGGGGCAGAGGAGCTTGGTTTATTTGATGGTTAAGAAGCTGTGCTTTAGTGAACGAAGAAAAGAGTGCTTAGTATGAGATCACTCAGGGAAGAAGACAGAAACGAACACGTGTAAGTTTTCAACAAAGAAATGAATGATGCGATTTCTGTTTTTATTTTTATTTTTTTAAAATATTTATTTTTATTTATTACATTTATTTATTGTGTGTGTGTGTGGCCAGCTCAGCCCACCAGGGGGCGGGGCTGGCTGGCATGTGGTGCTGGGAATCGAACCGCGGTCCCTGTGCTTCGCCAAGCTTGTTTCAAGTAAGTGCTTTAGACCACTGAGCCATCTCTCCAGCCCGCGATTTCTGTTTTTAAAAGCTCACTTTGGGACTGGGAATATAGCTCACGGGTACAGTGCTTGCCTAGCCAGGCTCTGGATTCACCTCCCCGGATTACAATACATGAATAAATGAATAGCTCGGTGTGGTGGTGCATACCTGTAATCCCAGCACTTGGGAGGCTGAAGCAGCAGGATTGTTGTGAATTCAAGACCAGCCTGGGCTACAACGAAGTGAGTTCAAGGCCAACCTGAACAGCATAGTGAGATCCTGTCTCAAAAAGACCAAAAAAAAAAAAAAAAAAGAAAGAAACCAACTAAAAATAATTTTAAAAGGGTTGGGGCTTTGGCTCAGTGGAATAAGCATTTCCCTGGCAAGCGCAAGGGCCTGAGTTCAATCCCTGCTTCCGCAAAAAAAAAGTTTAAAAACAAAAGTCCATTCTACTTGCCTGGTGCAGACTGGCTCCAAGCGCAGTAAGAACGGAGACAAGGTGGGACAACTCAGGAGATGCAGGCAGGCAGCAGAGTGACTTAGAAGGGGGCGGTGTCAAGAGATTTTTTAAATGCATTATTTTGAAGCAAAATACACCTTCAGGGGCTGGGGGTGTAGCTCAGTGGTAGGGCTCATACTTAGCGTGCATAAGGCCCTGTGTTCAAACCTCAGCAGCTCAAAAACAAAGCAAAACAGAAAACCAATTTTATATAAAGTACACAAATCCTAGCAGAACAGATTGATAAAATTTTATAAAGTGGACATAATTGTGAAACTAGCCCCAGGACCCTTCCACCTGACCCATAAAGAGAATATAAGGATATACGCATGTGCTTATGTTTATATTTGTAATTTTTATTGGCTTACTTACTTATTTCACGGCGCAAGAGAATGGAACCCAGGATTTCATACACATTAGGCTGTGTTCCTAAGCCACACTCCCAGCCCTATTGTTTTTATTTAGCTATTTTATGGTATTAACAGTAAAGTAGATCCATTTCAGCTCCACTGAGTACCTCAGAACAAGCATTTAAAGAATGCCATTTTAGAGGCACATCAAGTTATGTGCCTTCACCCACAGATCACCATCTGGCCCTTGTGCTTTAACAGGATAAAAATACTTTGAGCTCTTCCGCGCCGAAGCCGGGCCCCCGCCGCTGGCGAGAGGCGTTACTGCCGCCTTGTGGCCATACGTGGTTGCTGCACCGAAGCCGCCTAGAATAGGGCTTTGCAATGCTGTAGCCAAGCTGAACTTAATAAATGGGCTCTGCTCTGGGCTCTCTAGCGAGCCTTCCCGCTGAGAGGACTTGACAGCCCCCATGCTGGGTAGCACCTATTAGCCTGCCCCCGTGGCTACTAGATGATTCCCACCTGTCCCTCACTGAGAGAAGATGGGTTAGTTTAAGGCTTCCCTGAGGGTACCACTAGAGATTCTGGTTTTGGTGTTCTCAGAACACAGTATTTGGGAGGGTCCCGCACGTCCATATGAGGGAGGCCCGCAATTCCAGCTCCTCTGCAGCTTTTCCTTGTTCGCAGGTGGGAGAAAATGTCTTATGTAGGAAGCTTCAATATAAATAAGGGTGACAGCCAGGTCTAAATGTTAGCAGCGTGACCCACGAGGGTGAACAGGCACAGAGAGACAGGAGTGGACACTTTCTGAGTGGGGAGGGAAGTCTTGGAGACTTTGATATGATGCGACTTTTTTTGAGGTAAAATTAGTTGCTTTTATTTACCGTTAGAAATAATTTCATGATTTGCATCTCTACATACACAAAATTTCTTTGATTAGCTAAGGAAATAGCTATTGCATCAGAAAATAGAAAAACTTAACTGAATCCAGATTATTATTATTTTCCTATTTCGGTGAAACTGCTAAGTTTGAACTAGTCATTCAGTGCTAGAACTTTCCTGTAATGATCTTTCTGCTACATAATCTTACTTTCTAAAGAATGAAGACAAAGAAAATACATAGCAAGTTGGTTCTTAAAAAAAGAACTAAAATTCTGCAACTTCTAGCATTAGTGGGAAAAAGAAACACTAGTTCTTGGTATCTAGTATAAGTAATATAATCAAGACCTTTCTATCACCGGCCAGCCTGGCAACTGAAAGAAACAAAATCCTCACTTCTCTAAAAGTGACTTGAACTCTTCTTGCAAAGAGCCGAGCTGCTCCCTTTCCCGGTCTTCCTTTTGTCTGAGCTCATCTAGCACTGCTTGAAACCTGGTCTTGACAGCCAGGTTCTCCACTTTCATGATGAGATCCTCCTGTCGCTTTGCCCGGTCCTGGGTCTCTTGGAGCTTGCCTTTCATGTTATCAATCTGTTTCTGAATTACATGACTTTTTAAAAGAAGCTCTTGTTTTTTTTTTTTTTTTTTTTTTTTTTTTTTTTGAATATAGGAGAGGCTGGCAATTTCTTGAAATAAAACCTGATAGGAATGTGGACTCCCTGGGGAGACCCCCACAGCAGGTGGCTACAGGCTCTGCTTGGGTGCAGAGCCAGATACTCTCAGTAAATGTGGATCTGAGTGAGCTTCAGGGATGGCTGTACTTTTTCAAGGTCACCTCTGTGTAACACTTTGTCACACACACCAGCAGCCTCCGCTCAGTGGTGCAGACCTAAAATTGGTGCAGTAGGGAGAAATCTCCAAAGACAGACCCCAGGACACAGAGCAGCTTGTATCTCACTGAACTTTGGCCAGGATCCCAGTGGAAAAGGGCCCTGTTCGCGTAATACTGAGGTGAAGAAGAAACATATTTTGTTAACACAAACGATAGAAGAAGGAAGCCTTAAATGGAGTGGGCAGGGGGAAAGAACAGCTCTGTGACCCTGCCACACTGGAAGCTCTCCTGTGGAGGAAGTGGGCTTGGAAGCAGGGGAGCCCCGGCGGGTACCATCAGCCCGTTCTTCCACTGGGTTAATCCAGATGCTGAGTTAGCAGTCCAGAGAGCTGAAATGGACTATTAAGGACATTCAGATGTTTCTGCCCTTTTAATTCTGAAAAAAAAAAAAAAAAAAAAAAAAAAAGGTGTCAGGATGTTTTGGTTGTGACTAAAACTTCTTAATGAAAAATAACTTGAGCCATAGAAGTTTTATTCCATAGGCTGGTATAGTGGGACATGCACAAGAGAGCTGAAGCTTTGGGCCCAATTTAGGCAACTTAGTGGTCAACTAAATGAGACTGTTTTTCAAAAAAAGAGCATGAGTCTGGGGAGATGGCTCAGTAGAATGAGCACTTGCCTGGCAAGCACAAGGGCCTGAGTTTAATCCCTGGATCTGAAAAAAAAAAAAAAAAAAAAAAAAAAAAAAAAAAAAGCATGAAATTATAAGAGTTGGGGATTAGCTTGATTTAAAGGGCTTGGATAAAGGGGAAAATTTTATTTTATCTAGCAGAATAGTCCCTGGATTGACTCAGTGGCTTAATCTGTCACCTTCAAGGTAGTAAGATGACTGCCATAAAGCTACATAGCACGTCATCACGTGATGATGTCTGAAATCTGGCTTCCTCTCTTGTCTTTTCTCTTTTTACTGGGTAGGGAACTCTTTCTTAAAACCCCGTCCCTCCAGCACACTTGCCCTTTCTTTCATCTCCTAATCAGAACCAGAGCACACAAGTCCCACTAAATGTACCACAGGGAAGACTTTTACAGGGATGCCTTGGACCAACTGTACTTCATGCTAGCGGAGAGGAAGAAAGGAAATCTGCTGAGAAGTGACTAACAGTGCCTGCCAAAAGTCATATGTGTCCATTTTAAAATATCTGGGAAATCCAGAAAAGAATAGAGGAAAATAGAAAGATAATATTCCACCATTCAGGGCTAATCCTTGTCTTACTCATCTTTCACTGGGTTTATCCACTCTCCCCAGCTGCCTCCATTTTCATTCCATGGCTATCCTTGAAATTTATTCACTTACATTCAGACCACTTCCTCAAATCCAGCCTGAACTGGATTTGAGTTCTAGGTCTCCATAGTGAGACCTAGTCTTTCTCTCTGTCTCTCTCTGTCTCTCTCTGTGTGTGTGTGTGTGTGTGTGTGTGTGTCTCAAAAAAAAAAGGGGGGGGCAGGAAGATGGCTCAGTAGAATAAGTGCTTGCCTGGCAAGTGCAAGGGCCTGAGTTCAATCTCCGGTTCCACCAAAAAAAAAAAAAAAAGTAAAACTCTGTTGTGAACTGGGCATGGTGGCACATGTTTTAATCCCGGCACTCCTGGACAACTTAGCAAGACCCTTTTTGAAAATTTAAAATGAAGATGAAAGGGCTGGAGTTATAGCTCAGGAGAAAAGCCCCGCATCCGATCTCCTTGCCCTGTTAAACAAACGTACCAAAACATGTAGTTGTAGGCCATTGCCCCAAACTCATCCCTCAGTTTTTAAAAAAAAAAAAATTCTTTTTTTTTTTTTTTTTTTTTTTTTAAAGAATATTTATATTTTTAATTTTTTTTTTCCTTTTTTTAAAAAATTTTTTTTTTTTTTTTTTGTTGTAAGGCGTATTGAACTCAGGACTTTGCACTTGCTCGGCAAGTGCTTATGAGCCATCTCCCCGGCCTTCACTTTTTTTTTTTAACTGCAAAAAAACATAAATAATAGAGTAAGTAAAATGGATTTGCTGTTGCTTGTTGTTTTGTTTATTTATATATTTGTTTATTTATTTTTGTATTTTAGTAAGAGTCTACAGGGTCTCACTACATAGATCAAACTCCTAGTGATCTGCCTATGTCCAGCCTCCCAAGAGCTGGGATTACAGACACACGCCACCACGCCAGGGATAGAACCCCAGCCGCTGCCTCTGCCTAAGCAGATGCCTTAATCCGCTGAGCTGTTTGGCCCAGCCTTGCTTGTTGTTTTGATTGTAGCACAGAAATAATCTCTTGCCTCAAAACTCAATGAGCTTTTCTCTCACTTGCCCGGCCTGCAGGTTCAGCGCTGTGCCGTGAATCCAGGCTGCGCCTGGTGGGGCTGCTCTGCCCAGCGCTGTGGCCTGGCTGGCTCAGCAGTGGGCTACAGACTGGACCTGGGGCTGTTGCACACTTTCTTATCCTACTTGGATGAGAGTCTGCTTGGGGTGTAGCCTCCTCATCGCAGCTCCCTGAAGTGAAAGCCAAGCAGATAGCACATGTTTTATTTATTTATTTTTTTGTGGAACCAGGGATTGAACTCAGGCCATTGCACTTGCCAGGGAAGCGCTTATTCCGCTGAGCCATCTCCCTGGCCCTT
>NW_004524722.1:1366921-1378354 GCF_000260255.1 Octodon degus
TTTTTTTTTTTGCAGAACCGGGGATTGAACTCAGACTCTTGAGCTTGCCAGGGAAGTGCTTATTTTACTGAGCCATCTCCCCAGCCCCTTAAATTTATTTATTTGGTGCAGGGTCTTGCTATGCATCTTGGACTCATAGTGATCCACCTGTCTCAGCCACCCCAGTGCTGGGATTACAGGCATGCACCTCCACACCTGGTTTCTGTGGCTGGCTAGGCTCCCGGGTTCTGGGGCTGGCTTGGCGTGCAGTACTGGGGATTGAACATGGGTGCTTGCACTTGCCAGGCAGGGGCTTAGGCAGCTGAGCTATCTCTCCAGACCCCTAAAAATATATTTCTAAAGGAAAAAAATTAGAAATGATACAGAATTTCACTAAGCAAGATAATAGGAATTTGACAATGGTTGAGGTATTGCATAATGTTATCTTCAAATTAGTGAGTTAGATTACCAGATATAAACATGCAAAATTGGTTTTTAAAAGTTATGATATTAAAAGGGAGAATAAAAAAAATTTAAGCATTAACTGCTCCTCTCAATAGGCCAGTGGAAATCAGCAGTACGGTTATCCAACCTATCATATATATATATGATATATATCTTTTTCCCTTATTTCTTTTAACCTTTTCCTTATCCCTATTTTTCCTTGCTTTATATCTTTTTCCCTTATTTCTTTTAACCTTTTCCTTATCCCTATTTTTCCTTCCCTTATATCTTTTTCCCTTATTTCTTTTAACCTTTTCCTTATCCCTATTTTTCCTTCCCTTATATCTTTTTCCCTTATTTCTTTTAACCTTTTCCTTATCCCTATTTTTCCTTCCCATTGAATAGATTCTTTCCCTTTCACAGTATCTGTTGTACATTTCACATTTTATTTACTCTTCCAGATTCTCACACTAGCGAGATAATATGTTTGCACATATGAGCCTGATTTATTTCACTTACCATTATGGTCTCTACCTGCATCCATGTACTGTAAAAGCCTTGAGTTTATCTTTCTTTATGTCTGAGTATTACTCCATTGTGTAAAAATATCACATCTTTTTTATTTTTTTATCCGTTCCTCAGCTGATGGGCATTTGGGTCATTTCCAAGACTTAGCTATGACAAGTTGTACTGTGATAAACATGGATGCACATTTATCACTGTGGTGTGATGTTTTCCATTCTTCTGGAGAAATACCTAGGAGTGGAGTAGCTGGCTTGAATGGGACCTCCAATCCTAGCTTTCTGAAGAATCTCCACACTGATTTCCATAATGGTTGTACCCGTCTGCAGTCCCACCAATAGTGAGAAGGGTTTCTTTTTCCCCACAGCCCCTCCAGAATTTGTTATTGGTTGACTTCTTAATAACAGCCATTATCTCTGGGGTGAGATGCAACCTCAGCATTGTGTTAATTTGCATCTCTTGAATAAGCAATGATGTTGAACAATTTTTTCATTTATTTACTTGCCATTTGTATTTTTTCATTAGTGAAGTGTATATTCCTCTCAGATGCTCATTTTTTGATTGGATCATTGAATTTTGGGGGCCTGATTTTTAAAAATTCTTTATATGTTTTAGATAGAAGAAATTTTTATGTATTTGGTACAAGGTCTGCAGGGTCCACAGGGTCTCACTACATAGATCAGACTCATAGTGACTCTCCTGTTTGCAGCCACCCAAGAGCTGGGATTATAAGTGTGTGCCACTAGATAAAAGTCCTTTGTTGGAGGGACAGTTGGTTATCATTTTTTCCCCCAATCTGTGGGTATTCTTTTTACTCTGTTGGTGATTTGTTTTTTTGCGGAACCAGGGATTGAACTCAGACCCTTGCGCTTGCCAGGGAAGTGCTTATTCCACTGAGCCATCTCCCCAGCCGGTGATTTCTTTTGACTTGCAGAAACTTTTCAAAACAATGAGATCCTAGTTGTTGATTCTTTGAAATATTTCCCGTGCAGTTTGGTTTTTATGAACTCTCTACCTTTCCCTATCTTTGATCCATTTTGACTGTAGTTTTGTGCATGGTGATAGACAAGGGTCTAATTTTAGCCTTTGGCATATGGAGAGCCAGTTTTTTCAGTACCATTTATTAAAGAGGCTATCTTTCTTCCTGTGAACATGTTTGGCCCCCTTGTCAAAGATAATGTGGCTGAATGTATTCATAATTGTGTCTGCGTCTTCTAATCTATTCCATTGGTCCTCAGGCCTATTTTTTTTTCCCAGTACCATCTTGATTTTATCACAGTGGCTTTGTAGTATAATTTCAAGTCAAGGATTGTGATGCCTCCCGTCTTTCCTTTGTTATCCAGGATTGCTTTTGCTACTCTAGGTCTGCTCTGGTTCCAGATGAATTTTAGAAATATTTTCTCTAATCTGTAAGGTATACTAATGGTATTCTAATTAGAATTACATTGAATCTGTATAACAATTTTGGGAGTGTGGCCATTTTTACAATGTTCATTCTTCCCATCCAGGAGCAAGGAATATCTTTCCATTTTCTGAAATCCTCTTCAATATTTTTTCAGAGTACTATAATTTTCACTGTATAAAATTTGTATTTCCTTTGTGGGATTGATTCCTAAGTATTTCTTTTGTTTGGATGTTATTACGAAAGGCATTTTTTTCCTAAGTTCTCTCTCAATGTGTTCATTGTTTGTGTATAGAAGTGCTATTGATCTTTGAGTGTTGACTTTGTATCCTGCTATGCTACTGAATTTGGTTATTAAATATGTAAGTCCCTTGGTGGAGCTTTTGAGGTCTTCTAAATAGAGTATCATGTTATGTTCAAATAATGATAATTTCACTGCTTCCTTTCCAATCATTATTCCTTTTATTTGTCTCTCTTGTCTAATTGCTCTGGCTAATGTTTTCAGAACTATATTGAATAGAAATGGTGACAGTGGGGGATCCTTGCCTTGTTCCTGATTTTATTATTCATTGATTGATTGATTTTAATGTATTTAGTACAAGGTCAATAGGGTCTCACTACAAAGACTGGACTCAGTGATCCTTCCTGTTTTTCAGCCTCCCAAGTGGTGGTATTACAGGTGCATGCCATCACACCCAGTCTCAATCCTCATATCAGTGTGCTCCGGGGGCAGGGCTAGCACTTGTTACTGACTTTAAAGTGAAGGCTTTCAGTTTTTGTCCTTTTAGTATAATGTTGAGTGTTCATTTGTTATAGATGGCTTATATCAGATTGAAGTAAAGACCATCTATTCTAGTTTCTGTAGGGTTTTTATCATGAATGACTGTTGAACCTTGTCAAAAGCTTTCTCTGCATCTTTTTTTTTCCTACATCTATTGACTTGAACATATGATTTCTGTCTTTGGCTCAGTTGATGTGGTGTATTACATTTATGGATTCATGTATATTAAACCATCCCTGCATTCCTCAAATGAATTCCATTTGGTCTTGATGTATAATCCTCTTGATGATTTGCTGCATTCTGTTTACTAGTATTTTATTGAGGATTTTTAAATCTATGTTCATTAGGGAGATTGGCCTGTAGTTCTCTTTTTTGGTTGGATCCTTCTCTGGTTTTGGTATCAGAGTAATACTTGCCTTCCTGAACGAGTTTGGGAGAAATGCTTCCCTTTCAATTTCATTGAAGAGGTTGAGAAGAGTTGGCATTAAACCTTCTCTAAATTTCTTATAAAATTCAGCTGTGAATTCATCAGGACTTGGGCTTTTCTTTGTTGGTTTAAATTACATCTTCAATTTCATTCACTGATAATAGTTCATTCAGAATTTTGTATCTTCTTGATTTAGCTTTGATAATTCGTATGCATATAGTAATCTGTTCATTTCTTCTGTGTTTTCCATCTTGTGAGAGTAAGTGTTGATGATCTTCTGAATTTCTATTGTGTCAGTAGTGATTTCACCCTTTTCATTCCTTATTGCATGAATTTGAATTTTTATTTTATTTTTTGATAATGTTGGCTAAGGGTCTATCGATTTTATTTGTTCTTTCAAAGAACAAAGGGGGCTGAGGGATAGCTCAGTGACATAAGCACCTGCCTTGAAAGCATAAGGTCCTGAGCTCATTCTCTGGTACCCAAGAACCAACTCTTTGATTCATTAATTTTTTTGTGGTGTTTTCTTCATCTCCTCTGCATTTATTTCTGCTCTGATCTTTATAATTTCTGCCTTCTTTGGGCTTTGGGTTTGACTTGCTCTTCTTTTTCTAGGAGCCTGAGGTGTAGCATAAGATTGCTTATTTGGGCTCATTCTGTTTTCCTGATGTAAGAATTTACCAGTATAAATTTTCCTCTTTTTTTTTTTTTTAAATTGTATTTATTTCTTTATGTGTGTGTGTGTGTGTGTGTGTGTGTGGCCAGCTCAGTCCACCAGGGGGCAGGCTGGCTGGCATGTGGTGCTGGTGGATTGAACCGTGGTCCCTGTGCTTTGCTAAACTTGTTCTAAGTAGGTGCTTTAGACCACTGAGCCATCTCACCAGCCCATAAATTTTCCTCTTAAGACAGCTTTCATTGCATCTCACTGGTGTGGTAAATTTTATCTGAATTTTCTTTGGATTGTAAATATTGATTAATTTCTTCTTTAATTTTGTCTGTGACCCATTGATTATTCAGAAGGGCATCATTTAGTTTCTATGTGTTTATAGAGTTTTTACTGTTTCTTTTGGCAACAATTTCCAGTTTCATTGCACTATGGTGAGATCATATGTATGGGATAATTTTGATTCCTTTGCATTTACTTAAGCATGTTCTATGTGCTAGTATATTGTCTATTTTGGAGAATGTCCTGTGTGTAGCTGAGAAGAATGTGTATTTTGACGCTGATGGGTGGAATGCTCTATCAAGGCCTACTAAGTCCATTGCTCCATAAGTTTGGTTTAATTCTATTATTTCTTTGCCAATTTTTTATTTAGTTGATCTATCTGTATGTGTCCATGGAGTGTTAAAGTCCCTTAGCACAGCTGTGTTATAGCTCATTAGATTTTTCATGTCTTTTAAAATTTGTCTTATGTAATTGAGTGCTCCTACATTGGGCACACACATATTTATAATTTTTTTTTTTTCAGAACCAGGGATTAAACTCAGGCCCTTGAGCTTGCCAGCAAACGCTTATTCTACTGAGCCATCTCTGTGGTTCCTCATATTTATAATTGTTATCTCTTCCTCATGCAGTTTTCCCCTAACACATATGTAGTGACCTTTAAATCAGTCTTGGTTTAAAGTTGAGATTGTCAGCAACCAGAATTAACTACCCCTGCTTTTTCTGGGTTCCTGTTGCATGGAGTATTGTTTTCCATCCTTTGACTTTTAGTCTAAATTTCTTTTACAGTTAAATGTGGTTCTTTTATACAGCATATTGTTGAACTTTGTTTCTTGATCCACTCTGCTGGTCTGTTTCTTTTGACTGGTGAATTAAAATGATTTACATTGATGGTTATAACTGATATATATGTATTGGCTTATTTTTGTCATGTTTTTCTTCTACTATAGGTTCCCTACTTTTTCCTTTTTTAAATTTGCTTCCTCTGCTTGGTGCTTCCTTTCTGTCATTGTTCTTGAAAAAAAATTTTTTTCCTTGTATTTAGGGCAGGGTCTATAAGGTCTACAGGGCCTCACTACATAGATCAGACTCAGTGATTCTCCTGTTTACAGCCTCCCAAGTGCTGGGATTACAGGCTTGTGCCACCATGCCTAGTCTCAATCACTGTCTCAGCGGCTCTGGGGGTGGGGCTGGTATGGCATGCCAGGGATTGAACCCCAGCTGCTGCGCTCTGCTTAAGCAGGCGCTTTAGTCTGCTGAGCTATCAGGCCAGCACTTGTTCTTGAAATACGGTCATTTTAATCACTTTATAGAATATTTGTCTCTTAGAACCAGGGAAATAGCTCAGTGGCACAAGAACCTGCATAGAATGTCTGTTGCTACTCTTAGGTTGGCTTGATATTCATGAATTTCTTCAGTTGTTGTTTGTAATGAAAGGATTTTATCTCTCCATTAAATTTGGTAGATAGTTTTTCAGGGTACTTTAATCTGGGTTGGAACCTGTTTTCTTTCAGGACCTCAAATATCTCACTCCAAGCTCCTCTTGATTTGATGGTCTGTGTTGAGGAATCTGCTGTGATTCTGAAGGGGCTTTCCATTATAAATGATCAGTTTCTTTTCTTTAACAGCTTCTAATGTTCTGTTCCTTTGCTGAATTTCTGGATCTTGATTATTATGGGTCTGTATGTATATTTATTTTGATTATGGCTAATTGGTGTTTTATATGCCTCAATAAACTGTATGTCAGATTCTTTTCCCATGCTTGGGAAATTTTTTATTTTTTTTTTTTCGGAACCAGGGCTTGAACTCAGGCCCTTGAGCTTGCTAGGCAAGTGCTTATTCTATTGAGCCATCTCCTTGGCCCCTCTGCTATTACTTCTGCAAACAGTCTTTAGGTCATTTGCGTTGACTCCTGATGTTTCATTGATACCTATAAATCTTACATTGTTTTTCTTTGCATCATCTTGAAGCTGTTGCATTGTTATTTCCTGGTTTCTTGTTATTTTTAAGACTTGTTTCCTTTTATGTTCACCAGCTGCAATGTTATCTTCAAGGTTTGAAAGTTTATCTTCAGTTTCATTCAAGCAGTTTTGCTAACTTTCACAGGAATTCTTAAGTCTTAGATATCTGTTTGAATTTGTTTAATGCATTCCAGTTCTTTCCTATATTGTTCATTCAATGTTTCCATCATTTTTCTTTTGTTTTTTCTTTCTTTCTTTCTTTCTTTCTTTCTTTCTTTCTTTCTTTCTTTCTTTCTTTTGCAGAACCAGAGATTGAATTCAGGCCCTTGAGCTTGCCAGAGAAGCACTTATTCTACTGATCCATCTCCCCGACCCCTCCATCATTTTTCTATTCCCCTCCTTTTTTTATTTACATTTTCTTTAGATGTGCTGAGCAATTCTTTCATGATTGCTATCATTTCTTTTTCTTTTTTTTTTTACCTGAGATATTATGTCTGACCTGATTTCTTCTATAGTCTGATGGAGTTGTTTTTTTACTTCAGTTGCTATTATTTCAGAAATTTCATGTGTGTGATTTCCAAGTACTTCTATGACCTTGTCTCCTGGACTTGTTCTGGGTGGTCTGGAGGTCTGAGATAGCATTTTGCTATTATGTTGTGACATTTTTGAAGCTCCCAATGTTCATCTGGACTCAGCAGTGACAATAAGGGGGTAGGGTGTGGGTGAACAAGGCTCTCAAGATAGTGGGAAGGTGGGGTAAGCTCAGTAAAGCTCCCATTGTGCGGGGTTCTGTGTAGCTTCTGCCTCAGTGTGTGGTGGTTGCAAGCACAGCTCAAGAAGGTTCCAGTGAGGATGGGGGCAGGCTGAAGCTCTGCAAGGCTCTCATGATGGTGGTGGGGGTGCAGGATAGGACTCACCAAGGTTACCAGTGGGAGAGGCAGCTGCAGCTCAGCTGAGCTCCAGTGATGGTGGTAAGACAAATGCTTTTAAGGCCACTGTTCTCTTGTATATTTGAACATTCCACTGTGTGGAGGACCACCTGAGCAGCTCTCCTTGAAAGAAGAGTGATTATCTTCATTTTGGCTGAGCCTGACCCTATTCCCTTGTATTGATATGTACAGAGCTGGCTAAGACTTCTCTTTAATCCTTTCAATTGGCCTTAAGCAATATATATTGGTTTAGCTGAGGTGCTGGTAGTAATTTTTGAAGATGGTACGTGTGTTTCCCTGATAACCCACTTCTGTTGCTCTCCAACATGAGCCAGCTCAAAACAGGAGGAAGAGCCAGTACTCTATGCTGTCAGCTGGGATGAAGCCTCGAGATAGAGGCTATGACTTCCTGGGGCTTGAAAGATTACACATCATAGGTGAAGCACCAGACCCTCAAAACATTAGATACTATCTCAATAGCATAATGCAAATTACTCTCTCTGCATATGACAGAGGTAAATGCAGACCACTCACCTAGCCCAGCTCACAGTACTCACCTACTTCCCACAATTTTCTTCCTCAAGCCATGTCTCCTTTTTGGCTGAATAAAACCCAGGTGCTGCCCTCCCTCAGTCTTTTTGTCCTGGAAGGAAAGCCATCTTTGTGGCTGGACTTAGGGCCCCTTGGCTCCCCAATAATTATATATATATATATATATATATATATATGTCTTAGTGTCTTGGTTTTCACTGTGGGTTGTACTGAAAGTGGTAGATTGGAATTAACTTGGTGGAATTCCAATAACATATTTTTAGGATTACAAGTATAGACTTCTTGGGCCTAGATGAGAACCAGGAGGGGACTCCTACAATTAGCATGGGACTCTTAATACCAGAGTCATGGGTTCATGCCCCTTGTTGGGCATCAATTGTAGGAGTTCCCTCCTGCTTCTTGTCTAGGTCCGAGAAGTCTATACTTATAATCCTAAAAATATGTTATTGGAATTCCACCAAGATAATTCCAATCTACCACTCCTAGTACAACCCACAGTGAAAACAAAGACACTAAGAAACATATATGTATAATTACTAGGGAGCCAACAGCCCTAAGTCCAGCCACAAAGATGGCTTTCCAGAACAAAGAGACCGACCAAGGGCCACACCTGGGTTTTATTCAGCCAAGATGGAGGCATGGCTTGAGGAAGAGAATTGTGGGAAGTAGGTGATTACTGTGAGCTGGGCTAGGTGGGTGGTCTGCATTTACCTCTGTCATATGCAGAGAGAGTAATTTGCATTATGCTATTGAGACAGTATCTAATGTTTTGAGGGTCTGGTGCTTCAGCTCTGATGCGTAATCTTTCAATTCCCAGGAAGTCATAGCCTCTAACTCAAGGCTTGATCCCAGACAACAGTGTGGAGCACTGGCTTTTCCTCCTATCTCGATCTGCTCATATTGGAGAGCAGCAGGTGTGAGTTATCAGGGAAACACCCATGCAATCTTCAAAAATTAACAACAGCACCTCAGCTAAACCAATATATATTGCTTAAGGCCAACTGAAAGGATAAAGAGAAGTCCTAGCCAGCTCTGTACATATCAATACAAGGAAATAGGGTCAGGCTCAGCCAAAATGAAGATAATCACTCTTCTTTCCAGGAGAGCTGCTCAGGTGGTCCTCCACACTACTGCCCAAAGCAAGACATATGGCTACATCCAATGTTAATGGGAAAGGCATATACTCCCTTCATAGTACAGTGAGATGCAGTGAGTATCTGCCAAGCTGTGACCTAGATTATCATCGAGATGCACACAGGAGAATTTTTTACTGATGTAAAAATTGACTGAAGATCAAATCATCTTGGCTACTGGCTCCATTTCTGTTTTCTCCAACATTTCAGCAGAAGGTCAGGCAACTTATCCCCTTTTCTGGCCCTAAAGATGCTATAGTCTTATGTTTATAAATATACCCTTTTAGTGTTTTTCTGCTCTCCCTGTGGGCTTCAGGTCTCACTTCAGATTTCCTGAGTCCAGGGCACCCACTTCTCTCCCTCTTCTATTCCTTGAGTTGCTGTATATCAGCATCTGGGCATGAAATTGTGGTGAGGCTGCTTTTTGGTTCCTTGTCACTGTACCATCCTCCTGGAAGTCTCCTGAATACACACTTTTAGACAGGATTATGTTGATCTTTTTTCATTGAGAATATTTACTAGAACAAATGCCCTTAGGTCAGTTAATACCTTTAATTTTTCTGCGTAGCTTATCTCTCATGCATACATTTTTAAATAAGCTACAATTGTCTTCAATTGTAAAAAGTAATTTTTACAATTCATCATAAAAAGTAATTTTCCATCCAAACTGTATAATGATGATTTGGTTCATCAATCTCAAAATTCCATATCACAACTTAATAATTATAATTCTGCCATTATAAGTTATCTTTTGTGGTCTTTTTAAAAATGTATTTAATATGGGGTCTACAAGGTCTCACTACACAGATCAGGCTTGTAGTGATCCTGTTTTTCAGCCTCCCAAGTGCTGGATCATAAGCACATGCCACCATGCCTAGTCTCAATCCCATCTCAGTAAGCCCCAGGGGCAGGGCCAGCGCAGCAAGCCAGGGATTGAACTCCCCACCCCTGCATCTGCCTAAGCAGGCACTTTAATCCTCTGAGCTATCTGGCTAGCCCCCTTTGTGGTTATTTTTACCTTCTATCAAATCCACTTTTCCTAGGACAATTTTGCAAATCTATACTTTTGCAAGATTTGATTTTTTCATCAATTTTTTTAAAAAATTTTTTAAAATTTTATTTATTTATGCGTGTGTGTGTGTGTGTGTGTGTGTGGCCAGCTCAGCCCACCAGGGGGCGGGGCAGGCTGGCATGTGGTGCTGGGGGATCGAACCGTGGTCCCTGTGGTTTGCTAAGCTTGTTGTAAGTAGGTGCTTTAGACCACTGAGCCATCTCACCAGCCCCTTCATCAATTTTTAGTCAATAAATAATTTCACTATGTGCAGTTTAGCTGTTGTCAGTTTTGTTTTATTGTCATTGTTGCCTAGGTAACACTGTGAATCTTATACTAAAAATGTAGGAGAGCAAGAAATGAAATAATATTTTATTCACTTAAATCAAATTAAGTCCAACTCAGTGTATCCTGGGTATTGTTTGTGTTCTTCCCCCTCAGGGTTGTGCAAAGGATCTGCAAACTTAGGAAAAAAAATACTTGAAAAGCCTTTCATGTCCTTAGTAGATGCTGCCCACTATGGCTGTCCTTCCTTCATGTCCAGAGTGCAGGCCACACTAATTTCCAAATCAAAACTGTTCTTGGGCCAGCCAAATAACTCAGGGGATTAAAGTGCCTGCAAGCAGGTGAAGGGGGGGTTTGGGGGGTTGGTTGATCCCCAGGCTGGCATGCTGGCCCCGCCCCTGGGGCACACTGAGAAGGCTATTGAGACTGGGCATGGTGGCACGTGCCTGTAATCCCAGCTCTTGGGAGGCTGTAAACAGGAGGATCACTACAAGTCCGATCTAGTAGTGAGACCCTGTAGACCCTTCCTTAAAATATAGAAAAAAGAAAGGAAAAGAAAGAAAAAACAAACAAAAAACCCCCAAACAAATCAATACAGTTCTCTCCCCACCCCCTGTTAACATGATCCTTCCCTGGACTTTTTAGAGCATAGCCCCTGAGTGTCTAGGGTGAGAAGCAGACAAATTTCTTTTTTTTTTTTTTTCTAATTCATTCAAAGGAGGATAGAAATATTTCAAGAATATGTGAAGGCTAGGAGAAAATATAAGGAATTTTTTTTTTTTTTGACTGGTCCAGGCTGCCTTACAAACAGGTCTGGTGCGGCATGTGCTGGGGATTGAACCGCTGTCCCCTGCTCCTGACTGAGTTTGCCCAAGCAGGCGCTTTAGCCAATGGAGCTAACCCGCAAGCCCTCAGCAGAAAATATAAGAACTGAATGAATTTGTTTAAGATGCACAAATTTCTTCTTCTTCTTCTTCTTCTTCTTCTTCTTCTTCTTCTTCTTCTTCTTCTTCTTCTTCTTCTT
>NW_004524722.1:1378454-1381015 GCF_000260255.1 Octodon degus
TTTTTGGAAGAACCAGGGATTGAACTCAGACCTTTGCACTTGCCAGGGAAGCGCATATTCTACTGAGCCATCTCCCCGGCCCCCACTTCTTATTTTTAAGATTTATTTATTCATTTATTTGGTATAGGGTCTTGCTAAGCAGCTCAGACTCATAGTGACCCTCCTGTCACAGCCTCCCCTGTGCTGGGATTACAGGCATGCACCACCATGCCCAGTCAGTGACCAGCAAGGCGCAGGGGCCACACAGCATGCAGTACCAGGGATTGAACCCAGGTCCTTGTGCTTGCTGGGCAGGCACTTAGACTGCTGAGCTATCTCCTCACCCCAAGAAGCACAGATTTTTTTTTATCCTCTTTGAATTGAGATTTGACTGACAAAGGGTAATTGTTCATGATGCTTAAATTTGTAAGTGTATATATGTGTGTAAAAATAGAGAGAAAAGAACAACTCCTTCAACCACAATGATTTTACTATGTAGCTATTAGAACAGATAAACATAAAAAAGTGATAACATCAAATGCCAGTGAGGAAGTAGAGAAAGTGAAACATCATGCATTACTGATGAAAATTTAAATGATTCATACCATAGAAAACAATTTGGCAGTTTCTTGTGACAGAAAACATGCACTAATATGTGACCCACTCAGTAGCTTAGTCTGCTGTAACAGGGATTAGTCTTTCAATGCATGAATTAAGAGAAGATAGTCCATTAATTGCACTCAGCAATCACACTCTTGGTCATGTATCTCAGAGAAATAAAAAAACACATATGTTCTCTCTCTCTCTCTCTCTCTCTCTCTCTCTCTCTCTCACACACACACACACACACACACACAAAACAACAAACTACACATGAGTGTACCTAGCAGCTTCATCATATCTATCATAGCAAGCAAAACCAATCAAAAATGGAAACACCCAATATACACTTCAATCAGTCCATGATTAAAAAGACTCAGGAATACTCCTGAGATGCAATACTTTTCACTGGTCAAGAGGAATGCACTATTGATACACATTAGCAACCTGGATAGATTTTAAGGGTATTATGCTTAGTGGAAAACAAAACTCAACCTCAAAATGTCACATTGTAGACCTGGGCATGGTGACTCACACCTGTAATCCTACCACCTGGGAGGCTGAGACTGGAGGATCAACACAAGTGTGGAGCCAGCCTGGGCTACGCTTATTCTACTGAGCTATCTCCCTGGCCCAAATTTAAAAAAAATTTTTTTTTAATTTAAAATGTTTTTTATTTTTAAATTTATTTTTTTATTTTAACATTTATTGTGTGTGTGTGTGTGTGTGTGTGTGTGTGGCCAGCTCAGCCCACCAGGGGGCGGGGCTGGCTGGTATGTGGTGCTGGAGGATTGAACCGCGGTCCCTGTGCTTTGCCAAGCTTGTTCCAAGTAGGTGCTCCAGACCACTGAGCCATCCCTCCAGCCCCTATTTTTAAATTTTTAATTAAAAAAATAAATAAACAAGCTGTCAAAATGTGACATTGTCTAGTGCTCACTTCGGCAGCACATATACTAAAATGTCACATTATCTAAATTATAACCTAGATAAACATACTAGCGGTTGCCAGTAATAAGGAGGGACAGGGAGACAGACCTTTTGCAAATGGGAAAGAGACTGAGAAATGGGGGAAGAGGAAAGAATGGGGAGGGGAAAGGACTTTTAAAAAAGAAAAAAAAATAGGGCTGGCCAAATAGCTCAGTGGATTAAAGCGCCTGCAAGCAGGCACAGGGGCCAGGGTTTTGATCCTCAGGCCTGCCATGCCAGCCCAACCCCCGGGGTGCACTTGAAACAGAATTGAAATTAGGTGTGGTGGTGCATGCCTGTAATCCCAGCTCTTGGAGACTGTAAACAGGCGGATCATCACTATGAGTCCCATCTAGTAGTGAGACCCTAAACACCCAATAGATCCTTCCCTAAAATACAAAAAAAGTAAAGAAAAAAGAAAAAAAAATTGAGATGTGCTATGCACATGTGCCAGCTCCCCACAGAGAATCTTTTGTTTTGTTTTGTTTTAACACCACACACATGTACTAATAAAAAAAAAATTGAAAAAAGAATAGAAGCGGGGCATGGTGGCACATGCTTGTAATCCCAGCGCCCAGGAGGCAGAGGCAGGAGGATCCTCTCGAGTTCAAGGCCAGCCTGAATTGTACCCTGTCTCAAAAAGACCAAAAAAGAATGAAGTGATGATACCAGGGAGTTCTTTTGAGGTGGTGAAACAGTTATGTATCTTGATTGTGGCGGTGGTACATTTATTAACCAGACTTTTTGTTCTCCTTGTCAACTGTTTCATTGTCCCGAAGTATAGTTTGTTCAGAAAATATTAGAATACTCCATTCTTTCTTTCTTTTTTTAAATATTTATTTATTATTTTTATTTATTACATTTATTTATTGTGTGTATGTGTGGCCAGCTCAGCCCACCAGGGGGCGGGTCTGGCTGGCCTGTGGTGCTGGGGGATCGAACCGCGGTCCCTGTGCTTTGCCAAGCTTGTTTCAAGTAGGTGCTTTAGACCACTGAGCCATCTCTCCAGCCCCTCC
>NW_004524722.1:1381913-1387322 GCF_000260255.1 Octodon degus
GCTGGGGATTGAACCGTGGTCCCTGTGCTTTGCTAAGCTTGTTCTAAGTAGGTGCTTTAGACCACTGAGCCATCTCACCAGCCCCAAGGCTTTTTTTTTTAATGGACAAAGCTAAGAAATGCTTTTTTTTCTTAAAAGAAAAATGAATTATGAATTCATAAATTTACCTCCAATTCAATTTTTTGTTCATAGGATTTTCACTTCTTCAATCACACACACACACATACACACACACACACATATACACACACACTTTAAAAATCTTGGTTCTTGATAATATTAGCAATACTGACTTGCTTAGTCTTAATATACGAGTGCGTGCGTGTGTGTGTGTGTGTGTGTGTGTGTGTATTCTGAGCATGTATAGTTTCAAATTACCAATACCAGTATTGTTGCTAACAATATGATTGCCCAAAATAGGATTTCTGTAGTACTTTTATCTTTGACTGTATTTCCCTGAGGATTTACAGTCAAATTAGTGTGTTTAACATAATTTCTTATGCCAGACATGGTGGCACATTCCTGTAATACCAGAACTCAAGAGGCTGAGGAAGGAGGATTGCTGTGAGTTTGAGGCTAGCCTGAGCTACCCACTGAATTTAAGGCCAGCGTACACTACATAGTTATACCCTGTCTCAAACAAACAAGCAAACAAATAACAACAACAAAAACCCCTAAAAATAACTCCCCCTGCCAGGTGTGCTGGTGCATACCTATAATCCTAGCAGTTGGGAGGCTGAGGCAGGAGGATCACTGAGAGATCAAAAACTTCCTAGCCTACATATTGAGTTCAAAGCCAGCCTGAACTATACAGCAAGACCTCGTCCCAATAAACCCAAAATACAAGTCCTCCCTGACTTGATACACAGTTTTGTTCATTTTGCATTTGGTTATAAGGGATCTTAAAAAAAATCTTATGATTATAAAACACTTCTATTGTTTCAAATAAACTCTATGACATAGAATCTAGATATAATATTTGCCTTAAACTAGTTACCAATTTATAATTGAGGCAAGGAATTTTCCATACCACCTCCAATATTTTATTTTTAAAAAGTGAAATAGGGGCTGGAGAGATAGCTCAGTAGTCTAAGCCCCTGCCTGGCAAGCACAAGGACTAGAGTTTGATCCCTGGTACCACATGCCATGCTGGCCCCAGAACCCTGGGTGTGCTGTGCTGGCCACCGAGACCGGGTGGGGTGGTGCACTGAGGAGGCTGAGACAAGAGGATCACAATGAGTCCCTGTACCAAATAAATAAATGATTAAAAAATTAAAAAGTGAAATATTCTTGAAATGTATTAGGAAAAAAACATTAGGAATTGACAGAGCTGATCAGTGGGCATGTGGATGATTGTTTTGTAATCTCAGATCTTTTCTAACTATTGTATTTCATGAGCAACAACAAAACACATAGTAAGCCATAGATATTAAGAGAGAGGCTTCACCTTTTAGGTATCCTGCCTTCTGAGCTTTTCCCTCCTCCTATCACACTGCCTGGTTTATTTTTCTTTCTTTTTTTTTTAATATTTATTTATTTTTATTTATTACATTTATTTATTGTGTGTGTGTGTGGCCAGCTCAGCCCACCAGGGGGCAGGGCTGGCTGGCATGTGGTGCTGGGGGATCGAACCGTGGTCCCTGTGCTTTGCCAAGCTTGTTTCAAGTAGGTGCTTTAGACCACTGAGCCATCTCTCCAGCCCCTGCCTGGTTTCTTATCTAGAGTATGTTCTGAGAGGACCAAGCTTGCTCCATCGTGAGATAACTCATCTTTCCTCGCTCTGGCACACTGTTGGTCCCATCCTTGCATCCATAAACGCCTCCTGGCAAGCTTCCTGGGGCTTGCTTGTTTCCTAAGCCCCCAAACATACATATAAACAAGCAAAACGCAAAACCATTGTCTGTGTACACAACTTTAGGTGGAAGAGAAATTTATACTGGGCTCTCATGACAAGCTTGTATGACATATGTATTTTGCAAAAAGATGAAATGATTTGCTCAAAATCACGGAGCTTGGGTTTTTAAGAGGATCAAGTGGGAAGAAAAATCAGAATTCCATTCTGGCCAGCTCTTTAGTGTCTGCTAACTGAATCCCATTACCTCTTTTTTTTTTTTTTTCCCATTACCTCTTCAATCACACACTTCCTTAAAAATCACTGTCATCTCAAGCATGAGAAAAATAGAAAGAAAGAAGAAAAGAAAGGAAGAAAAAAAATAAGTCAGGTGTGGTAGAACATAACTATAATTCCAGCATTCTAGAAGGTTGAAGCAAGAGGATTTCTAATTTGAACACAGTTGAGGCAATTTAGCAACTTAGCAAGACCCAGATGCAAAGATAGCTGAGTCGTGGGTTCAATCCCAATACCACCACACACACACACACACACACACACACAACACACACACACACACACACGTCACAGACACAAGACACAAGTCTTTTTCATCCCTTCTCACATACACACTGTTGTCATCTACTTCACTGTGAGTGGAATGCTTTCTTTGGAGCCTGTCTGAGAGTCAGTGAGGACAGAGGGGGCTCTGTGATCTTGGGTGAGAAAGTGACATTTTTATATGCATTAACCTCTGAAGAAATTTGGAATTTCCTTCCATTCTGAGTACAGATAACAAGCCACAGCAGATTAGTAGTACTGTAGTATTGTATCGCCTGTGACTTGTCACTGCAGAAGTCAGAGGTGTTTTTATATGACATTATAGTCATTACAGTACCTTGAAGTTTTGCTCATGCTTCTCACTATTTTGAAATTATGGCTGCTGTTAAATACCCAATAAGACCTTTTATAAGTTGTTGCAAACATAGATTATCAATCATACTTTAAATATTTTAGTAGCTGCATTTTATTGTAATTGTTTTCTTTTGTAATCCTATACATTTTATGTTGCACACTTAAAAAATCACCATTTTGGGCTGGTGAGATGGCTCAGTGGTCTAACGCACCTACTTAGAACAAGCTTAGCAAAGCACAGGGACCACGGTTCAATCCCCAGCACCACATGCCAGCCAGCCCCGCTCACCATGCACTAAACACACACACACACAAATAAATTAAATAAATAAATTTTTAAAAAATCACCATTTTGAGAAAGAGTTTGTTTTAGTCTATTTTCTATTGCTATAACAGAACACCTGAGACTAGAGACACATAAAAGCAGAGGTTTAGTTTGCATGGCGGTACAAGCCCGTAGTTCCAGCTACTTGGAAGATGAAGGCAGGGGGATCATTAGTTCGAGGCCAGCATAGGCAACTGAGTGAGAGTTTCTTTGGAAATAAAAATAAATAAATAAATAAATAAATAAATAAATAAATAAATAAGACTGGTGATGTATCTTAGTAGTAGAGTATGCTGTGTTCTGTTCCCTGTACGAGAGAGAGAGAGAGAGAGAGAGAGAGAGAGAGAGAGAGAGAGAGAAAGAGAGAGAGTTGAAAAACTGACTCTGCACATGTCAAACATTAAAATTGGACCCATATCTTTCACCATGCACTAAACTAATTTTGAAATGTATCAAAGATCTAGATATTAAGACAGAAACATTGAGTTTTCTGGGAGATAGAATAGGTAAAACTGTTAAAGACATTGGTGTAGGCAAAGACTTTAAGAATAAAACCCTGATTGCACAAGAAGTATCACAAAGAATCAACAACTGGGATCTCATCATATTGAAATGCTTTTTTTTTTTTTTTGGTTGTACTAGGGATTGAACTCAGGACCCTGCACTTGCCAGGCAGGCGCTTACTTTACTGAGCTATCTCTCTAGTTCTAAAAGGCTTTTGCATAGCAAGGGAAACCACCAACAGAGTGAAGAGACAACCCACAATGTGGGGGAAAAATGTTCACCAGCTGTTCTTCAGACAAAGGATTGCAATCAAGACCACATAGAGAACTAAAAAAAAAAAAAAAAAATCAGACCTCCAAATTTAAAGACATCTGTGATGGATACACACTTCTCAGATGAAGAAATACAAATAGAAAATAAATATAAATAAATATATGAAAAAATGTGTAACATAACTGATCATTTGAATTATTAAACAACACTGAGGTTTCATCTCATCCCAGAAAGAATGGCTATTATCAAGAAATCAGCCAATGACAAACGCTGGAGGGGTTATGGGGGAAAAGGAAGCTCTTCTGTAGGTGGGACTGTAGACTGGTCCAATTACTGTGTAAATCAGTGTGGAGATTCCTCCAAAAACTAGGATTGGAGGTCCCATTTGACCCAGCTATTCTCTTGCTGGCTATCTTCCCAGAAAAATTAAAAACATTGTATCACAGTGATATATGTGCACTGATGTTTACAGCAGCATAATTTGTATGTAATAGCTAGATTTTGGAAACAACCCAAATGCCCATCAACCAAGGAATGAATGAAAAAAGGTGTTTTTTGTTTTTTTGTTTTTGTTTTTTCCGGAACCAGAGATTGAACTCAGACCCTTCAGCTTGCCAGGGAAGTGCTTATTCTACTGAGCTACCTCCCCGGCCCCGATGTGATCCTTTTATACAATGTAGTACTCAGCCATAAAGGATAAAAAAAAAAAAAAAAGATAAACTGGAGACTTTTATAAGTAAATAGATGCAAGTGAGACCATCCTCAGAAGTGGAATAAACCAGATGCACATGTGTAAACATTGTATTATTTCCCTAGTGTGAAAAGCTGAAAGAGTAAATAAGATCCAAAATGTACAATAGATATTATACAATGGGAAGAAACTTCAAAAGGAAAGACAAACTGGGATGGGGGAATGGAGAAAAGAAGGAAAGGAAAAGCAAAAATAAAAAAAGGATATATATATATATGTATACATATACACATATATATGACAGTTAAGATAATTATACTAATAATTTCTCTTAGTTCATTGAAAAGATAGGTTTGTCCTAACACTGTTTGGCAATTAAATGCTGATATCTTGTACTCTGAGTCATCAATTTAAAGATAACAATACACAACGTATTAACCATTTCTTGTGCCTCCCACCCCCGAGCCTCATGCAGTCTTGGGGTGGCTTCTGGAGTTAGTAATTGATTATTGTGGGTGTGGATGCTGCACCTGCCCTGGGGTAATTTACATTACACTGTAAGGAGGGAAGAGAGGCTAGCTCACTGCCTGAGCTGCTGCTACTCCCTTTGGCTCTCTGCTCTTTGTAACCACCATGAAACACAAAAGGTTACTGTCTGCCTTGTGCCACTCTGCCTTGGAGCCAGCTGAGGATGGACAGAAACCTCTAGTAATTGTGAGCTAAATATACCTTTCCTTCCTTCATTTTGAGTTTTGGGTATTTGCCCCAGCAATGAGAGAAGAGAAACTGAGACACCGTTGTTATCCTCCTGTATCTTGTTTTGAAATTTTGTTTTATTTTTTTCTCTTTAAAATAAAATTCAGGGGCTGG
>NW_004524722.1:1387987-1389164 GCF_000260255.1 Octodon degus
GTGGTGCTGGGGATCGAACCGCGGTCCCTGTGCTTTGCCAAGCTTGTTTCAAGTAGGTGCTTTAGACCACTGAGCCATCTCTCCAGCCCAATAACATACAATTTAGAGAGAAGGAAAAGAAAGAAAATAGAGGTTTAGTATAGCTTAGGGTTCTGGAGGCTGGGAACTCCAAGCACATGGAGCTGGCATTTGCTCAGGTTCTAGTGAGAGCTTTGTGCTGTCTCACCTCATAAGTGAAGTGAGCATGTGCAAAAGAGAGAAAAAAAGCAAGCTAATCTCCCAACATAGCTAACCCTTTCCTTAGGAGGGAGGGCTGTGCTGTAACCCAAACACCTCTCACTCCCAACACTGCCACACTGAACGATCAAGATCTTATGAACTTTTTTGGTAATAGTTCTCTTCCTAGGCTCCTTCATGGGCACTAGAGGGTTCATTACACAAAAAGACTAAGATGCCCTGAGTTAGGCTCCCTGATCTCAGGTGGGGTTTCTCATGGTTGCTGCTTCTGCATTGCCCACCTCTTCCTTCAAGGGTCTCTGCTTCAGAACGCTTTCCTAATATATGTTTATTCATATATTCATTAAGTGAGTTACCATGAGCCTGGCAATGTTCTAGTGTTCGGAATACTACTTTAAATCTAGCAGACAAAAATCCTGGCCTGAACAGAGTGTATAGTGTCCAGAGGAGAATCTAAGGTGGCAATACTGTGATGTTCTCTCTGGATACCACCCCACCCCACACCACTTTCCACTCCATCCCACAGATTACACCGGGATCTAACTATATAGGATGCTACTATATTTCTCTAGGCTGTGAGTTTCTTGGAGACAAGGCCATATTTGATTTGTTCTTTGTCCCTTAGTACCAACGAAGGACCTGTTACAAAGCAAGAGTCAGTACACTAAACTGAAGGAATAATGGGTAAGTTTCCAGCCCTCTCCCCCATGTGTCCACAGACTCCAGATCTGTGGAAACACAGCTTTTCTGGGAATAAAAGCCCCTTCGAGGGGCTGAAGGTATAGTTCAGTGGTAGCATCTTATCTAGCAGGTACAAAGCCCTGAGGTCCACCCTTCTTTCCAAAGCTTCTTTGTTTCTAATGTTTTCCTTTAAGGTTTTCCCCTCTGCTAGCTGAAATGAAAATTAGTGGCTTTCTCCTTTCTCTTCTCTCTGAATATA
>NW_004524722.1:1389264-1394004 GCF_000260255.1 Octodon degus
TTGTGTGTGTGTGTGTGTGTGTGTGTGTGTGTGTGTGTGGCCAGCTCAGCCCACCAGGGGGCGGGGCTGGCTGGCATGTGGTGCTGGGGGATAGAACCGAGGTCCCTGTGCTTTGCTAAGCTTGTTCTAAGTAGGTGCTTTAGACCACTGAGCCATCTCACCAGCCCTCTCTTGCTCTTTGGACACATCATCAAAAAAAATTTTTTTTAAATCATCAAAGTTTTGACACGTTCAGGTCAAGAGCTGGCTTCATAAATTGACTCATTTACTGTATAAGGGAGATAGTGTCAGCCATCTTACAACTTGGAGTGCAGAGGTCTAGTATGAGAGGTTCTTTTCCCAGCATTACAACCTATAAATTATAGACTTTGGGACAAACCCAGGTCTGGCTTCCCTGTGTCTGTGCACTTTGTATGCCACCAAAATTCCTCACACTAATTAGAAGTATTGGCCATTGTAGGGGAGAAGACAAGAGCTAAAAGTGCAATGAGAGTTAAAAGAGAAAGAAATTAAAAATAAGTAAATGTGAATAATAGAATTCTACTGCTACAGTATAGAAAATATTGCCAGGTAATATATCTTTTTTCATTCATTTGTATAATAATAAAATCTAGACATCATAATAAGAAAAATACAAATTTTAACATGGAGTTCAAAAGAGAAAAAGCTATAGGTTCAAAGAGAATGAAGAGAGACTGGGCGTGGTGCCGCGTACCTGTAATCCCAGCTCTTGGGAGGCTGTAAACAGGCAGATCACTACAAGTCTGATCTAGTAGTGAGACCACGAACACCCTGTAGACCCTTCCCCAAAATACAAAAACAAAAACAACAATAACAACAACAAAAGAAAATGAAGAAAGTTAACATTAATTTTTCATAACTATTGTTAGAGATGGAAAATTAAATGTAATTGATGAGCATTTGCTAACATACACTTCTCTGAATCTATTTATGGAACTTAAAGTATTTACTAATTACTTGATTACAAAGGTTTTCATCCCTTGATTTGTCTGTGAATTTCTTCTTTCTTTCTTTCTTTCTTTCTTTCTTTCTTTCTTTCTTTCTTTCTTTCTTTCTTTTACCTAGGATCAAACTCAGGACCTTGTGCTTGCCAGGCAGGAGCTTATGTCACTGAGCTATCTCCCCAGCCTGGGTTTTCAACTCAGTTGGTGAATTAATTTCTTTCTTTCTCTCTCTCTCTCTCTCTCTCTCTCTCTCTCTCTCTCTCTCTCTTTTTTCTTTTTGAGACAGGATCTCATCATGCAGTTCAAGGTGGACTTGCACTCACCATGGAGCCTGAGCCGGCCTTCAACTCAAGGTGATCCTCTTACCTCAAACTTCTGAGTGCTGGGATTACAGGTTTGCGTCCCCACACCTGGTTTATCTTAGTTTCTTAAGGCTATGTTAATAAATTATTATAAACTGTCTATCTTAAAACAACAGAAATGTATTATGTCCCAGCTGTGGAGGCCAGAAGTCTGAAGTCAAGGTATGGGCAGGATCACTTCTCTCTGGAGGCTCTGAGCAGAATCTATTCTGCTTTTCCTCTCACTTCTGGTGGCTGCTCCTGATACATGGCTTGGGGCTGTTTGGCTCTGCTCCATAGCTCAAGGGCATACAGCTTTCTCTTTATCAAGACACCAGTCAGTCACTGAGTTTTGCAAGCCACCTATATCAGGAGGATCTCATCCCACAGTCCTTACTTAACTACATGCACTTGGGCCCTATTTCCAAATAAGGTCATATCAGAAGTATGAGGGTTAGGACATGAACATATTTTTTTAGAGACATAATGCAACTTATTATAACTACTATGCTTTTTTTTTGAGGGGGGGAACTGGGGATTGAACTCAGGCCCTTGCACTTTCCAGGCAAGCGCTTATTCTTCTGAGCTATTTCCCCAGCCCTACTATACTTTTTTAAAGTTGATGAACTTTAGCAGCTTTATGTGGTTCCTGACAAATTAAAACTCCAATAACTTCTTCCAAATCATCTTCTGATCTTTGTTGGTAACCACCTTCAGTCAGCTCTTCATACCATGCAAAGCATCTGTTTCATTAGTTAATACTTTTACCTTCACTATGAGGTCTGCAATGTGTGTCACTTATGAATGAGAAATAGGTGCAAGGGCAGAATGCCTTAGTTGAGGACCCCCAGTGTGGAGGACCACCTGAGCAGCTTTCCTTGAAAGAAGAGCGATTATCTTCATTTTGGCTGAGCCTGACCCTATTTCCTTGTATTGATATGTACAGAGCTGGCTAAGACTTCTCTTTATCCTTTCAGTTGGCCTTAAGCAGGCCAACTGTATATTGGTCTAGCCAAGGTGCTGGTGGTAATTTCTGAAGATGGTGTGTGTGTTTCCCTGATAACTCACACCTGGTGCTCTCCAATATGAGCTGGATTAAGACAGGAGGAAGAGCCGGTGCACCACGCTGTTGGCTGGGATGGAGCCTAGAGATAGAGGCTATGACTTCCTGGGAATTGAAAGATTACGCATCAGAGCTGAAGCACCAGACCCTCAAAACATTAGATACTATCTCAATAGCATAATGCAAATTACTCTCTCTGCATATAACAGAGGTAAATGCAGACCACCCACCTAGCCCAGCTCACAGTACTCACCTACTTCACACAATTCTCTTCCCCAAGCTATGCCTCTTTCTTGACTGAGTAAAACTCAGGTACTGCCCTGGGTCAGTCTTTTTCTTCTGGAAAGCCATTTTTGTGGCTGGACTTAGGGCCCCTTGGCTCCCCAATGAATATATGTCTTAGTATCTTTGTTTTCACTATGGGTTGCACTAGGAGTGGTAAATTGGAATTAACTTGATGGGATTCCAATAACATATTTTGGGGATTGTAAGTATAGACTTGTTGGGCCTAGATGAGAACCAGAAGGGTACTCCTACAACCCAGCAAAGCAGTGGTCAGAACGTAAAGTTTCTCTTGACCTGCAGCTGCTGGCTGGGAGCTGCTGTTTCTACAGTCAGCTGGTTCATGCCAATTCATTTGTGATTTACTTTTGGCTTTAACTTCATTTAATGTGTATTTTCCCTGCATTCTAGTTGAACATCCTCATAGATCACATACTTATTGATTGATTCACTCATTAATTTAACCATCATTTGTTGAATACTGTAAGAAGTCTTCTGTTGACAGAAGAATTTTTTTGGGGGGGGTGTGGCTGGCTCAGAATGCCTTCAGGGCATGTTTGGCTGGCTGGAGTTGTGGGGATCGAACTACAGCAACCTGAGGTTGACTTCTTTGTTGAAGCAGCCACTTAAACAACTGAGCTAAGGGGCAGGCTCCAAGAAGCCTTCTGTTGAATTGAGCTCTGTGCTATAGAAATAAGCAGGACCACCTTGGTCCTTGTCTGTGACAACAGTTTACAAATAGTGAACACAAGGTGTGAAAAGGGATGCAGGAGCCCAGAGCAGATCCTAGCCATGGATCAGGAAAGTCTTCCATTTGTCTAAAGTATGCCCTAAAAGACATAATTTTATTCCTTTAATATTGGCTATTAAAATTAAATATTAGTACGGGCATTTGGTACTCATGTACCAAATGTTGATAGTGTGTTACTTGCTTTGTAGCACTCTGGCAAGTTGGCATAGCAGATTTATGTGACAGCCTTCAACACAAATGGCAGTAGCTTCCATTTGCCCAGTGTTGGGCCATTTACAAAACATTTTCACACTTTTTGTTTCATCTGCTGTCACAAAAAGCTCTTTGGGAGTACTTTGTTTATTTTCGTGTGAGTTCTCCTGTTTTAACTCTTAGCTAAACTAAAAAAAAATATAATTTTTCAACAAGATAATTGTAAAAGCTTATAAATTCAAGGAAATAGTTTAAATAATATTATATTTCAAAAGTTGTAATCATTCAAATTGCACTAACTGAAAATAAAAGCAGAGCTTGGTTCTGATCCTGCCTCTACTAGTCTCTTGCTCTCAATTTCTTTGTGTCAATTTCCTCTGCTATTAAACTATTAAATGTAGGGACAATTTAGTCTTTTAGTCTGATAGATTTTATGAGATAATGGAGCTTAGACAGAAGCAAAGTGCCTGACTCATTGATAAAGATCAATTTTCCTGACATAATCTCTATTGTCTATTTTTCCTGTGATGCAAAACAGTTTTTAAGGTAAAGCCCACACATATGCCAAGGCTTCCAAAAAAGATGTTTTGGAGACATTGTACAAAGAAGCTCATTAATATCTTTGGTAAAAAAAAAAATTCATCACAAAATACAGTGTAATTATATAGTACCAGGCAATGCATAGTGTTTGAACACTGTCATTTTGACTCAGAGTTTGTTTTGATGGGTTGCTGAAAAACTTAAATATAGTAGAAATAATAGACACAAAATAAACCTGACAATGGCTAAGGCTACATGTGGTACAATTTATTATGGATGGAAAAACAAACTGAATGATCCCATCTTTGTTTGTTAACACTGAACACTGCAAAGTTGGCCCTTGGGAAAATTCCACTTAGTGGGAGTAATCAACACAGAATAAAACCAACTGTGGCCCAAACTGCTTGGAGAAAAAGGTAGAATTGGTGAAAATAGTTGCTAACAAGAAATTTCCTCATGTTTGAAAAATAATTGGTAAAAATAAGGATGAAAGAAAATGCTGAGTGAATTAACTCTTTCTCATGAAATTGATAAAGAATATATCTTGGCTGGGGAGATAGCTCGGTAGAATGTGTCTGCCTGGCAAGCGTAAGATTGTGAGTTCAA
>NW_004524722.1:1394129-1406322 GCF_000260255.1 Octodon degus
TAGAAAAAAACCTAGAAAATTTAGTAATTGATTAATGGAGCATAGTTAGAAATGTAATACTTTTGTGAAACAGATAAAATGGCTGAGTGGAGTTCATTCCTTAAAAACTTTCATAAACTAGGTGTGATGGTACATGACTGTAAACTTATCACTTGTGGGGCTAAAGTAGGAGGCTTGAGGTAAGTTTGAGGCTAGGCTGGGCTACATAGTAAATTCAAGCCCAGGCTGCACTACAAAGCAAGACTTTAAAAAAAAAAAAAAAAAAACCTTTTCATAAATTCATTAATATTGATGTAATTCTCAAAAGCTTCATGTCACACCTTGGCCACAATTTGGCGAATTCTCAAATTAAATCGAGGTCTTAGAGTGTGACACTTCATATATTCTTCAAAACACTTATAGCCATCATTTTACTGGGTTTTCTTAGTAGCCTGATAAGATAGCAGGGCAGGAAATCATTTCTCTCATTTTACAGATACAAAAACACAAGTTCAGAAATGTTAAGAGTCTTACTGGTCACCCATTATGCTCATGCCAAGGCCTAATTTAGGATATGATGGTGATTCCTACTTCAGTAACCTTTCTCATACCTCTTTATTCCCCTAACTCTAATGCTTGACTTGCTAGATAGACAAGAAGTTCTCTAATTTTTACCACACAGCCCCTACCTTCTGCTACTAGGCGAAGCAGGGAAAAGGAGGAGGAAAAGAATCAAAGACAAGGTTTAAAAGTGGGCAGTGTATCAGTAAGAGAGACCAAGGAACTTGCTTGACACATAGCCAACCTATCCTATGGAACAGATGGGCTGAGATTTCAAGGCTTGGAGAATGGGATGAAAACATAGAAGAGCAGTGCCTGGTGCACACTGTGCCTGGGAAAAGAGGCTCCTAAGGGCAGTAGTGTAACCAGAGTGGGCTGGGGTGAAAGAGAGGGTTTGTAGCAGGTCTGTGAAGTAAGTTGTCTCTGAGCTAAGCAGCTGAGCTTCTCCTATGGTATAGGCCTGTAGTTCTCCAGTGGGCTGAGTGGTGGAGCTCAAACGCATTTTCCCCCCCTCTGTTCAAATGCATTTTTTTACAGAACACCAAGGCATAATGCTGTATAAAATTGGAAATACTGTAATTGAATTCATGATTTGTTATACCAGAAATCATGTACCATAGTCCATATTCTAGAAAAGCCAGAGACAGGTGTCAAAAGGAAAAAACAAAACAAAACAAAACAAGACTTTTTTCCTTTTTATGTTTTCCAAAGTTTTATTTTTACTAGTACATGTTTGCAGTACATAACATTCACATTTATTGTGGGGAGTTGGTACTTGATACATGGTTCATGCACGCAGAAAGAGCTTAGGTGGCCCCTCCACCCCATCGATTGCTTAAAGACTCCATTTATTGGTGTCCTGGTTTGCAAGGCAATTAGGCCCATCATTGTATTGCAGGCTAATAATCCTGAGATGAGTCTTGGCACCACTGCTTTATGTAAACAGAGAGAAGACAGGAAATATGGAAACACAACTTAATTCGAGCCTTTTTTCTATGGACGGTGCTTCACGGTATGTAGCACTTTCTAGGCCCTTCACAGTATCTCCGTTCCTTTCTCCTCACTTCTCTCCATAATATTGGATTCACAGAGGAGAAACCTTTGCTGTAGGAACTGAAATTCAGTGTGCTTAAAACAAGCCCTAGGAAAGTGGTGGATTAATAGTCAAACTGTAACACCCAGCTGAGCTGAATCAGTGCTTCTGGGTAAGAATTGTTGCCAACAGCATAAGAGAACTGGAGGGGAAGATGGTGTGCTGTTGGTCCCTGGGGAGGCTTGTCATGCTGGTGTCCCTGACATGAACTTGGCTGTTCTCACTGTCAGAGGAGTTTAAGTCTTTCCTGCTCCTGAGGACAGCTGTAGTTCTCTTTGCAAGAGCTTAGGTCCTTACCTTAAGTATTGCTTCCTGGCTCTAGTGCAGATTTCTCAGCCTGCTGGCAGAGATCCTTCACCCCACTGGCACAGACTTTTTAGCTTCCACCACTGCCTTCCCAGTGCAGATCCTTGATAGACTTGTATGAGACATTGCCATGGGCTCTACTGAACACATGCAGGATATTGCATGGGATCCAGGCCCTCCACTGGATTATTTGGGGCTCTAGTGAATGGATAGACCTCCCATACTCTTCTGCATTTGACTTTTTTTTTTTTTTTTGCATTTGACTTTTTGAGTATTATAAAATAATTCTGTAAATTGTATGTCCTACAATGAGATCTATTCCCTTGCAAACACTGACTACAACTGGAAGACAGAACCTTGGTTTGTGTTTGAAGAATGAATAGTAGAAAAGTAAAAAATGCATGTGAAAAAATCAGAAAAAAGAAAATTTTGTGATCAGGAGTCACAAAATCAACTTTCTCAGAAAGCTGAGAAAATTTTCTGTGCTAATTTAATGTTCTTTTATGAATTGGAAATGACCACCATTGTTTTACTAATTGAACTGCGGAGCTCACAGAAAATTTGTAGGCTACCTTGAAGCACTTAGAGGCAATGGAAAACCAATGCAAAGCCAGGAAAATCGCTGGATTTGAAAATTATTTATTTCTTGAAATCATTTTACAGCTTAGTGTTCCTATTAAACAATTCAGGCAATATGAAAAAATAAAAATATCATAAAATCTGCCCAGAATCAGTGAAAATTTTTCCTGAAATTTCTCCGTGTTTATATTGTCTCTCACTTCACATAAATTGGTCTTGTCTAAACATGCTTTGTTCTGTAATCAATCCCAGAATAAATTGGGAATACTTTTTCATGTCAATTGACCTTTATTATCATTGTAAAGGCTATTTAGTCCTGCACTGTATATATACATCACAGTGTAATTATCCCTGTATTAATGGGTATTTGTTTCCCCCAATAATCAAGAACCTTATATAACATTCTTTTCAAATTGTTGTCTTTTCAAGATAAATTCTTAAAGTAATGGAGCTGTACGCGTAAATATACAGAAATGTCCTCTTTTTATATTTGGATTCAAGTTGCTAAACTGTCCTCAGATTTGCAGCGAGACCAGTAAGGAAGCCGCTGCATTAATTCTGGTGTCAGGCAGTGAAACCGAGAGGGCGAGGAGCGTACGGAACCACAGGTGAGCTAGCCCATTTAGGCCTATGCTCGGTGTGCTGATATATGCCTTCCGTCCCTTTTTCCTCTTTCACTTTTTCTTAACATGGAGGAAG
This sequence comes from Octodon degus, assembly GCF_000260255.1. NCBI lineage: Eukaryota > Metazoa > Chordata > Mammalia > Rodentia > Octodontidae > Octodon > Octodon degus. The sequence goes on from NW_004524722.1 coordinate 1,397,347, forward strand.
AATCAAGAACTTCATCTCCCAGCATTTCATAGGGACCACACTGTCTGGGAACTGTAGTACCGGGTCTGAGAAGGGTAGGGAAGGAGGAGATTGGAAGGTCGCGTGGCATGCTGGGAGATGTAGTCTAGTGGGCCGCGATGGGCATCTGTAGGTTGGAGATCCTGTGAATTTCGCCACCTGGGGGTGGGGCTGCAGAATGACCTGCCTTTTCTTAAAGGTAGTGTTTGAGTCTACAAAAGCCACCGGCGGACGGTTGGTTTCCTTCCATTTTTTCTGTACCACAGAGGGTGCGGCCCCTCGGCACAGGTCCGTCTCGGGAGGCGCAGGCCGCGCGTTGGCCGGAGCAGGGCATGCTGGGAATTGTGGTCCTGGCGCGCCGAGGCTGTGGGACGTGTCGTGTCGCGGTGCCGCCTCCTCCTCCCCCGCCCTTCTCAGCGGTCCCCAGCTCTCTCCCTCCGCCTCCTCCTCCTCCCTTGCCCGCAGCGGAGAGTCCCCTCCCCCCACCCGTCGGGCTCCTCGGCGGCTACTGCAGAGGATTCAGAGCCGAGTCGCTGAGGAGGAGGAGGAGGAGGCTTCTGTCCCTGCGCGCCATCCGCCACTCTACTGGACACGGGCGAGGAAGCGAGAGCGTCCCCGCTGTAGCCTCCAGAGAAGACAAGGGCATCGCTGCTTCAGCCGCCACCGCCGCTTTCGCGTGCAGCCGCTCACCGGTGAGGAGACCCCCCTCCTCCCCTCGGCCCGGCCGGGCCCGGGCCCTGGTCGCGACCCTGGTCCGGACCCGGCCTGCTCTTGTAGATCACGGGCTGCCGGTGCTGGGGTGAATAAGAGTGGATTTGGGGGGAGGGGGCTGAGGTCGTGATAGAACGGCGGGCTGGCGGGGGAGACTTGTCCAGGCGCAGGCTGGGGGTGGGGTGAGCGTGCGACCCAAGCAGGTTGGGGGGACAGTGAGGGAGGGAGAGGGACTTTTAATGGGAGAATGACCAGACCTGGGGCAGGGGCGTGGGGTGGAGGAATGGGGTGGAATTTAGGATGGTCTTAGGGAGAGGTGAAAGATGAGACTGGGGTGGGATGGCTTTAATGGGGGAGGGGACTGAATGAGGGTGGTGGTTTGGGGTTTGCCTGGAGCTGTTGACAGCTTGAGATCTGAGCCCGGTTGGGGGTTAGGGGGATGATTTCAATACAAAGTGGGATGTAATCGGTTGGATAGGACCCTGGGGAATGTTAATTCACTAAGGTGGACTGTGGGGTGGACCACAGGGTAATGGAGGTAGTAGGAGCCGGCAAATGGGGGCTCTGCATAGGTTGAGACCCTAGGTTAAAGTAGGCATTTGTCATCTGGGGATGGTGGAATTTGTGGAAATTTATGGAATTAGCCTGGGTTTAAGGTACGCAGAGAAGGTGGAATTGGGGGTTTTCCTGGGGTAGGTTGATGGATGTTGGAATAGAAGAAGCAGTAGGGGTAACACTTACAATAAGAAGAATGTGATGGTGAGCTGGCAGGAGTTCGGTTAAATGGTAGGGTAGGCCCTAAATGGGAGGACAAGAATTGAAATTGGGGGTGGGGTATAGTGGAATAATATTTAGGGTAATCTTTGAATTACTGGAGGGGCCTCGGTGGTGCCCCGGTTGCTATGTGGAGGCAAAGAGTACATAAAATTGCTGCTAGGCTGGACTCAGAACAGTGGCAGGTGGTGAGCGAGATTGGGGGATGGTATTTGAAGAAAATGTCCCTTGCCCAAGGTGGCAGAAAGCGTTTGGAGAAGGAACATCTGTGATAAACTGGAAAGATGGTTGTGGATGGTTAAGGTGGCAGAAGGGAAATTTAAGGTTGTTGGCATGAATGGGGCAGAGACGATGGAGAGGGACATGGAACTGAGCTGGGAAGGAATGGGGAGGATTCTTCTGGAGGGAAAGGATTGGGATGTCCTCCTAGACACACAAGAGCTCTAGGGGTTGGACACTTTAAAGGGACAGCATTGATGGACATTTGGGGGAGGGGCAATAAGATTGTTGAAAGGGACCTTGCCAGGGACTGAAGGTACATTAAAGATTCTCCTGGAGAACATCTTAAGCTGTCAGTTTGATCTTTTTGTTTGTTTGCATTAATATTATGTGGAAGTAAAGTCAGCCCAAAGGGCAAAGTTGAGAGGGGTTTCAGGGAAGATAGAATTAAGGAAGGGAGGATGTCTTCTGTTATTCATATATCAAAAAGAGAAAATTGAGGGGACCCACTCTCAAAAGTGGGAGAAGATGAAAGTGGAATGTAATAGGTACCTTTCTATATGCTATTTCTGCCTTTTGGTTTACCTCTCCTGATGCATTTAAAACTAGTCCTGGAATTTGGAATTTAAATAGATTTGATGAGCTTGGGGTTGTTAAGTATACATTCTTTGCTTTAGAACTGATGAATGAGACTGAAAAATATGAGGCTGAATTTATTTTCTAAGCAGGTAATGTTCATGTATGCAGAAAGAGCTTAGGTGGCCCCTCCACCCCATCGATTGCTTAAAGACTCCATTTATTGGTGTCCTGGTTTGCAAGACAATTAGGCCCATCACTGTATTGCAGGCTAATAATCCTGAGATGAGTCTTGGCACCACTGCTTTATGTAAACAGAGAGAAGACAGGAAATATGGAAATGTCATAAATATTCATTGGTGAGATGGTTTGGTACTGATGGAGTTTTTCATTTGATTCTCTTTTGACATTGCCTGATAAAATTTAAAATAATTGGACTATTTGTATAGATTGAATTTTCTCCTAAAGGCATTCAAGTGATCAGAATTCTGTCACATGTGGATAAATGAGGTATATAAAGGCATTTTTATTTTATTTTTTAGGGGATGATGTTGATGTAAGCACATTGCATTAACTACAGAAACAATATCTGTATCTATTCATCACAAATTTGATTTAAAGCTTGGAGATATGCATGCTTTTCTGGCAGAATGCTGATGAAAGGTAGAGAGGAGTGTATGCGGAAGGAACAGCTTTAGGGAAACAATTTTGTGAACTTAATTGCATTAACTCTCGTGTTAAATATGAAGTGGCTGATAATTAGAGCTCAGGCTGAAGAAAAATGAGAGATACAAAGAGGATAAAATTGGCATTAATGGAAACAAAATAATTCTTTTTTATTTTTCTTAAAGCCTTGGTTCAGCTCAAAAACAAACCATAGTTGAGCACATTAAATATACTTTTAGAATCTTTTTTTTTTTAAATTCCAGAATAAACAAAGTTATGAAAGGTTGGACTTACCCTTAGAATTGAAAATGGTTTTTGTTGGGGGGGTAGTAGGAAGTTTTTTGTTTTTTTTTTTTAAATTATAATAAAAACTAGGTTTGAGCAGTGACCTGTGACTTGAAGAAAATATTATCTGACTAGGGTAAGCATTTCTTCTCATAACTTTGCTTTGGGTTATGAACATTGCTTGATCTGTAGTCATGGTTTAGAGGTGAGATGTTCCTATTAAAGCTCTGGCTTTCAAAAGCTCCTGCCTAGAAGTGTGTGTGTGTGTGTGTGTGTGTGTGAGAGAGAGAGAGAGAGAGAGAGAGAGAGAGAGAGAGAGAGATTCCTGCAATGAGGTTCACCTATGCAGAAGTGATATGTGTGAAGTGTTTTAGTGTCTTTCTCCCATTTGATTCTCCAGATGCTGGTGAAAAGGTGGAGGTAATGGTAGGCAGCAGCCTTGGTGGAATGCAGAGCAAATAGATTTACTCACAAGTCAGGGGGTCTGGTTTCAAATCTCAGTTCTACCACTTAAAGGCTAAATGATTTCATTAAAGTCATTAAAAAATCTTTCAAACTTAGTGGTAATGTTGTACAACATTGCAAATGTTCTCAGTGCCCTTAGTTATTCACTTAATATGGTTAAAATAAAAAAATTTATACTTCACAAAGTTGTCCAGGAGAACAAATTAGTTCATGTCCTGAAATCACTTTATATCCTGAAAACACTGAAATGAAGTATGTACTATTTATTTATTGTTTGCTGAGTACCAAGGTGAATGAAAATGAACAAAAAGCAGTTGTCAAGGAACTTTCAATGTCATGAGAGAGACAGTTTAAATGTAAGGAAAGAAGTGAGGTGAAATGAAATTGGTGGTTAAGAGTATGTGTCCTGAAGTTTGTCCACCACTACTAGTGACCTTGGGCACAACGAGCTCATCTGTGAAGTGGGGGTAATGGAATTATCTCAGGTAGTTTTGAAGATTAAACAAAATAATGTACAAAACATTTAACGCAGTATGTTATATGGTATACATTAAAAATATTAATTGTGATTAGAATGGTGATTAGCCTTGTATACCCTACCAACTGGTTCTTAGTATTATGGTATTCTGTTAGTTATTAGGGAAGTATTTTTATTTTGTATTATGATATAATTATCTGTACTTGGCATGTTTGTACTAAATATTTGCATGTTTGTAGTGTAGGATTTATTTTTGTTTTATACTGATGAATGAACCTGGAGCCTTCCTACTGAGGTACACTCATAACCCTGTAGTGTTTTTTGAGGACCAGGGAGATAGCTCAGTGGTGTAAGTGCCTGCTTGGCAAGTGCAAGGTCCTGAGTTTGGTCCTCAGTACCAAAAAAAAAAAAAAAAAAAAAAAATCATATTAACCAGATGCAGTGGCTCATGCTTGTAATACCAGCACTGGGAGGCTGAGGCAGGAGGATTGTTGTAAGTTCAAGATCAGCCTGGGCTACAAAGTGATCTCAAGGCCAGCCTGAACTGCATAATGAGACCCTGTCTCCAAGAAAAAAAAAAGGAAAAAAATTTTTTTTGAGACAGGGTCTTGATAAGTCAGTAAATTGCCTAGGCTTGGCTTGAATTTGAGGTACTTCTGCCTCATCTCTTCCGCTGTTGGGATTACAGGCTGTGCCGCCTTTCCGGGTTGTGCTTCAGGTACTTTATAAACAATTCTTTAAATGACAAGTAGTAAATAAACACATGTTAGCTGTTGGCTTCCTGATATATAAAGCAAGAAAAACTATATTATCAGAGGGTAAATGATTTACAGTAACGTAGCCATGGAGATGGGGAAGTGGGGAGAGAAGGGAAGTAAAAAGGATCAGAATGAGATATGTATATGTACCAGTTCCTCACGATGAATATATTTATTATGTACTGGAAATAGATACTAATAAAAAAGGGAAGAATCAAATCAGTAAAAATGTTTCTCAAATCAAAAAATAAAAGAGAAAGGTTACATAGCTAATAAATGGAAGCATCTGGATGATAGCCTCAGAATTCTAATTCTTCAGTCCTGTTTATATACTTTCAAGTTATGAAACAGGTCATGTATGTAGAAGCATATGTGGGCCAGGGAGATAGCTCGGCTGTATAAGCACCTGCCTGGCAAGCTCAAGGACCAGGTTTGATCCTCGGTATTACATGCCATGCTGTCCCTGTGCTGTGCCAGCTACCAAAGCCAGGCATGGTGGCTCATGCCTGTAATCCCAGCACTGGGGAGGCTGAGACAGGAGGATCAGTATGAGTCCAAGCTGCATTGCGAGACCCTGTAGCAAATAAATAAATAAATAAATAAATCTTTTTTTTTTAAAGTATATGTATCCTAAATCCACAGAGTAAAAAATAACAAGTTGAGCACCTGTGTGCTCACCATTTGACATAATGAAAAGAAATTTTCTAGTGCTTTTAAAGCATCTTGGGGGCCTTGCCTGACAGTTTTTCTCCTTCTTTCTCAGAGGTAACTACTTTCTTAAATTTTATGTGAGCCATTCCCTTGCTTTTCTCTATGCCTTTACTAAACACATACATATCTAAATAATATTTTTATACATTTGCACCTTTTTTTGTGGTACTCAGCATTGACTCCAAGACCTTGCTCATGCTAGGAAACACTCTACCACCAAGTCACATCTTTAGCCATATGTGTACAGGTTTTTGTGAATAGAATTATATTGTGAGTATTTGGTGACTTGCTTTAGTCCTTTTTTTTTTCCTTTTTGAGTCAGGGTCTTGCTGTGTAGTCCAAGCTAATCTTAAACTCACTATGAAGTCCAGGCTGGCCTTGAACTCATAGTGATCTTCCTGCCTCAGCCTCTGGACTGCTAGGATTACAGATGAGCACCACCATGCTTGACCCTTATTCCTATTTTTTTAAATTTTAAACTTTAAAAAAGAAAAAGAGCTTTATGTCTTCCACCATTAAATTGATATATGCACATGATTTGAGACTAGAAATTCCAAAAAAGTAAAAAGCAAAATTATTGTCAGTAATTCCCCTTTCTTTTTCCCTCCCCCCCTCCCCTCCCCTTTCCTCTCTTTTCCCCTGTCCCTTCTCCTTTCCCTTTCCCTTCCCCTTCCCCTTCCCTCCCTGCTTCCTTCTTTTCCTTCCTTGTAGTACTGGGGATTGAACCAGGTGACTTCTCACTGAACTAAAGGCTGGTGCCCCAGGCTTTTTAATGTTTTCTTTTGACACATAGTTTTACTAAATCTGGGCTTGAGCTTTTGAATTTTCCTGCCTCAGCATCCCAGATACCACTATGCCTGGGTGCTTCTGCCACTACCTCTTTCTCCTCTCCTTCCTCCTTTCCCCTTCCCTACCCCTGCTCTTCCCTTTTCCCTTCTTTTTTACTGCTGCACCCCCCCCCCCATGTGCTGGGGATCAAAACCCTGGGGCCTCATAAGTGCTAGGTGTGTGCTCTCCTACATCTTTAGCTTTTGTGTAGCTCAGAAGAAGGACTGTTTGGGAGTGTTGCTTTCATTAGCAGAAATTCTGTATATTCTAGATTCTAAGTTGATTGTGCAGAAGTCTTTCATCTCGAGTACTACAGTAGGAAATGCTCAGTAATATGTATGATAAGCTTAGCAGTGTATATGCCAAGATGTTTTTTAATCTAAATTTGAAATTCACATTCATCAATACCCTGCTGGAGCTTCAGTTTAATTAATTAATTCAATTTCAATCAATTAATTTTAACTCAATTTTTAAATTAATCAATTTATTTTTTACTGGGAATCAAACTAACAGTCTTGCACTTGCCATGCAGGCACTGTGCTGCTGAGCTATATCTCTGGCCCTTTATTTTTACTTGTTAATTTTTTTTTTTTTTTTTTGGTTCCTCGAATGCCTTCAGGGCACTTTTGGCCAGCAGGAGAGGTGTGAGGTTCGAACTCCAGCAACCTGAGGCTGACAGCTTTGTGGAAGCAGCCACTTAAAGGCCTGAGCTAGGGCCAGGCCCCCTGTTAATTTTTTTTAAAGAGGAAAAAAAAAAATAATTCAAAACAAGGTAGTAGGAGGGGAACAATGGTTAACACATTGCATATTATTATCTTTAAATTAGTTACTCAGAGTACAAGATACTGACATTTAATTGTCCAAACAATATTAGCACAAACTTGTCTTTTCAATGAACTAAGAGAAATTAGTAGTATAACTATTTAAACTATTTTAGATAAAATATATTTTCTTACTTTTGCTATTTTCTGGGGCTGGAGATTTGGCTCAGCTGTAGAATGCTTGCCTAGCAAGCTAGAAGCCCTAGGTTCGGTCCTCGCACCAAAACCAAAAAATAAACCTCTCCTTAAAAAAATAAATAAATAAACCTCTCCTCTTTTGCTATTTTCTTCTTCTTCTTTTTTTTTTGATATTTTATTTTATTTTAATGTGTTAGGTACAGGGTCTCACTGTGTAGCTCAGACTCATAGTGACCTTCACGTTTTCAGCTTCCCCAGTGCTGGGATTACATGCATGCAGCACTACTCCTGGACTTGGTGGCCTGCTCAGCGTGCCTGAGGGTGGGGCCGACAAGGCATGTGGTGTCAGGGTATTTTATTTTTTCCATTCCCTCATCCTACTTTCTCTTTCCTTTCGAATTTTCTTTTCATTTTACAATATATATTGTATGTTTTATTTTTATTTATATATTTTTTAAACATTTATTTATTTATGTGTGTGTGTGCCTTTTGTGTGTGTGTGTGTGTGGCCAGCTCAGCCCACCAGGGGGAGGGGCTGGCTGGCATGTGGTGCTGGGGGATCGAACCGTGGTCCCTGTGCTTTGCAAAGCTTGTTCTAAGTAGGTGCTTTAGACCACTGAGCCATCTCACCAGCCCCTGGAATAAGGTTTTTTTTTTTCTCTAAATGCCCTAAGGGGTGGTTTGGCTGGCTGGAGTGTTGTGGGGATCGAACTACAGCTGAGGCTGACAGCTTTGTGGAAGCAGCCACTTAAACAACTGAGCTAAGGCCAGGCCCCCTATATTGTATGTTTTAAATCTCATTTACTCTTTCAGCTTCTCACACTAGGGAGACAATATGATATTCACACATGTGTGTTTGATTTATTTCACTTCTGAGTATGGTCTTGACTTGCATCCATTTACCTATAAAAGGTAGAACTAACTTCAGTTTAATGATTTGTAAGTTTGGGCTTAAATGAGACAATAAATGTGAAAATACTTTGTAAACTGAGAAGGATTATATAAATGATGCTTTTCTTTTCCTCCTAGTTTATTTCACTGAAATCAGGATATGCTACACATGAGTAAAAGGCTTCCTATACTTGTTTTATTGCCTCTTTGAAAAGTTCTCCCAATGGAGGAGGGAATACTGTAAAGAAAGGTCAGTTTACAGTTTCTACCTTGAAATTTAAAGGTTATTAGGTAGATATATAGGGGTAGAGAAAGTGCTAGAGAATTTTCTTGTGGTGAACTTATGAAACCTAATTCTACATTAACTGTGCTGGCTAGCTAAAGATAAAACAGTGACAGCTTTATTGAAGTAGAGAATACAGTATATACTTTATCATTATTCAGACAGTCATTTCCCTCAATTTTCTACCTATAATTTATTATAGAGACAACGTTAAAACTGGAAGGATTGTTTATATAGTGTTACTCAATACAATAGCAATTGCTGTTATTGTTATTTTACTTGTGATTGTGAATTGTTTAGAGCTACAATTTCTTTCTAAGGATCCCTTAAAGTTCAAGGCCAGCCTGGGCGACA
>NW_004524722.1:1407301-1414356 GCF_000260255.1 Octodon degus
TTTTTTGCTGCTGAAACCCCTTCCAGTGTGTTCCTCTTTATTCATTTTCAGGGTGCAAACTTAAACTTGGATAGGTTGAATTAACCCACCCTACCTCTGGCAGGTATACTCAACATGCTATATAAAGTACAACATTGAATTTATTATTTCTTTCTCAAGAGAGTTTCCTTCAGTCCATTAAGACCCAGTTCTCCTTACATGAGCTTTGGGGGAGATGTGGGGCAGCACCAGTAGGTCTAAATCAGGGTGGAGGAGTTTGATCCTTACCGGCTTCATGAGATTGATTTCTGACCACTTTGCTATGAATGGCACAACTCACATAGTAGTGCAGTTTCACATACAGCTTGGGAAACACATAACCGTTGAAGATACTCTTTTGGGAAATGTCCCTGACAGCGGCGGACTCCACTGTGTTCCAAGTGACGAACTTCTTAATGGCCTTATCCTTGGGTATGCACGGGGCGCAGTTCTTGCAGTAAATAGGCTGCACATGTCCGTGGCCCTTTTTGGCATGACCATTGTTCTTTCCTTTCTTTGTCATCTTGTAAGGAGGACCTGAAAGAGCTCTTGATCCTTTTAATTCCTCTTCCCCTCTCCTTCCTGTTCATTCCCATCCCCACATCTCTTTCCATCTTCACAAAGTCTGTTTCCCGCCATCTTTTATTTTGCTCTTTAAATTATACTTTAGGTTTCTTGTATAAGAGAAAATGTGATATTTAACCTTTGTGTCTGATTTATTTCACTTAGCAATTTCCTACAAGTTACTCAAATTTATCCTTCTTTATGGTTGAGTAGTACTTCTGTATATCTATGTCTATATTTATATGTCACATTTTCTTTATCCAGTTGATGGGTAAGTTGTGCTGTTATAAACATGGATATGAATATATATTATAATATGATTTTTTTGTCTTATCTGGAAAGATACCCAGAAGTGGTATAGCTGGGTCAAATAGAATTTCCATTTTTAGTTTTTTGAAGAATCTCTGTACTGATTTCTGTGTAAATTTACTTTATCAATATGTTAAATGAAGTAAAAAATAGAATGGAATGGAATGGAATAGAATAGAAATTTGTAACTGTAACACATCCCAAGGTCAAGGAATTACTCTTATGACTGACAGGTTTAGGAAATCAATTGAATAATTATTAGATGACAGGTAGAAGGGAGTGCAGGGAGTCAGAGATACAAAAACTGCTCGTGGGACTGGGGTTATAGCTCAGGGGCACAAGCTCCTGCCTGGTAAGCTCAAGGTCCTGAGTTCAATTCCCAGCACCAGAACAAAACAAAACAGAAAACCAAGGCATTTACAGTCTAGTGGGCCTCAGACAGATCACACATAAGGTAGCAGAGTAGCCATAATTGCTACGATGGAGGCAAGGGGCATGTGAAGATGTAGCTTGGCCTGGTCTCTTTTGTTTGAGTAATAAAGAGATGGTTAGAGGAGTTAATGCTTGAGGCAAGACCTGTAGGGCGAGTGCATTTGCTAGGGAATGTGAAGTTAGGAATGACTCATTTTATGATCACATAGTCTTCTTTTATTGTTACCTCCTGTGTTCTGGTAGCCTTTAGTTTGTAGCTCTCTTTAAGGCCTTTCAAGGATGTGTCCTCACTGTAAAACCAAATAAACCAATCTCTAGTCATGTTGTATGGTCTTGTTCCTATTCCTCTGTGTGCTCTGCTATTTGAAAAGTCCTCTCCCTGATGAATTTCTTACTATGTCCACTAGGTGAATAGTACTAGTGAACATAGTTTAGAGGTGGGTTTTTTTTTTTTTTTGTTTTTTTTTAGTTTAGAGGTTTTGCAGGAAGAGATTTTTTAAGCTGTGAAAATAGTAATACTTAAGAAGAAATGTCTGTTGTTCTGTCTTCTTAGTAAATGCTGATATATTCCTCAGGAGTAGCTCTCTAGCTTCCTGGACATGTGTATATGTGTGGCTGGAGATTGAATCCAGGGCTGTTCTACTACTGAGATATACCCCTAGCCCTTTGTTTACTTTTATTTGGAGTTAGGGTTTTGGCTAAATTACTCATGCTGGGCTTGAAATTGCAGCCATTCTTCCTCAGTCTGCCAAGTACTTGAGGGGTTGGGGATGCCACCTCCCCCAGCTTCACCAGACTTTGTTTAAAAAAAAATATATATATACACATATATATGTATATATATATATATATATATAATAACAAAAATATGTCTTTACAAAATAAAAAATAACCTCCCACGATGTAATAAATTAGAAGTCACTAAAATTTGAGCTCTTTAGGTGATTTCAGTTCAGTTTTTGATTTTGAAATCTGGACACAATAAAAAAGTTGTCAACAGAGTTTCTGTTTTTCTTTTCTTTCTTTTTTTTTTTGGTGGAAGTGGGGATTGAACTCAGGCCCTTGCACTTGCCAGGCAAGTGCTTATTCTACTGAGCCATCTCCCATTTTTTTTTTTTTCTTGCTTCAACTGCTGGTCACTCTGTGTACAGATGACAGTGGAGGTACTCTTGCATGACCTGTATGTAGCCTTGAGATGATCAAAAAGTTTATTCCGGGATGGAAACTCACTATGGCAGGTTGTATAGGTGATAACATCGATCTGTATTTGTGGTTCAGCAGATTGACAAATCTTTGGCTTGCTTGCTTGCTCACGCTCTCTTTATTTTTCTTTCTTTCTTTCTTTTTTTGTATTTTAGGGAAGGAGCTACAGAGTGTTCAGGGTCTCACTACTAGATCAGACTCATAGTGATCCGCCTGTTTATAGTCTCCCAAGAGCTGGGATTACAGGCATGTGCCACCACGCCCAGTCTCAGTTGCCATCTCAGCGAGGCTCCGGGGGCAGGGCCTTCACAGTAGGCCTGGGGATGAACCCCCTGCCCCTGTGCCTGCTTGCAGGCACTTTAATCTGCTGAGCTATTTTTCTTTTTTTTTCCCCTCGGAACTAGGGATTGAACTCAGGCCCCTGCGCTTGCCAGGCAAGCTCTTATCCCACTGAGCCATCTCCCTGCCCCCCAAACAACTGAGCTAATGGGCAGGCCCACTCTGCTGAGCTATTTGGCCAACCCTTGGTTTTCTTTCCTTTGGGTTTAGGAATACTTGTAGTTTCACTTTTTTAAAAAAATGTATTTAGTACAGGGTCTACAGAGTCTCACTAGGTAGATCAGACTCAGTGATTCTCCTGTTTTCAGCCTCCGAAGTGCTGGGATTACAGGTGGGCACCATCACACCCAGTCTAAATCACTCTCAGCACGCCCTGGGGGTGGGGTGGGCAGGGAACTCTGGGGACCCCAGCCACTGTGCTCTGCCTAAGCAGGCACGTTAGTCTGCTGAGCTTCTGGGCAGCCCTAGTTTCACCTTTTTTTTTTTTTTTTTTTTCTCCTAGTTTCACTTTTTGGATCATCATGTGGTTGGATGGTCTCCATGACACTAACATTTTCTAGAAGATTACCTTCTGATTCTTTGGCATTATCTTGATTTAAGTTAGTGTCTTTTGGATCAACCTTTTCTCCTCCAGTGGACCTCATTGAAACCGTCATCATAATTCTATGCTAGCTTCTGTTTCATTTTCTTATATTTTTTAGACAGTTTTTGTTTTGATACAGCTTCCATGTCTTCCTCAGAATTGGCATTCACCAGACTTTTTGTATTCTTTCAGAGTAGTCTTGCTTTTTTGCTGATAACCTTCAAATCTATAGCTTCATAATTCTTTCATAAGTGCTAGACTTGTGGATGTTACTGGCCACCATCTACTACCTACAATACACTCATTCCAATAGTCCTCAAATTCAGTATATTCAAGACGGAATTCCTTGTATACATTTTTTACTTCCCTCTCTGCACAAGGCCCACTCACAAAAAGTTAAAATTATCTCTTCCTGTGTTTTTGTCCTAACTTTAAGGAATTATCATCCATCATTATCATTCAAGTTGTTACTCTATGTCTTGTCTTCTCCCTTATCTCTCATATAGTCAACAATAACTCCTTCTAAGTATTTCTGGAATTAAGCTTTCTATTCCTCCTACTATTACCACCTTAGTTCATCAGGCCATTCTCCTGGACAAGTGGTAGCCTTCTAATTGATCTCTCTCTCTCTCTCTCTCTCTCTCTCTCTCTCTCCCCCCCTCTCTCCCTCCCTCTCCCCCCCCCCCCTGTCTTTCTGAGATAAGATCTCACTATATAGTTCAGGCTAGCCTTGAGCTCACTTTGGCTAGTCTTAACTTGAGGTGATCCTCCTGCCTCAGTCTCCTGAGTGCTGCAATTAAATGTGTGTGCCACCACACCTGGCTTGTATCTCTCTTATCTTGTAAAGCTGTCTTCTATCCAGTAGCCAGAATATTTACCCAATATACTTGTGTCTATATTGTCCATGTCACTCTCTATTTCAGTCCCTTCATTGGTTCTTATCATGGCACATTTGTCCTTCTGTGACCTGCTCTCCCATCACAGATAATACCAAGCAGTATGTAGTTTCTGTAGGTATCTTGGCATTTCATACCTTTGCTCAAACTGTTAGTCTTTTTTTTCCCCTCCTTTTAAGTTAGGTATATCATTTTCCTGAAGAAACATTTCACAAGAAACCTTTTTTCTAATAAACAATAAAGCACTCCTACATTGTTCCCAAGGAACTGGATACATGCCTCTGATTTTAGGAAAATTGTTTTAGTTGGACTCTTTTACTTTACTGTTTCATGTGAGCAGGGGCTGTGTCTTGGTCATCGTGGTTGTCTTCTTGTTCCTAGCTCTTGGTGTGTGCTTGCAAGTAGTGAGTGAGGTTCACTAGTGCCTAGTGAGGACACATGACAGAATTAGTAGTATGATGTTCTAATGAGTAAGATAGAATTTTTTTCAAGATATGAGTTCTTATTTAGAAAGGAATTTAGATTTTAACTGGATTAATAAGGATTTTGATGGTGATATATGGCACAAAGTTCAAAAGTAGAAGAATGCCAGGACCTAGGTATGGTGATGCATACCCATAATTCCAGTACTCTGGAGGTTGAGAAAGGAGATGACTGTGAGTTCGGGGTCATCTTGAGGTATATAAACAAATTCAATACTAACCTGCGCTACATAATGAGACCTTGTCTCAAAAAAAAAAAAAAAAAAAAAAAAAAGTACCAGAAGAGGAGCATGTACATGCCTATAATTCTAGCTATCTGGGAGGCTAAAGTAATAGGATTACAAGTTTGAGGCTAGCCTAGACAGCTTAGTGAGACCCTATTGCAAAATTTAAAAAAATGAGAAGAGCTGAGAATATACTTTTGTGTTCCTTTGATTTAATCTCCAGTCTACAAAAGATAAAAAAAGTAGAACACTGAAGAGTAAGAGATAATGAATGTAGATATTTTGAAAAAAAAATTTAGTTCCTCAAGTAAGTATGCATATCTTTAGTGTTGAAAACAGTTGTGCAGGGGGCTGGTGAGATGGCTCAGTGGTCTGAAGCACCTACTTAGAACAAGCTAAGCTAAGCAAAGCACAGGGACCGCAGTTCAATCCCCCAGCACCACATGCCAGCCAGCCGCGCCCCCCTGGTGGGCTGAGCTGGCCACACAAACACAAAATAAATAAACAAATAAATAAAAAAAAGAAAAAGAAAACAGTTGTGCATGTTTTGGATCAAACTGCATTTATTTCAGAGCTTAACATTTTATGAAATGGGCCATTGGCTTCTGTATGAAAGTGCTCTACTAACATCAGGGTTTATAAAGCTCCAATACACCTCCTCATCTTCTTGATAGTTGGGAGGTTATCTAGGTCATATTAGACTGCAGTATTTTTTTTTTTTTTTTTTTTTGTACTAGCTGAACCCAGGGCCTTTGCACTTATTTATTATGAGATAGAATCTTGATGAGTTGCCCAAGCTGGCCTCAAATTTATGGCTTGCCTGCCTCAGACTATCAGAGTGCTGGGATTATAGGTTATACCAAGTCTGGCCATACCTTTGTTTTTGATAGTGTCTTCATATGTACCTCAGGCTGGGTTCAGATTTGTAATGTCAAGTGCTGGGATTACAGACACGCACTACCACTGTATTCTGCAGAATATGCCCATTTTCAAATATATTTTATTAGTATATGTTTGCAAGCTGTAATAATGGCGTTCATTTTGGGATATTGGTATAATATATATCATATTTTGATCATTTGTACTCCCCTTATTCTCTATTCCTCAGATCCCCTTCTCATCTTCAAAAAAGCATACCTCTCTGTTTCTAAACATCTCTCCTTTATTTCGCTATTTATAAGTTCGGGTTTCTTGTATAAGAGAAACCAGTGTAATATTTTAACTTTTGGTGTCTGATTTATTTTGCTTCGCATCATTATGCTCTCAGATACATCCATAACCCAGATAACCTAAATTTATCCTTCTTTATTGCTGAATTATATATATATCTCTATCTCTATCACATTTTCTTTATTCATTAGTCTGTTGATGGGCATAGAGACTGCTTTCATAATTTAGCTACTGGGAACTGTATAGCTATAAGCCTGGGTAACACTGTAGTATGTTGACTTTAACTCTCTTTCCCAGATACCTGGGAGAGGTATAGTTGGATTAAATGGTACTTCTATTTTTAGTTTTTTAAGGAATCCCACACCAATTTCCACAGTGGTTGCATATTTACATTCCCCACAGTGTAGAAAGCTTCCTTTTCCCCCTTAATTTTGATAGCATTTGTTGTGTTTTGAGTCCTTGATTATAGCCATTTTTATTGGAATGTGTCCAAAGAGTAGCTAGAAGAATTAGTAACCTTCTTCCCTTCCTGTAGGCTCTTTACTCTGTTGGTTTTTGTTTTTGTTTTTGTTTTTTTTTTGGTACTAGAAAATTTATTTTATTTTTTTATTAATTTTTATGAGAAACAAATAGCAATGAGACAGTTTCAAAACAGGTTAGTAGGACACTTACAGTAATTAATACATTGCATATTGTTGTCTTTGTAGTTATTCATAGTACAAGATGCAGACATGATATCCTGTCCAGGGGCCGGGGAGATGGCTCAGTAGAATTAAGTGCTTCCCTGGCAGGTGCAAGGGCCTGAGTTCAATCCCCGGTTCCACCAAAAAAAAAA
>NW_004524722.1:1414781-1416106 GCF_000260255.1 Octodon degus
TAAAGGTTTCATTCCCTTGTAAAATCTAAACTGTAGGTCCTTTGTCAGTGTCAGCCATGTGGATGAGTCATGGCCATTGCTTGACCAATTTGCTCTCTGTGAAAGCCTGAGAGAATGTTTTTTTTCTAGGTGACTCTCCTTAGGCACATTATACATCATCATTCCCTTTCATCTGTGGCCCTATAATCTTGCTCAGAAAATTTAGGACACCACTGATCTGTTGGTTGTTTTTTTTTGTTGTATGTATAAAGCTTTTTTATTTGATATATTCCACTTGTTGATCCTTGGTGTTATATCTTGTGCATTGGGATTCTGTTCATAAAGTCGTTGGCTATGCCTGTGTCTTTAGGTTTTTCTGTTTTTTTTCTTCTAGTAGATTGTGTTTTTGTTTTTATATATAGGTCGTTGATACATTTTGATTTGATTTTAGCACAGGTAACAGATACAGAACTGTATGTGGATAACCAGTGTTCCTGGCACCATTTGTTCTCTGTCTGCCTCCAAGGTGGTGCCTTGTTCTATGTCCTCTGGAGGGGACATCTGTGTCCTTACATTGTGGAAGGGAAAGAAGTATCAGGCAATTCCCCAGTAAGCCCCACTTAGGACATTAATGCCACTCACAAGAGTGGAGCTCTCATGACCTGATCACTTCCTAAATGTCCTCATCTCTCTCTTTTTTACCCCCTTGAGACAGTATCTTTCTAAATCGCTAAATTGACCAGGTGGGGCTTAAATTTGGAATCCTTCTGTTTTAGCCTCTGAGTGTTGAGATTATAGACATGTGCCCCTACACCTGTCTAATCCTCACTTCTTAATACTACCATAATGGAGATTAAGTTTCAACATGAATTTTGAAAGGACACTCAAATCCTGCAGTGGTATGTATTTATATAGCAATATAGGTTAAAAAGAAAATTGTATTGAGGTATTTATAACATGTAGAAAAAAATAAGTGTAACTAGCACTTAGATCAAGAAAGGAAACATAACCCCCTCCTCTCATGGTAACCAATATTATAATTTCCAATACCATAAATTATTCTTGTCTGTTCATGAACTTTAATAAAGAATGGCTGGCTTTTTCAGAATTCTGAGGTTAATTTATATTTTTGTATGTAAGAGCATGGTGGTGCACACCTTTAATTCCAGCTACTCAGAAGATGGAGGCAAGAAGATCATAAGTGTGAGACCAGCCTGGGCAATTTAACAAGACCCCTTCTAAAAAAAAAAAATTTTAAAAGGGTTGTTCAGGGGGCTGGTGAGATGGCTCAGTGGTCTAAAGCACCTACTTAGAACAAGCTAAGCTAAGCAAAGCACAGGGACCGC
>NW_004524722.1:1416206-1436382 GCF_000260255.1 Octodon degus
GTGTGCAACCCCAAGTTCCATTCTCCATCCTGCAAAAGAAACCAAAAAGCCTAAGGGGGGAAAAATTTTTGTGTGTGCTCTTTGGAACTCATTGCCTTCACACTGAGCTATTCTTAGCCTTTTAAATAATTATTTAAAATTTGGATACAAAATCACTGAGTTACCCAGGCTGGGCTTGAATTTTTGTAATTTTCCTTACTCATTCTCCCAGCATGCTGGGATTAGATTACAGACATGAAAAATCTAAGAAATTTTGGGAACATTTATTTTAAAATAATTCTATTATATGGTAGCATATTTTAGTGAAAATAAGTATTCCAAACCAGAAAAAAAAAAATAGAGCAATGTTTTACATTTTTAAAAAACCTCTTTAATGTATGAGTGGATTTATATCTTCTGTATTCCATCTGTTACAATTGATTGCTTTGCTTGGAGTGTATGAAGAAAACCCAGTCCTATATAGATACATGGTTGGAAAAAGGAAGGATTATTTTGATTGCTTTTTAAGGTGATTATGGATATTCATCGGGGATTGAACTCAGGGTGTGCTTGCCAGGGAAGTGCTTATTCCACTGAGCCATCTCCTCGGCCCTGGATATTCTTTTTGATATTACACTAACACTTGATAGCTGCAGTTTATAAAGGTTTCATTCCCTTGTAAAATCTAAACTGTATCAATGAACTGTCCATATCGTTACATTAAAATTCATTGGCTTGTTCTGAAGTTTGAATAGATCTTTAACTCATGATTTTGTTAGTGGTCATTTTTAAAATAATTGGTTCATTGAATGCATTTTGGGCTGACACGACAAAATAGAAATCAGGTGATTTAAACAATAGAAATTTATTTTTTCACAGTTCTAAAAGTTAAAGGTTCAAGATCAAGGGGCCCTCCTTGGTCAGTAAGGGCTCTCTTTCTGGTTTGTTGGGAGCTACTTTTTTACTGTCTCATTCTTTGGTAGTGTGGGTGGGGAGAAAGAGACAGAGAAGAAAAGCTTAAGAGAAAAAAAGAAAAGTACATCTGAGAATTGGCAGTAGTAAGTGTACATGAGCGTGCATGTGTATGTATGCATACATGCATGCTTGCTTATACAGTAGTACATGCAATTTCTCTGGTGTGTCTCTCTCTCTTTTTTTCCCCCAGAACTGTGGATTGAACTCAGGCCTTTGCACTTGCCAGGGAAGCGCTTATTCTACTGAGCCATCTCCCTGGCTTCTTCTGGTGTCTCTTACTAAGGGTCCCAATCTCTTCATGCTGTCTCCCTATGATGCCATCTAAACCTAATTATAACGTAAAACTATCTCCCCAAGTCCCTATCTCCAAATACAATCACTCTGGGCAATAGGGTTTTAACATATGAATTTAGTGGGATACAAGTCAGTCTGTGACACTGAGTTATGCAGATCTAAATGTTGACATATTCTATTATATGATATAAAAAAATCACATTTGTTAATGACACCTCTTCTGTAGACAATTTTTGCTTGAAAGCTCAAATTTTGTCATTGGCAAGAAAAACTGACTGTTATTTTCCTTGAAATGACAGTCTCACATTGTTCACTTCTGAAAAAATGTCTGCCAAACATGCAAGTCTGAATAATTATGGTTTGTCTGCCAGTTGTTCTTTCAAGTAAAAATGGTGTTTCATGAAAAAAACCAGCAAGTTCAGCTTGCAATGCAGTTGCACAAGTGCTTTTGTGCTTTTTCTTGAAACAATTCCTTCACTTTGATATGTAGCAGAAATGTTTTATGTGTAGATCTCACTTTATCACACAACATTAAAATGATTGGGATCTAATAAAATTAATACTTTCTGCACTTTCATCTGAATATTCCTTAGTGAAAACAGTGTGTGTGTGTGTGTGTGTGTGTGTGTGTGTGTGGTGGACAGGGAGAATGTACTATTATAGTTTGGTGTCACTGTCTTAATTCTATATAAATTGATTTATTTTTACTTTAGATGATCATATTATCAGGCTTATTTCTCATTGGAGAAGTAGATGATTATGTCAGACCTTTTCAGAAAATACTGTTTTGAAAGCCAGTGTGAATACAGTTGTTTTTTCTTGAGCTCGGTAGAACCAAAAACAAACATCAGAATTGAGCAGTTTTACAATTTTTGGATGTTAGAAAATCTTTGGGCATGGTATTTATTCTTCTGTACCTTTTACTGAGAGAGAAAAAGTATGAAGTGGCCTTTAGAAATTGTACAGAAGTATCATAAAAATCACTGTTTAGGACCAGCTGTGGTGGCATATGCCAGTAATCCCAACATTTGGGAGGTCGAGGCAGGAGGATTGCTATGAGTTTAAGGCCATGAACTAGACCTTGTCTCAAAAACAAAACAAGCCACTGTTTAGGTATATTAGGTTTCCCTTAGCCTTAGTCTGGAACATTTACTGTAGAAAAAGATATAGGTGAAGCTATAGCCATGTAATTTTTTTCTCCAGTACTAGGGATTGAACCCAAGGCCTTCCCACTGAGCTGTATTTTTAACCCATTAAAAAAAATGAATTTTGAGATAGGAGGATCTAAGTTGCTAAGTTGCCCAGACTAGGCTTGAGCTTGTGATTGACTTCTGCCTTAGAATGCTGCTAAGAATGCTGCAACTGCAGGAGTGTGCCACTAGGTCTCACCATAGCCAGGTCATCTTGTTTTTCACTATAATTGAGCAGAGGAGAATGTGTTGTGCTAGACAAGTTGTAGCACTCAATATAGTTTTACCTTTTCACTAGCACCCCTATTATAGCCTGGAACTTTAGTTCCAGGGGTGGAGAATAACATTCATTGCATTAGACTGTTAACTTACTTGAATATTTCAAATATTTCTTGTAAGGTGGTTTTAATTATGTTATTTTACATGTGAGAAAACTGAGATGTGCAGTCTGTGAAGGCCGATGAGCCAGTAAATGACTAAGGTGGAATTTATCCCTAGACTTTTCTGTCTCCAAAGTCGTTGAGTGCTCTTCGCTATGTACCACATTGCCTCCCTGATTATTTATGTATCCCTGATGCTTGGAATCCATCTGGCCTTTGGTACATTTTTGTTGAATAATTGAGTCAATGCCAGATGAGTGAACCAGATTTTACAGAGGCGGATGTGACCTATTTACTTTTAACCGCTGTGTATATTGGTGCTGCAAAGTGTAATAGTCTTCATTTGTAGCTATGGTGAAAGGTTTGGCTTTGAAAATAAACTCTGTAGAACTAAGTAATTTCAATATTTAGGAATTTAAGAGATCTGAGTGGACCAGTAAGATAACTCAGCGGGCTATAGCACCTGCTTAGGCAAGCATGGGGACCTAGTTTCCATGCCCGACACCACATGCCACGTCAGCCCCGTTCCTAGGGTGGGCTGAGCCGGCCAGAGTGGGCCATAGCAGTACACACTTGTAATCCCAGCACTGGGGAGGCTGAAAGCAGGAGGATCACCATGAATCTGAGCTGCATGGTGAGACCCTGCAATAACCAAATACATTTTTAAAAAGGAGAGAGAGATCTGGTAATACGAGTTTTCTTTTTCCTTCTCTTTCTGTCTTCTTTTTTTTGAGACACAGGAATAGTTCTTTATTGTACGTTGCAGAAGTAGCCTAGTGTACTGGTTCAAGGTGTAATGGTACAGAATATCAAGTTAAAAAAAGAAGAAACAGAAAAGGAAGGGAAACCTGTTGAACTTTTCCTTGGATTATTAATGTTCTCTTTTGAAATATATCACATGTTTGTTTTGCTATGGCTTAGCCCCTTGTTATGAGATTTTGGGAACTTTTCTGTGTTTCACTATACATATATTTAAAAGAAACAAAAAGTGAAGTACATCACTCAGGAAGGTTGTAGTGCAGTTAACGCTTCATCCTCAAGTTGACTGGGATAAAGAATAAAAATGGCTTGTGTTCTCGTGTGTAGTATCATCATTGGGATGTGTTTCTTTTATATCTTTAAAAAGAAAAGGGCAATAATAGAAGTACATAATTCCTAGATAGTTGTGTGAACTAAGATAATAAAAGTTTACTACACTGCTAGGCATATATTAACTTCTCAGTAAATGATAAAAGTTATTCATATTTAAAGGGAATATCCTTTATAATTTCCTAGAATGGAAATATGGAATTTATTATGACTTTCAATATATGAAGGAGTAATATTTGACTTTCAATGCATCTTTAATGGAGAGATAAGGCTTTGAATTTCTTGGTTTTTATAATGTGTTTTCCGGTTGTATCTTACTAAATTTACTTGGTGACAGAACTCAGTTTAGGCTATTTATTTGGATTGCTATCAGCTTTCTTTGAGTGGTGGTGGTGGGGTGGGTGGGAGGTCTCACTATGTTGCCCGGAGTAGTCACAAACTCCTGAGCGCAAATAATCTTTCTGCCTCAGCCTCTTTAGTAGTTAGGACACAGGTGTATGCTAGCATACTTGGCTTCCAGACTATGGTTTTAAGTTTGGTTTCGTTTCTGATTGAAACAATGAATTGTTCTGAAAACGTCACTGAGGTTCATAGTTTTTTTCTCAATTACAGATATCACTAAATGTGAAAAATATCCTTTATAATTTTTTCTAAAATTAGTTCTTACTGAGAGGATCTGATATTGCCTCAAAGTACTCTACTTGAGAAGAAAAGGAGTTAGTTTTTTTTTTTTTTTTTCCCTGCAGTACCGGGTATTGAACTCAGGACCTTGCGCTTGCCAGCCAAGTGCTTATTCTACTGCCCAAAAAAGGAGTTTTAAAATACTTTTTTGAGCTGGAATTGGTGGTACATGCCTATGATCCCAGTCTTCTGGGAGGCTGAGGCAAGAATGACTTAGCAAGAGGCTGTCTGAGAGGAAAGTAGTGGGAGAGGGAGGGAGCGAGGGAGGGAGGAGCGGGGAGGGGGCAGGGAGAGAGAGAGAAAGAGAGATTAGAAATGTAGTTCAACAAAGTGTATTATTCATATTAGTGGTAATATTCTTTTGTGTGTGATTTATGGCTCTGTCAGTACATTTTAATGAGGCTATGGAATTATGAAGGGGAAAACCAACTCTATTCTAAACAAGGAAATCTGAAAGCTTGCCTTTCAGTCTGATATAACTATATGGGCACTATCTCCTAGATGAGAATTACCATGAATTTCTCAAATACTTCCAAATCTTTGAGTTGAGGTCCATGTTCCTTGTTAACTGTATCTAAACCCTACATAGTTCATTGTCTCTCTTCTCAGCTTTCATGTTTTAGTTCCAGTACTATTAAAATGTGCATTATACTGTATTTACAGTTAAAAAAAAAAACCAACTCATTTGGGCCTGGGGAGATAACTCAGTAGAATAAACCTGGCAAGCACAGGGTCCTGAGTTCAATCCCCAGTACCACAAAAAACAAAACAAAACAAAACAAAAAAACAGTTTTTCAGATGTGACATGCCTCTTGTTGACTTTGCATATGTTGTTCTCCCTGTCTAGACATCTATGACTTTTTTTTTGTCTTTCTTCCAGTGGTGGGGATTTGGCCCCAATGCCTTAAATATATTAGCCATAGTGAACTACAGCCCCAGCTTTGTTTTATTGCTCTTAACCCTGTTTTTTTTTTCACTCCAAAAAATCTTGCCATGTAGTTCATTCGGGCCTTGAGCTCAATATGTAGCCCTTGCTGACCTTGAACTCATGGTAACCTTCCTACCTCCATATCAGGAGTGTTGGAATTGCAGGTCTGAGCCACCATGCCTAGCTGCTTTGTTACTCTTAATTCGTGTATTCTGACTAGTAGGAGTTAATCTTTTCTATTTATCTTTCTTGATTTTCCTAAATTGGATTGAGGCCCCTTCTCTGGCTAACTCTGATTTTAATTATCCATTTATTTCTTTTTTGGTGCCTGGAATTGAACTCGGGACCTTGAGCTTACCAAGCAGACACTGTGCCACTGAGCTACATGTTCCATTTATGTATTTGTTGGTTTTCTTTCCTCAATGTGGGTAGGGAGTATATCTGACATCTTTGTATTCTTAGAACCCATCCTGGAAATTTGAATAGAATAATTGACATCAGTGAAGAATTATTAAGTTAACCCATTGTTTTAGGCTGGGGCAGTTATAATTTTCCAACTAAGTCAGTGGGCTGAATTTTAGTGGAGTGACAGATCTTTCCTTATTTCTTTTCTTCCTCCCCTCCCTGTCTTTTTTTTTTTTTTCTTCTTTTTCCCTGAAATGATCTTGCTCTATTCTGTAGGACAGGTTGGCTCAAAATGTCTTAAATTTATGGTCCTCCTGTTCGGCTTCTGGAGTTCTGAGCTTATAGGCCTGTGCCACCACATGTGACCCACAGTTTTTCTGTCTTGGCCATTGTCCCTTGTTCTCTGCTTCTGTGTTTTCTTCTCCGTACTCTACCTTTTCTCATGCAACTTCCTCAGTTCTTGACTGAGTCAGTGAAGCTTTGTGCATGGTAAACATCTGGATATTCAGAAGGAACTTTATTTGTACATATCCTGGACTCTCACTTAGAATAAATGAAAATTGCATTAATAAATAGTCACTGGGATTGTCTTAGTTACTCTTCTCTCATTGCTAGAACAAATACCTGACACTCAAAATGAAAGAAGGAAAGGTTTATTTAGCTCACAGTTACTGGAGGTTTCAGTCCATATTCAGCTGGCTCCAAGGCAGAGCAGTACACTGCAGAGGGCAACCGTTCATGGCGGTGGCAAAGAGCAAGAGCAAAAGAGGTAGCACCAGCTCAAGCAGCTAGCTTCTCTTCCCACCTTACATTATAATGCAGATTACCTGCCCCAGGGCAGATGCAGCATCCGCACCCACAATAATCAATCACAAACTGCAGAAGCCACCCCAAGACTGCATGAGGGGGCTGGTGAGATGGCTCAGTGGTCTAAAGCACCTACTTAGAACAAGCAAAGCTAAGCAAAGCACAGGGACCACGGTTCAATCCCCCAGCATCACATGCCAGCCAGCCCCACCCCCTGGTGGGCTGAGCTGGCCACACACACACAAAATAAATAAATAAACAAAAAAATTTTTTTTTTTTCAAAAGACTGCATGAGGCTTTGGGGGCACAACTATACACAAACCATAACAGGGATATTATGTATGATAGCTTTTCTGACTCATTGTAGTGTTCTGTTTTCTACTTCCAAGTTTCCTCTTTACTCACCCTTTACTAGTTTTAACTTCTAGATAACAAAATAGGTGCTACAAAACAAAACTTTTAAAAATTACTTATTTTTCCATAAAATTATTTAAAAAAATTACTTTTTATTTTTTGTGTATTTGGTACAGGGTCTCACAACACAGCTCAGACTTGTAGTGATCCTCCTGTTTTCAACCTCCCCAGTGCTGGGATTACAGGCATGTGTCACCATGCCTGGTCTCAATGGCCAGCTCAGTGTGTCTGGGGGCAGGGCAAGCATGGCATGTGGTGCCGGCACAGCATGTGGTGCTGGGTATTGAATCCCAGCCCCTGCTTAGTCTGCTGAGTGATCTTGCTGGCCCATAAAACAAAATTGTGTTAGTACTCTGCTTCTGCATTTATATTTTTAACTATTCGACTTGTCTAGATTGGGGAATGATCAGATTTTTAAAAATCTGTCTGCACAGAGGTCCCAAGTATAAGTGAGATAAGGTATAAACATGACAGTACAGTGCAATGTGTCATAGATGCTGTAAAATAAGTAAAAGAAAGATGGTATTAAAACCTTTTTCAGGGAAGAATTTTTGGAGGAGGAGTAACTTGAAATTTATTCCTGAAAGACAATTAGGTCCTGTGTGTGGACTATTCTGGACTTAAGTCCTGTGTTTAAACCCTACATAGTTCAGGCACTTAATAATGATCTAGTGTGGGTAGTTTGCTTTCAGTGCTCTCAAATCTGTTTTTTCTCCTGTAAAGTGTGGATAATCACATCATTATCTACTGTATGTATCTACCTATACAAGTTGTGAGATTTGATGCGTGTAAAAGAGCTTCATAACAGAAAAGTATGAAGACGAAATTATAAGAAATAAAGCCATGCTGTTAAGTTGAGCTGTGGGGGACTCAGGTCAATAATTTCTGACATTGCCAGTTGAACAGAAGACCTAATGCTATTATGGGCTACTGGGCTCTTTTAGAATATTTTGCTGAGTTTACACACCTATAATATTCAATAACGGAACTTAGAAAAAATGGGGTATACAGATGAATGTCCATTTTGTATCTGTGTATTCAAAGTGGTTGGGATAGATATATAGTTACATTCTGTTAATGAATAGAATGATTTGTTCTAATGGTGTTTGTAAATAGGATCACAAGTCCGCATCTTGTACAGCCATTAACCACTAAGAAGAATATATGCAGTGTATTATTTGTTGAAAAATAAAAAAAAAAAAAAAAAAAGGAAAAAAATTAAAGATTTATCCTATAAATGGAAAAAAAAAGAGCTTCATAAATGAGCATACAAACATTATATTTTGGTTTTTGTTTACTCAATTGTGTTTTGACAGATTAGAGCATTAGTTCTCTTGCCTAAATAGAAATAAATGAGAAAGAGGTTGAGTATATTTGTGTGTAGATGTTATTTATGGTGAGCTAACATTGTGAGCCTCTGAATTAGGGCAAATATTTTAATTTTTGGTTCTGCTTTTTGAGATAGGGTCGTGCTATGTATTCTAGTCTATCATTACACTTATTATGTAGTCCAGGTTGACCTTAAAGTCCTAAATCCTTCTTTAGCCTGGGATTATAGACATGTGCCACCATGCTTGGTTTAGGGCAAAGATTTTTAAGTCTCGAATGTACTAAACTTTGATTCTGTGTTGTTACGGAAGATACTGGTTAAGATATGTAGTGGATGGTTTCTGAAAAGTTATTGAGTATTTCTTTTTTCCTTGTCTTTTTTATTTTCATAATTTTATTTTTATTTATTTTTGCGGTACCTGGGAGTGCGCTACCATGCCCAGTCTCATTTGCCCTCTCAGCGTGCCCCAGGGGTGGGACTGACATTTAATCAGTTTTGTCCCTTATTTTCTGTGCTGGGGATTGAACACAGGGTCTTATGTTAGGCATGCTCTTATTACTGAGCTATATCCTCAACCCATTTTATTTTTTATTTTGAGACAAGGGTCTTGCCATGTTGCCTGGGCTCAACTTGAACATGCAGTCTTTGTTTAACCACCACCGCCCTAAGTGGTTGGAGTTACAGGTATGGGCCATATGCCTGACAAACTTAAGGAATATTAAACGTTTTTTCTTTTTTCAATGCACAAGACTTCTTAAGCTTCAAGAATGGGTAGGGATTTTATCACTTATACTCTACTGACACTGATAGAATTTACCTCCTTCACATTTATTCCTCAGAATAATTTTGCAAGCTATACATACTTACCAAGTGACCTTAAAAGTTTATCTTTTTGGAACTTATTTCCTCCTTATCTGTTAGATGAGGATTTGATAGTATTTATATTATATATTTGTTGGAAAGATTAAGTGAGATAAAGCCAACTTCAATGCTTGGCATATTATAGGATTTGTGTAAATGGTAGTACTATGAATTATTTGTGTGCTTCTGTAACTCACATCTTGCAACTCTAATATCCAAAGTGATGGTATTTAGAAATGGGGCCTTTGGGTAGTATTAGATCATAAAGTGGCGTGCTTCTGATAAGCACTCTTATAAGAAAAGACACCAGGGAGCTTAGTCCTCTGCTGCTGTTTACAGCGTGAGAATATAATAAAGAGAGGGCCATTTAAAAACCAGGAAGCAGGTACAGACAGTGGATCTCCTGGCTCCTTGATCTTGGACTTCCTACCTTCTGGATCTGTGGAAAATAACTGCTTGTGGTATTTTGTGACATAGATGGCACCCCACACTAAGACAGATAAGCATTGCTTATTGTTTTCATTAGGAGCAATGTATATAAAGAACCTAGGAGAGTTCCCAACACATAGTGGGACCTCAAACTCTGGAGGCCAGTGTTACCAGCCGTGCTTTCAGTGGCTCAGAGTACATTTAGGAGTTTAGAGCTCAACATGCTTGTGTATCACCTTCTAGAGCAGTGATCCCAGGTTTTTGAGCTTTTAATGAAAACAAACAGCCGACTTACCACCACTGTCTTAGAGCTTGTGTTTTCTTACATTGAATGGGCTTTCAGTGGTTTTTAAACAGCAAAGTTTAGATTTAGGGAGCTTGAGGCTCTAAAGGGTATTCTGGTGCTCTTACTCATGCCCAGTGTTCCACATGCTATTAATTATGAACAAATGTTCTTCATAAATAAGCAAAGAATTCCAAGTAAATTTTGAGTTCTTTATACTTGTGTTTGGACATTATGATAAAATTGCATAAACAATAAGTGTGTAGTTGGAATTCAGGATTTTAGATTTCATTCTGCCTTTAGTGAATCAGAAAATCTTTCTTGAGCCTCAGTTTCCTCATATGAGAAGTATGATCATTTCTAATTTCCTATTTTTGTTGAGGAAATATAATATATTTATATAATATTTAAGCTTATGTGTCTTGTTTTGCTTAACATTAACTCAAAATATAAATGAAGAGCATAATAAAAGATAGGAATTAGAAGATAGGCCTTCTGCAAAAGAGGGAAGGAGACCAAGAAATGGATGGAGAGGCAGGCAGGAGGGGAGAAGAAGATGAAAAATAAGAACTAAGATGTGCTGTGTACATCTACCAGATCCCCACTGGGAATGTAATCATTATGTGCTACAAGCATGTACCAATAAAAAAAATAAAATAAAATAAAATAAACTTCTAATTTTGGTCACAATAAAAAAATTCAAAAGTGAATTGTATAGCACGGTCATAGCTCATCTGCATCTTTCTGTAACTACTTCATTTGTTAGATCTTCATAAGGTTCAGGTAGAATTTAGATTTACCCTCTTAGTTACAGTTTTATTATATACTACTAGTAGCACAAAAAGCCAAAAATCAAAGGTTAAGAGTGCTTAAGACCTTTAGTTCAAATCTTAGTTTAAGAGCTCTGTGACTTTGGGTAAGTTACTTACTATCTCTGAGTGATAAATTCTCAGCTGTCAATAGGAATATTTATTGTACCTCAGGGAGTTGTAAGAATTAGAAATTCTGTATATTATATAGTGGTTCACATATAGCAGCTGTCCAGTGATGCTAGTTCATTCCTCTTCTTCCCAAATTAATAGATTTATGCATTCTTCAGTTACTGAGGGTATTATTTTTGCCTTTTCCATTTTAAGATGTAGTTCAGCATAGGATAGCTGTTAAGTAGTGTGTCTCAAGCTTCCCGTTTAAGTGTGAAAATTTGGTTTAAGTTTTTATTACACTAAACATTATTGTAAGGGTCTTCCAGAGGAGATGGTGCCATGCTTTTTTGTACTTTCTCATTATTTGTCATTGCTCTAGCTAGAGATACTGTGTGTTATAATGTTGAGAGCCATGGAAGTAGGGACCATTTTGTTATCTTTTCTGTGTTTATTAGGATTGGCAGATTTTCTAAAAAGATTTTCTGTTGAATAAACTGAATTTTCTAACTTTGAATTCTTCCTCCTGGATGAGGCCAGAAATGACTTATGGGGGAGAAATAAATAGGAAAAAATAGGGGAAACTGGTGAGTTCTGCTTGTAAAGTTACCAGAATCTTTGCATTTGGGGGCAGGTGGAGAGCGTTGAGCTCCATTTCCATCTTCTCTTCTACAGCCTGTACACTAACACAAAGGGAGCTTTAAGATGGAGGTCTGCATCGTAATTTCCTAGAAATTGCTGCTTCTGGTAACTGCTCATTCAGTTTGCACCTCTTTGGTGCAGTGGCTGAAACAATGGGGACAATAAAACCATTTATTTGATAGCTCTAGCCTCAATGGGATGTTTGTTTTAATAATGGTGTAATTTGCAGGGCTCATAAATTGTGATTTTATTCTCATGGAAATAACTGCCCAGTGGTATTTGGATTCTCAGGTCTCCTGTTGTGGATAATTTTACTAACATTCTGCCTGACAATTCCCTTTATTTCAGACTCGTTTTAGATTGTTCGGGCTGGTTGGGTAATTAGCCCAGTGCAGAGCCAATTTTCTTTAGTTTGGGCTGGCAGGTGGTTACTAGGTAACTGGAGGTTCTCCTGGAGGGGAAAGAAATTTTGCTTAAGAATTCAGGGCTAATGCTGAGGTTTATTCTGATTATTTAGGACTTTATGAAGCTATTCCAAGCTAAAATATCTGATGAAGATTAAAAATTTGATTCATCTGAATATTATTTTCCAAGGTACCAAATAGCCCATTGTGTTTAGAGCATTGTGTTTAGAGCATTGTGTTTGTGATTTAAATTTTCATCTACAGGTTTTGACTGGGGAAATCCACCAAGGGCAAGAGATGATTATAGCTTCCTAGCATTAGACATAGCCCTAGGTATTTTACATGTATTATCTCTAAACCTAAAAAAAAAAAAAAAGAGGCAGACATTGTTTCCATTTTACCTGTGTAAAAAAACTTAAATTCAGAGAAACCAAGTAACTAAATTAAGGTATTTCAGCTAATTAGTGGCAGATTGCTCATCAGATTCAAAGCTCATTAGGTTTTTAATTATATACTATAAAACGTTCTGAAGATATGTTCAAGTTTCTATTACATTTTTAAGTATCACAACAATTATCTCAATAATATACATGATTTAGTACCTGTCATCAGGTATATGTGTTTGTGTATTTGTTGTTCTTCCTGCCATTTATTTTAACATGGAGAATTTTGTTTATTTGACTACAATTAAAGGACTTCTAAAAGAATGCTATTTTAAGAATTTATTAATTAATTATTTTTTTACTGAGTATTCAATAAAGGGGTACTCTGCTGCCAAGCTACATCCCTAATATTTTTTTTTTTTCCTAATATTTTTAAAAAAACACTTGAGATGGGGTCTTGCCTAAGTTGCCCAGACTGGCCTTGAACTCAAGGTCATGTTGCCACTGCCTCCTGAATAGCTAGGATTATAGGCATGTGCTACCACACCTGGCTAGGAATTTTTTAGAACGCTCCAAAACATAGTCTAGACACTGGAATTAGCCCCATACTTTGAGTATGAGAACTGGGTTTCGAAATCTTGTTCGATGGGTGTAGTGACGCATGCCTATGATTCCAATACTCAGGAGGCTGAGATAGGCAGATCACTACAAGTTTGAGGCCAGCCTGGGCTATGTAGTGAATTCAAGGCCTTCCAGAACTACTAGCAAGACCCTATCTCAAAAACAAAAACAAACAAAAATCAAGCAGAGCAAAACCATTGGCTCTGCTACTTACTAGGTGATCTTGGGTAAGATTATTACCTTTTATTGGATAACCATTACCCCTTAAGTAAGCCTTATTTTTCTCACCTGCAAAATAGTGATATGAACCTTATTTAACATTGATGTTGAGGATTAATATATGTGATAATTCTAGTAATTGCCTGTAATATTGTGGGGGCTCAAATGTTGGTTTTCTTCCTTCTTGACAACATATCCTGACAGGTGTATCAGGATATGCTGCTTCTTTTATCAGTGGCCATAAGATTTATTTAAAAACAGGCAACTTCTAGTGTCATATGTTCATGTTAATATGGTACTTACATGAATAAGCGTTCATTTTTCCCCTTAGGATCTTACTGCTTCAGCTAGTAATTTGTTTAAGGGCCATTTAGATAGTTGGTGTTTTAGTCACTTTCTCATTGTTGAGACATAGTACCTGACCCTGGCAACTTAGAAGAGAGTTTTATTTTGACTCACAGGACCAGAAGTTTCAGTCCATGTTCAGCAGGCTAAATCACAGAATTGGCATGGTAGAAGGGTCTGGGTGTAGGAAAGCTGCTTACAACAAGGCAGTCAGGAAGCTGATTGAAAGGAGGGAGAAGCCAGGGAGGGAGATATGCCCTCACCCAGTGATCTCCCTCTTCCAGCCAGGCCCACTTGCCAGAAGCACACTGAATTCATCAGTACATGATTTCACTGATGAGCCAGTCACCTTTCACAATCCCTGCCTGTGAGCACATGAGATTTTTAGGGGACATTCTTGATCTAAATTGTAGCATCTGAGGCCTGGCCAGATAGCTCAGTGGATTAAAGCACCTGCATAGGCAGATGCAGGGATCAAGATTCGATCCCCACTGTGCTGTGCTGGCCTCTCCTCTGGGGCACACTGAGACAGCAAATGAGACTGGGCATGGTGGCGCTTGCCTTTAATACCATTGCTTGGGAGTCTGAAAACAGGAGGATCCATGAGTCTGATCTGTGTAGTGAGACCCTGTAGACCCTGTACTAAATACATTTAAAAATAAATAAGCCGTAGCATCCTGATGTTGGCCCCCCAAAATCTCACATCCATTTCTTTATGGAAAACACATTTAATCCATCTCTGTTTCATCAAACTTTTTTTTTCTTGTGGAATGGGGGATTGAACTCAGGCCCTTGTGCTTGCCAGGCAAGCGCTTATTCTACTGAGCTATCTCCCCAGCCCCTTCATCAAACTCTTAACAGTTCCAATATTGCTGAAAAGTCCAAGTTCAAAGTTTCCTCTTAGACTCAAGGCAGCTTTCAGTTGTGAATCTTTGTTTAAAAAAAAAAAAAAAAGTCAAAAGTGAAACACACATACAATGGCATAGGCTAAATATTTCCATTCCAGAAGCTGGCAGGTCAAACATTAAATCCTATAGTTCTGTGTGTAGCATCCAAGACAAGTTGTAGGCAAATGTGAACTCCAATTGGCTATCTCTGTGAGCCCACAACTCTTGCATTTTTGTATATGTGAAAAACCACCAAGCAGGGCCAGCAAGATAGCTTAGCTGACTAAGCGCCTGCTTTGACAAGCACCGGTCCCATATGCTGCACAGGCCCCATCCTTGGGGTGTGCTGCGCCTGAGACTAAGTCTGGGTGTGGTGGTGCATGTCTGTAATCCCTGCGCTGGGGAGGCTGAAAA
The DNA here is from genome assembly GCF_000260255.1 of Octodon degus. Classification (NCBI taxonomy): domain Eukaryota; kingdom Metazoa; phylum Chordata; class Mammalia; order Rodentia; family Octodontidae; genus Octodon; species Octodon degus. Next base: position 1,431,087 of record NW_004524722.1, read on the forward strand.
CAGGAGGATTACTATGAATCCAAGCTGCATAGTGAGACCCTGTAGCAAATACATACATAGGGGAAAAAAAATGAAAAAGGAAAAACCACCAAGCAGATGATGTCAGCAGTGCCCAAACTTGATTCATGACTGCAGAGGCATCTGAGTGCTTGAATTACATAGTACTGTGAACAGAATCCCAGGGAACTAATGCTTTATATGGCCCCTCTTGATAGGGTTTTCTTTATCAAGAGAAAGCTTGCTCTGTGGCTTTCTTCTTAAAGCTGAGTGGGGTCTGGCAAGATAGATGGGGCTTTGTGATTTTCTGAGAGCTCTCCAAGCATCTTTATTACTGTCTTGATATGAAATACTTGAGTGCTTATTAATGCTAATCATTTTAGCAACCGAGTTCTCTTTTTGAACTTTTTTTTTTTAGTAATGATACTATATATTTAATATTAAAGAATTAGGCTATAAAAAATGTTCAGTCCAGAATTGGTTTTTATATTTATTTATTTATTTATTTTTTTTTTATTTTGTGTGTGTGTGTGTGGCCAGCTCAGCCCACCAGGGGGCGGGGCTGGCTGGCATGTGGTGCTGGGGGATTGAACTGCGGTACCTGTGCTTAGCTTAGCTTAGCTTGTTCTAAGTAGGTGCTTTAGACCACTGAGCCATCTCACCAGTCCCCCAGAATTGGTTTTTAAAATAAATCTCATTTATGCTCCTTGGTGGGAGTGTAATAAAGTTCCATGTGTTCACTTTCCAGTATTTTCACTGGCCAATTCCAGAGAAAAAGAGCCATTTAATACAGTGAACCGGCCACTGGATGTTGCCATGTAAATTGTGTACTGACTGCTTCTCACTGGCTGTGTCAAGGTTCATCTGATTTGTTTTTCCTTTGTTTCAAAGTTCTAAAGCTAGCATCACAGTTCAATACTTCAATAAGTGATCAACAGTTGTTTACCTGAAGTCTTTTTGTGTCTTATCTGTACACTGTCATCTTTTTCTGTAAGTGTGGGATGAGGCCTGAATACTAACTCAGTTTCACTAGCAATTTCAACTTTGCAGGTTGTTTTTTTTTTTCCTGGTGAAACTGAGAACTTTCTTTCTTTCTTTTTTTTTTTTGGCAGAACCGGGGATTGAACTCAGGTCCCTGTGCTTGCCAGCAAGTGGTTATTCCACTGAGCCATTTCCCCAGCCCCCTAAACTGAGAACTTTTTTTTTTTTAAACTGATTTTTTAAAAAATTTTACTTATTTATGTGTGCGTGTGTGTGTGTGTGTGTGTGTGTGTGTGTGTGTGGCCAGCTCAGCCCACCAGGGGGCGGGTCTGGCTGGCATGTGGTGCTGGGGATCAAACCGCGGTCCCTGTGCTTTGCCAAGCTTGTTTCAAGTAGGTGCTTTAGACCACTGAGCCATCTCTCCAGCCCCTAAACTGAGAACTTTTTACATGAGTTTTTAGTGTAAATTTCTAAAAGCAGTAGAAATTTTTGCAGTGTAAATTTCTAAAAGCAGTAGGCAGTACCTACACTGAACAGCCTCAGCATTGGGCTATGGTGAAATTTTCTCTGCCAGTAGTCTACCATCTTTAATCTCAGGTTTCCTACAAGGTACAAGGTCTCAGGAAATGAACAAAATGTCGACAAACTTTCTTCCAGATTACCACACATTGTCTTGAGTTCAACTGCCATTTTGAATCCAATTGCCAATGGAGTCCTTGAATCCATCTGCATTTTTGTCAGCTTTTTGATCTTCTCACCTCTGACTAGAATCTCCCATCAAGCTCAACCTATAGCATTTTAGGCTTCTGTACCTGGCATCTCCAAACTTTTCTAAATTCCTCCTGTAAGCCAGTTCCAAAGGCTTCTAAACCAGATAGTCAGGTATAGTCATAGTAATGACCCCACTTCTCTGATACCAAAATCTGTCTTATACGCATTGGTAGGATTGAATACTCAACACTTACAACTTAAGGAAGGAGAGATTTATTTTTAGTTCATGTTTTCAATCCATAGGCATCTAGCTTTAGGTAGGAAGCAGGGTATAACTTGGAGAAAAGCTAATCATTTCATTGTGGCTAGGAACCAGAGAGTTAAGGGAGGAGTGAGAGTGTGTGGGCAGTAGGGGTTGGGGATGAGGAAAGTTTGCTCCTCTTCAGTGAGCCACATCTTTCAGTCAGGCCCCATCTATCAGCACACTCCACTGCTGAACTCACCAGTAGATTCCACTGATGAGTACAGTGCCCTCACGATCCAGTCACCTTCCACAGGTTCTGCCTATGAAGGTATGAGGCTGATCTAGAGACTGCTGGTCTTCTGGTTCATTGCCTACTTTTAAATTTTTCATTTTATAGTCATGTTCTTGCTATGTAATTCAAGTTGGCTTTGAACTCATGGCAGTACTCTTGCCTTAGCCTCCCAAGTGGTGGGATCTCAATCTCTCTCTCCCCCTTCCCTTTCCCTCCCTCTTGTTTCCTCCTCTCTCTCTCTCTCTCTCTCTCTCTCTCTCTCTCTCTCTCTCTGTCTGTCTGTCTGTCTGTCTGTCTGTCTCCATTGCTCACTTCCTTGGTCCATAGCATAAATGTGTATGTGGAAAGGATATTGCACTTGGGATCATGAAAACTTGGGAGTTCCAACTTACTAGTGAGTTTCTTGGGAAGAACTGATCCTTGTCTGAGACTTGGGATAGGAATAATAATAGCTGAATTTTCTTGTCTGTTGTGAGGATCAAATGTGATAATAGATTGAAAATGCCTTCTAAATTGAAAATATGGGCTCAGTGGCACAAATGCCTGCCTGGTAAGTACAAGGTCCCGAGTTCGATTCCCAGTACCAAAAACAAAATTGAAAAACACTGAGAAAGGTAGTAATTATTACGTGACCTATAATTAGATGGGCTGGTGCTTAGTGAACGTTCATTCACTACCAAACATTTTAAGAGGAAACTTCTATTATAACTTTATTTGAACTATATAAAGGAGACATTTGAAAAAGTTTTTTGTTTGCTTGTTTGTTTCAGTTTTTGTTTTCTTTTAAAGCTGGGGGTTGAAGCTAGGGGCCTTCTACCTACTGAGTTCCATACCCAGCCTTGTTTTAATTTTGAAACAGGGTGTAGTTAATTTTGAGACAAAGACTTAGCATGACTAAGTTGCCCTGGGCTTGAACTTTAATACTTCAGCCTCAGCTTCCCAGAGTTCTGGGCCTACAGGTAGGTACCATGACACTTGGCTCATTTTGATTTAAAAAAAATGGTACTGGGAATTGAACTCAGGGCTGCACACTTGCTAGGCAGGCTTTATGCCACTGAGCTACATCCTTGGCCCTCATTTTGATAAGGTTTATTCATGGAGATTATGGAGGTGAGGAGATCAGAATGAGGTCCTGTGTAGAGGAAGGATTCAGTGACTATACACAGTGAGAGTGACAATAGGGTGGGAGTACAGATATAGGGTGAGACACGCAAGGGGACTCAGGGAAGAATTTATTTTTTTTTTAATTTTTTTTTTTACTTTTTCCCCCCATAATTTTATTGATAAACAAATAGCAATGAGACAGTTTCAAATCAAATTGGTAGGACAGTTCCAATAATTAACACATTGCATACATTCTTCCTAGTGGTTAATTGCTGTGCAAGATGTGGACATGATATCCTATTTACAAACACCATTAGAACAAATCACTGTATTCATTAAGAGAATGTAACTATATATCTATCCCAACCACTTTGAATACACAGATACAAAATGGACATTCATCTGTATCCCCTTTTTTGTTAAGTTCCGTTATATGAATATTATAGGTGTGTAAACTCAGCAAAATATTCTAAAAGAGTTCAGTAGCCCATAATAGTATTGGGTCTTCCGCTTGACTGGCAATGTCAGAAATTGTTGACCTGATCAGGGAAGAATTTAGATGAGATATTTGGACCCTGGTCTAATCTTGATTCATATAATAAGGAGGCACCTTGTTTAGAAAACCTCAGGACCCTGGGCATTCTTTGGAGGATTGGTTCAAGGAGATTGGGATGGAGGTAACAGTGGTGACTTTCTTAATTAATGATCATGGACAGTTAAGTTGAATAGATACTAAAAGAGATTTTGTATCATTCCTAATTCTCCCTAGATCCTTAGCATCTAAGTGTATCCATTTGGTAGAAGGATTCCCAGAGTTTTGTGATTATCGTGTATGAATCCATTGGTGGCTGTCAGGTTAGCACATTTGCATATCTTCATTTAAAGAGGTACAGGTGTCTGGTAAGTGGGGGTTCTGCTTTCACAGATTAGAAGCTTAATTTTATGTACAGGCTGTCTCTTCCCTGAAAATTGATTTTGTTTACATGTTTCAGTAATACAGATGATATTTTTCCTCTGTGGAGTATCAATCCAAATTTTCATTGTGTTTAATTATTGATGTATCCAAATGTTGCAATATTTTGGCTAAGGATTTTTTTCTTGTGAAGAAAGCTTTCTGGCTCTATATCTTGGTACTATACCAGTGTTACTCATTTTTTTCTGGGGATACTACTACTACTAATTATGATGATGATGATGATGATTATTATTTTGATAGTTGTTTTGTTTTAGTTTTTACAGGGTCTTAATAGTCCTTTAACTCACTACGTAGCCTAAGCTAGCTTTAAATTTGCAACCATCCTCTTGCCCCAGCTTCCTGAATTATCCTCCTGAGGTTATAAGTATGTGCCACCACATCTGGCTTGTTTTTTCTTTACTAAAAGTGAGTGCATTATGTTGCCTGGATTATTGTTTCTTTGTTGAGTATTAGAGTAGGATAGATGATGTCTAGAAGATGAGTGTGCCTTTTATATAAGATCATTTCTAGGTTTCTTTTGTTTAACCTTCTTTGTAGTGATTAACCACTTACCAGTCGTGTCCAATTATTTAAATAATAGGATGATAAAAAATTGCATATTTTTCATTATTATTATTATTATTATTATTATTATTATTATTTGGCGGAACCAGGGATTGAACTCAGGCCCTTGCCCTTGCCAGGGAAGCACTTATTCCACTGAGCCATCTCCCCAACCCCATTATTATTATTATTAATTATTATTTTTGTGACAGGGTCTTGCTATATAGTCAAGGCTGGCCTCAAGCTCATGGCAATTCTCCTGTTTCAGCCTCCCGAGTACTGTACTGGGATTACAAGCCTATGCCACCATGCCTGCTTTTTATTAATTTTTATAAGATAAAAAGAAATATAAAAATGACAATTTTATTAAATTTATTCCGTAATTTTTGTGTGTCTAGTATATCTTAAAACATGTAGTGTGGATGTTCAAGAAGAAGGCGGTGGTGAA
>NW_004524722.1:1438219-1439333 GCF_000260255.1 Octodon degus
TGGGGGATTGAACCGTGGTCCCTGTGCTTTGCTAAGCTTGTTCTAAGTAGGTGCTTTAGACCACTGAGCCATCTCACCAGCCCCATTTTGCATTATTGTGTTTGAACAACACATTTTACACTCTTGCGTTTACCTTTTTTTTCTCCTGTGGATAGAATAATTTCAATAAAATGTCTACCTACTAAACATAACAGTGAAGATATTAATGATAGATGTCCTTGTTGGCTTCGCTGTATCCCATATTTTTTGAGTATTTGGTCTGTTAGACCTAACCTAAACTGTAGATGATTTTTTTTTTTTGTAGATGGTTTTTTGAACCCCCTTGTTTTGAATAAACAACCAATGAGTTCCATATTATTTAGCTCAGAAAGTGCATAAATATTTCATAATAATATTTTTTCTTCACCTTTTGTTAAGATGTGTTGTTAGATGTTGGTCAACTCTGTCAACACCACCCATAGAATTATTATAATCATTAACCACTATTGGAATTTTTTAGTTTCATTTTATTTCAAGTTCTATCATTTTTGTATTATGAATAGTTGACAATAAGTTTCTTTTTTTGGCCTTTACATTTCATAACACAGATTTTCCTCTGATATGCTAACTTTTTTCCCTGTTTTTCCAAGGTGTCCCCATCTCAGATCTTTTGGAACTTCTTTCTATTCAGTTCTAGCCCCCCAAATGTGTCTATTTTATGTTGCAAAAGGATATCATTGAGTTCTGGAGAAGTATACAAATTGCATCTAATGTACTTAGAACAAGAGTTTTTAATAGATTGTAGCACAAAATTATAGGTTATTTTTCACAAATAAAATAAACATGAAATAGTAAAAGAAAATAACCAGAACTTGTTAAATTTCCCTTAGAAACAAACATCAAAGGTAAATATAACACTAAATAAAAATGTGTGAAAAAATAGTTTATACAAACAAGTAGATGCCTTAGTGTATTTTGTGCAAACAAGAATTGATGAGTTGGGGCTGGAGAGATGGCTCAGTGGTCTAAAGCGCCTACTTGGAACAAGCTTGGCAAAGTACAGGGACCGCGGTTCAATCCCCCAGCACCACATGCCAGCCAGCTGTGCCCCCTGGTGGGCTGAGCTGGCCACACA
>NW_004524722.1:1439433-1451943 GCF_000260255.1 Octodon degus
CACACACACACACACACACACACACACACACACACACTAAATGTTAAAAAAAAAAAAAAAGAATTGATGAGTTGAAATGACTCCTGACTCAATACATGAATAAAGCACTGCCCAAGTGACACTCAAGGTGAACTGTTACGTGGTTAAGTAAGGAAATGACTTTTCACAGACCCCACTCAGATATGGTCTGAGTTACTTTATCATATTAAGTATTTTTGAATAAAAGAGTATTGTTTGAAGGTTGAGGAAGGAAAGACAGACAGACAAAGGGAGAGAGAAAGAGAGAAAAAGAGAGAGACACAGACACAGACAGACAGATAGACAAGATAGGACTATTCTGGATGGCTAAGGAATATTTGAAAGTCAATAACTATGTATTCTTTATTAATTTTATTGTGAAAATGTTGACTGATAATTCCATTTTTTTTCTTTGTATTTTTATGTTAATTTAAGTTTTTGTTTGTTTGCTTTTTACTAATTGTTCCTTGTACTAAACTGATAATGCTTAGGGCAGAATCTTTTTCTTTCTTCTCTTCTTAGTGACCCATATTCAGTAGATAATGATGATGCTAGCAAACACTGAGCTATATATGTCAGGTATTGTGCCCAGAACAATATTTCTCTTAATTCTCACTGTCCCATTTTATAGAAGAAAAGATTTGAGAAATATTAAGATAAAAATATCTATACAGCTTGGGTTTTCCTTATCTTAGAAAAAATAATTTGTTTTCTTTTAAAGCTAATGAAGATATGTAGCTGTGTGTCAATCTTACTTCAGAGCCTACATTTTTAAACCCTCCAGTAGTGGCAGATCTACAGTATATGTGCTACTGTGGGCTATTTGTTATCATTGAAAGCTTTAAAAGGTTCAGTATCTCTTCCTTACACCATAGTTTCTCAGAAAGGTTTTTTTAATATGAATATATAGGTGTATCTCACATATATTATTTATTTCAGTTGACCTTTAAAAATTTGTGAGATACTGTTTTTGTATCTGTTCTTTGAGTCAGAAAAATTAAAGTCAGTTAATTATATAAAATCATACATTTGTTGAGTGACAAGAGTTTGAACCCCATATTCCAGGTCTCTTGATTCCAAATCTCCTGTTATTCCCACTATATCATAATTTTACCTATTTTGATTACAGCTTCACATCTATTTTCTTAGGAAAGCATAATGATCTTTTTTGATAAGGAAAATAGGTTCTTTCATTTACATTAACTCAAGATAAGACTCAGCTTTTAAAAATCTTTTTGTGTGTATGCCTTTCCTCTTCAAATCCAAGGAACAAAATTCTCTGGTAAATAGTGTATAAGAGGTAGATGAAACAGCTCTGTGTGTATCTGTGTGCATGTATGTGCATATGTGCTTGTGTGTGTATGTGAAGGTGGCACAGAGTAGTTTTTTGTAGCTATTATTGAGGAAAAGCATGACTGAAAAAGCTGAATGCATGGCTGAAAAATTTGATGCTGGTTCTGATATTATTAGAAAGTGACACTGTTAAAATTACTACTTTACTTTATAGCTACATTTTTTCCTATTGCTTCAGTGCTGCTTACTATTTGATTATGTTTGAGAATTGCAGTAACCCTAATTATAGTTGAGTGAAATATAGTTGAGCCAATATATGGTAACAGTCTGTAATCTTTATATCAGAAAAGATTATACTTATGTATAATTCAAGAAGCTATTTTTCTGATGTCTGGGTGAACTTAATTGTACTGGACTCTTTGATTGTTTTGTCAGATTTCTTTTGTATTTCTATGAAGGAGATAGGATAGTGACAAATTAGTTTTCCAGTATTTTTCTTAACAGTGCATTTTGAATAAAGAAATGGGGGTAGTGCTATATTATATGAGTTCCCTTTATTAACACTGAAATATTAGCATTTAAATAACAGGTTATTTTAATATTACAGAAAATTTACAAAATTTGTAATTTCATGGAGGTGGAAGATACCTTCTGCTCTACCTCTTGTAGATAAGGAACAGAAACTCACAGTAGTCGATTGATTTGTTCAAGGTCATACGGTTTGAATATAGAAAACCTGAGACTAGAACCTAGGTTTTTCTGTATTTACCACAGTATTTCTTTTTCCTTTGAAAATTATTTGCTTAGTTTGGCAATTTCAGAGCCAGATAGTACCCTAAAGGTGAGGTCATATAGTCAAAGTCACAGGCTGAAGTGTAGTGGCTCATCTGTTTTGCAAACATGTATCATATCCCTTTTATTTTAAAAGAAAAATTTGATAAGAATATCTTAATGGGAACAAACAGCTCAAGGGACTTGTTCCATCAAGAGCCTCTTGTTCTTGGGAAGAGTCCACATTTGCTTTATTTTGATTACAGGGAATCTCAGATCCAAATGGTCATAGCAAAGCCTACCTACTTGTTTATCTAGGTGTCCTGTCCTGCATTAGTTTTGTATATGATTATAGTGCAAGACATTTCTTAGCCCTTCTTATTCTGATTTGACGTGGTTGCTTTGTTTAGGTGAATTACTTGTTAATCTTAAGAAGGTCATTATTGATTTTATTGTTTCAGATTGTAGATTTGGTTGTCAGTAATTTACACATTACTGCATTACTGGATCTTCTTAAAAGTTAGTTATTTTATTGTGGAATTTGTGTAAAATTAAACAATTAGAATTTTTAATCTTGATTAATTTTTAACCGTTGATGACAGTTTTGGCCCTGCTCTGTTGGTTGGCACAGATCCATCCAACTCAACCCTTCCTATTTTAATTTCTGTTCATCAATGTGCTCATGAATGTTCCCATTTCCAATGCTGAAGGCACTACAAATATATAGTAGATTTTTAGGACTCTGTAATTTTGTCCTGTTTATTTTCCTACCAGATTTGTAAGTTTGGAGAGGGTTCTACTTAGCTGGTGAAACAGAGACCTAAACATTCAGAAGTTCAAACAGGTTGAAATTTAACTTTTATGTAACAAAGGTAGGTTTGTTTTGACCACAATGGTGAGAGGTTCTGCTCCTTGAAATCATTCAAGAAACTCCAATTGCTTTTATCCCATTGTCTCATAGTGATGCCCCCATCTACATGCTCAGGCAGCTTATTAATACATAAAACCTTCTAGTCTGGGAGAAGGAAAAGAGAGAACAGAGGGCATATAATTGATATGCAAAAAAGAGTTGAAAGTTGTGTACATCAACTCTTTTGGACTCTCTTTCATTATATTTAGAAACATATTATACCTAGTTGTAAATAACACTGAGAAATATAGTTCAGAGGAAGGATAATTTGTTCAGTTAAATCTTGAGTGAGGGTAAGGGTAGGAGAATATCTACTCAGGGAAAATGGATACTATTAGCTGTCTCTTTCTCAGAGTTACTATTAGAGGGTAATGATTTTATATTCTTCCCTCAACATAGTCTTATTTCTCATCTCAACCTTTGAAGTAGGTAGTGGTATACCTATTTTGTCAACTGAGAAACCAAATTTGAGATATTAAGTTACTAGTTTAAGTCACAAAGCTGGCTTAAAATTAAACTCATTTTCTTCTTCTCCTAAGTTCCTCTTCATGTTTCTTATCTCAGTGAGTGACACCACCATTTCCTTAGTACTCAAGCTGAAAAATTAGGATGTCCTTATCTTCATATACTCTTTCTGTCACCAAGCTGTGTAGTTTTTGTTTTTTGTTTTTTTTTTAATCAGTACTGGGGATTGAACTCAGGACCTTGCACTTACAGATATTATTATCTTACTATTTCTCAAATCTTTCCTTCTATCTATAGTTATTGCCTTAGCTCGGATTTTCACAATATCTTGTCTGGACTGCAGCTTCCATTCCTCTTTCTATTGCCAGGATCACCTCCAGTGACTCTCTTTTTGGCCCTAGCCAGTCAAAGCACTTGCAATTCCCATTATTCGTCATATCCTCTTACACTGCCAAATCTTTATGCATGTTGTGTTTTTCTTCTGCACAAATAGCTCTTCTTCTCTCATCTTAGTAAATATGACCTTACTTTATTATTAAAACTGTAGGACCAGTATCACCATTTATTTTATTTTATTGTATTGTATTTTAGGGAAGGGTCTACAGGGTGTTCAGGGTTTCACTGCTAGATCGGACTCATAGTGATCAACCTGTTTACAGCCTCCCAAGAGCTGGGATTGCAGGCGTGCACCACCATGCCCAGCCTCAATTGTCATCTCAGTGTGCTCTGGGGATTGAACCCTTGGTCCCTGCGCCTGCTTGCAGATGCTTTAATATGCTGAGCTATTTGGCCAGCCCAGTATTAACATTCATATAATGGCTCTTTTCAGGATAGAATTTTGAGATCTATTACACAACTTGCAACACTTTATTGTACTGATTTGTTATATGTTCTCTTATCACTAGCATTCAATACTGTGCCTAACAGAGATCACCTACTCAGTAATTGCCTGGTTGGAATACATGTCAGACTGGTAGTTGAGTTGAAATCTTGGGTTTTCCTTATCATAATGACTCATCTGGTATAACTGTGTACATATTTTTCAAGAGCTTATTCTCAGCACCAAATTTGGAGATCTGATCATCCAGGAGCTTTTTTCTTTATTGTTTTTGTGGCATCATCTGTCACATGTTTGGAGTTTACATGAACAGGTTTTGCTGATGTTTGGAGACTCCATCTCTTTGAAAGGTCACATTTTGACTTTAAGGATACTTAAACTTGTGAGAAAACTATTGTTTCCGTTTGGATTTTGGGTATGTGCTTTATATGGCCTTTTATACATGGGCTAGTAAACCCTTTGTCTCTAATTTTCAAGTAAGGAAATAACTAAATTTTCAAATATTTTTAAAACAATGGATGTTTGGCTTTAATTTTTGTTGATTACATCAAAAGACAAAAGATACTTGCTTTACATTTTGGAGAGGTAGGAAAATTAGAAAAAAGTATCTCTTTGAAGTGAGTTTTATCCTGAAGGTTATCTACAAAGTATGAAAATGAAAGGGGTAACTCCAAGTACAGTAGACACTATTTAGGAAACATGGTATCTCAGTGATGAGTGTAAGTTCAGTCTGGCTATTATCATTTTTGATCACTGAAGCTCACGTATTGTGGGTTTAAGCCATCTGTTTTGGTGTTAATCCTTTAAAACTCAATTGGTGGATGTTAATGTGATAAAAGGTAATAAACCTTGAAATACAGCAGTCATTTAGTCTGGTTTACATTTCAGCTAATTGCGTGCAAACTTAAGTGTCTTTTGGAAAAAGGAGAAGGGAATTAATGCTGTAGTCAACTATTTTGATCTGAGCTTGAGCTCTGCACACCTGTCACTGGCTTGTGGAAGTTTTCCTCCATAATTAAGAGCTCCTCTCTCATGTTATTACTTAATTGGATGCCACAAGAGCCTGGTGAAACAGTGGAATCCTCTTAATTGCATACCAGCTTTAAAAACAAATCACCATGTTTAATGTGGTATTGTTTTTATAAGCCTTCTCTGGAAACAGTTATGATTGCTTCAAATCCAAAAGAAAATACAGTCTTCGTGTTTTGGAGCACTGGGGATTCTGCTTTTGATAACAAGTATATAAGTCATATAATTCTTTGAAACATCATAATAAACTGTTTCTATAATGTTTTAATTTTGACTGAGCGTTTTCTCTTGTTTTAATTCCTATAATAGCTCCATGAAAGATATGATCATGTTTTTTCTTTTTTCTTCCTGGGGATTGTATCTAGGGCTTCACATTGAGCTACATTCCTAGCCCCAACACCCATTAAGACAATCAATCTGCTTCTTTTTCCTTTTTTGTGCAGGGTCTCACTATGCAGCTCGGACTCATAGTGATCCTCCTATTTTCTGCTTCCTTAGTGCTGGGATTACAGGCATGCGTCACCACACCTGGACTCCATCACTGGCTCAGTGCACTTGGGGTATGGGACCAGCGCAGCATGTGGTGCCAGGGATCAAATCCTGGCCCCTGCACTTACCTAAACAAGCGCTTAGTCTGCTGAGCTATCTCGCTGGCCCTATTTCTCCCCCCCCCCCCACATCGGGTATAGAACTCAGGTCTTTTTTTTTTATCCTTCCTCAGGTTTATTTGTACAAAGAGCGCAGGAGGACACCAGCCCACCACAGATGCATGCCAGGGGTCACACCAGTCCTGTTTTTACATTAGCAGATTAAAGACTTTTACTGTGGAGCCTTCACGGAGGCCTGGGCAGCTTTGGGGGCCGGGGCTGGGGCAGAAGCTGGAGCCTAGGCCTTGGCTGGAGCCTAGACCTTTACTGGGTGGGGAATATAGGCAAGTCGAGTGAGCCTGCGGTTTACTCCTTTTGAAATGATCTTGGGCTTGACTTCCTTGGGCTTGACGAGGGCCTTGATAGCCTTGGCATTTGTACTCGTGGCCTTGGCAATGTTTGCTTGCATCTTCTTGACGCTCTTCTTGTTTAGCTTCTTGGCAAAACACATGTTCCTAAGGAATTTGGAATCTACCCCTTTCTGAGATTCATATCTTCTTGACCGAGGTTTCTTGATGCCATTTCTGTACCATTCTCAGGACTGGTTCTGTGTGGTGTGGTTCTTGGACATGGCCATAATTGCACTGTAAACCGTAGTGAGCAAACACCTGGAACTAGAAGATGGAAAAAAAGCAGAACTTGGGTTTTTGTGCTTGCTGGCAGGTGCTTATGCCACTGAGCTATCTCCCTGGCCTGCTTTTCTTTTTTAAAAATTTTTTTAATGTATTTGGTTGTTGCAGGCTCTCTCTACACAGCTCGGACTTGTGGTGATTCTCCTGCTTTCAGCGTCCTCTGTGCTGGGATTATAGGGGTGTGCCACTAGGCCCAGACTCTGGCCAGCTCAGCCTGCCCTGGGGGTGGGACCAGTACGGCATGTGTTGCCGGGGTCCCTTCACTTGCCTAAACAGGCACTTTAGTCCACTGAGCTATCTCGTGGCCCCAATCTGCTTTTGTCTCAATGCGTTTTCCTATTCTGGATACTTTATACAAGTGAAATCATAGTGTGTGACTTTTTTTTTTTTTTTGGTCTAGATTCTTTCATTCATACTTCTTTTTGCTATGTGATACTGGGGATTGAACCCAGACCCTTGTTTTGCACTGAGCTACATCCCCAGTCCTTTTCTTATTTTTTAAAATTTTGAAGGGGCTGGCCAAATAGCTCAGCAGATTAAAGCACCTGCTAGCAGGCGCTGGGCTCCAGGAGTTTAATTCCCAGCCTGCCGCGCTGGCGCCGCCTGCAGGGCGGGCTAAAATGGCAGTTGAGACTGGGTGTGGTTCTATGCCCCTGTAATCCCATCTCTTGGGAGGCTGTAAACAGGTGGATCGCTACAGTCGAATCTAGTAGCGTGACCCTGAACACCCTGTAGACCCTTCTCTAAAATACAATATAAATATATATATATATATTTTTTTTTTCTTTTTTTTTTCTTGAGATGGGGGTTTCACTAAGTTGCCAAAGTGTTTGAGCTGATCTCCTCCCTTAGCTTTACAGAGTGCTGGGATTACAGACATGCACTGTCATGTCCAACTTTAGTTTTTATTTTGAGACAGGTTCTTGTTGAGCCCTGGCTGCCCTCAAACTTGCAACTCCCCTGCCTCAGTCTCCCAGAATGCTGGGTTACAGGTGTGTGTCACCATCCCCAACTCGATTTGAACCATTTTTAAGTGTACAGTTCAGTGGCATTAAACACATAATGTTGTGTGACTGTTACTACTGCTCATTTCCAAAGCTGTTTTTGTCTTGTAAAATTGAAACTTTATACCCATTAAACGGTAACTCTTCCACCTCCTCAGTTCCCCCACTCTGGCAGACATTGTTATGCATTTTTGTCTGTGCTTTTTTTTTTTGTTGTTGTTTTTTGTTTTTTGTTTTGCAGAACCGGGGATTGAACTCAGACCTTTGTGCTTGCCAAGGAAGCACTTATTCCACTGAGCAATCTCCCCGGCCCCTTGTCTGTGATTTTGACTATCCTAAGTACCTCATATAAATGGAATACACGTTACTTGTCTTTTCTTGTGACTGGCTTATTACACATGGCATACCCATTGCCTTTTACTATTAGAGCATATGCTGCTCTTCTTTTTTTTTTTGTGAATACTTATAGAACAGCTTACTCGTGCTTTCTTTAGTACTGGACATGTAGCGGTGGACAAGACAACAAGATCCTTGAGACTTATAATCTAGTGATAAACATTTGATTTATTGAGTGTGTGGTCAGACCAAGTATCAGTAGTATGTTATACTACCTTGGATGTTAATGGTCTTTAGCTCCATTTTTGCTTGTACCCTAATTTTAGCATTTTCTCTCACAGGCTTTCTTTGAGCCCCCAGGCTGGATTGTGTGTTCCTCTTCTGTTCTATCCACCCATGACTTATCTTTTCTATAATATGCCCAACTGTCTTTTCTGGGCTGGTACCCTTGTTGGTTGACTCATTTATCCGCTCATCTGATAGTGACTAGGCATTCAGGTTCTCTGTAACAGGCCTCTCGTGACCTTTCCAACCATATCTTTCACCATTGCCTGCCTTTTACTTTGTACTCTATCCTTGTACATGTTGAGTTGGTTTTGTTCTCTGGGTGTCCCCCTGCCACCCCATGCCCTTCTCTCCTTTCTCCAGGTTAATGTCTTTCTCATTTATTTATTTATTTCTCTTTTTTCTTTTTCTCTTCTCTTTTATTTTTTTTAAATTATTCATATGTCCTTTTTGTTTTTTTAATTTTATTTATTTATGTGTGTGTGTGTGTGTGTGTGTGTGTGTGTGTGTGTAGCCAGCTCAGCCCACCAGGGGGCAGGGCTGGCTGGCATGTGGTGCTGGGGGATTGAACCGTGGTCCCTCTGATTTGCTAAGCTTGTTCTAAGTAGGTGCTTTAGACCACTGAGCCATCTCACCAGCCCTCTCTTCTCTTTTAAATAGATCATCTTTCATGAAACCTTCCTTCATCCTTCTCAACTATCTTGCCACATTCCAGCTGCTATCTTTCATTGTCGCCTTTATGGTAATTGACTGGTTTCATGTTTTCAAGGAATTTATATGGACTATTTCGCCTCTGCCATGCCTCCCTAACTTGGAGCTATGGACTGAAACCTACTGTGGACTGAAACCTGTACAGACTGTGAGCTAAAATAGACCTTTCCTCCTTTAACTTTGGGTGTCTGGCATTTTATCTCAGCAATGAGAAAGTAACCAAGACAAGGTCTTAGCTAGATTTCTGCCATCTTTTTCAACCATTGTGCTTTATTTCCCACTCCACTCACTAAACTTGGCTTTACTGATGATAGACATTCTGAAATGAAAGTGACTTGGGAATTTGATGGAATTTCTTTTTTATTGCTGTCTCATTGCTAGCATTTGTGTCAGTTCTCACTAAGATTAATGTAATCCTTTGTATAAAAATAATATGCCAGTTCTTCACTTTTAGTAGAGATTCTGATGATCTTGATCAGTCCTGATGACATTTTTTAATCTTCATTTTATGAAATCTCTACTCTGTGGTTTTTTTAAAAACGTATGTTATGGAAAAATTTGAAAATTTGGCAAATATTTCCCTGTACTACATAGAGAATAATTAAAAACATTAATTTGGGCTTTTTAAGTCTTTTTTTGTACCAGGAATTGAATTTAGGACCTCAAACTTGCCAGCGAGGCCCTGTGTTGCTGCTATATCCCTGGACCTTAAGTATATTTTTTTCTATTTACTTAAAATAGGTAAGATCGGGGCTGGGAGATAGCTCGGTAGAATAAGTGCTTGCCTGGCAAGCGCAAGAGTCTGAGTTCAATTCCTGGTTCCGCTGTTAAATAAAAGATAATTACCCCTTTGCAAAAATATACCTAGTCATCCACTCTGGAGGAGGGGATAGATGCCTGTAACTCTTATACTTTCATATTTGATCCTCTCAATGTCCTGTGTCTCATTTATGCAGTTATGGCTTTATCCTTTTATTAACTTTCAAATGTAATTGCTTTCAGTGCAGACAAAGTCAGATCTTTATTTTTTCTCTCCCAAAGAAAAGACATTGAGTTTTTCTTCATTTTATCATGTTCCTTTTATACCCTTCCAGCATTGATTGGTAGTTATTTTCTGACACAGATTGTCATTTTTTAAACCACAGAATTTTGAAAAAGTTGACCAGCTAGATGTGATGGCACAGGTTTATAATCTCAGGCCGAGGTGGGAGGATTACATGTGAGTTCGAGGCCAGCCTGGGCTACTTAGTAAGTTAAGATCAGCCTGAAGTACACAGTGAGACCCTGTCACAAAACAAAACAAAAGCAAAACTTGAGCAGTTTTATATGTAATATTTAAAATATGGAGAAAGAGCAAAGTCAAGTTGAAAATTTCTATAACAAGTTTTTTTTTTATAACACGTTTC
Source organism: Octodon degus (assembly GCF_000260255.1). NCBI lineage: Eukaryota > Metazoa > Chordata > Mammalia > Rodentia > Octodontidae > Octodon > Octodon degus. Next base: position 1,449,779 of record NW_004524722.1, read on the forward strand.
TGAGGTATGAAAGGGAGTTGCAGACTTGATTCTTACATAGTGTTTCAGTTAAACTAATCTATTTGTCATTTATTGCTGAGTCATATTCCTATACCTTCCCATGCCATTGCCTCTGTTCCCAAGAACACCTTCCCACTCCTTTCTTTATCTCCCAACTCCTATGGTGAAAACCATGGTAGTTTCATTTTTTAATTACTCATCCGTTATTTATTTAGCTGGTCAACAAATATTTACTCAGTACCTATTTTGTATAAGATTTTATGCTAAATACTGAATGAGAAAGATAGCAGGTAAAAGTTCAACTTAATGTGAAACATACTCTGAAAATAGTAATAGCAAATGACACTTAATGATTATCTACTATGTTCTTGGTGCTCTTTTGAGCCTTTTATCTGAATTAACTTGGTTAACCTTTAAAAACCAACCCTTAAGATGGACGCATAGAGGCATAAGCACCTACCTGGCAAGCACAAAGTTCCAAGTTTGATCCCCTGCCCCATATGCTCTGCTCTTGCCCTCCTTGCTGCCAGCTCTAGGTGTGGTGGTACCCACCTGTAATCCCAGCATTTAGTAGATTGAGACAGGAGGATCACTAGGAGTTGGAGATCAGCCTTGGGGCTACAAAAGTGAGCTCAAGGCCAACTTGAACTGCCTGCATAGCAAGACCCTGTCTATTAAAAAAAAAAAAAAAAATTACTCTTAACTACAAATTGTAGTTGTGTACCAAGGAAAGTATTAAAATAGTTGTCATTTATTGAATGCCCACATGAATGAAACATGCACATGTATAAATAATACATAGTAAAGTCCCCAACTTACAAATGCATTCCATTCCTAAGAAATGTTTGTAAATTGGAGTATTTTGGTGGTTTTTATTTTTTTTCTTGAGGCAAGGTCTTGCTATGTAGTGCTGGCTAGCCTTGAGCTCGCATGTGTAGTTTGGGCTCATCTCTGAGCAGCCTTTTTTGGTTTCCCCACTCTTCACCTCACTTTACCATTAGCTTCTTATCCTCTGTATTGTATTCATCACAGTTTTTGGTACTTCCCTTATTACAGAGTATCACTTTTTGTTATTCCAATGTATATTCCTTTGTATCACTAGAATTTATTTCTCTTAGCTTTTCTGACTTTATTTATTTATTTATTTATTTATTCATTTAATGAGGAAAAAAAAGGGCTGGCCAAATAGCTCCGCAGATTAAAGTGCCTGCAAGTAGGCACAGGGGCTGGGAGTTTGATCCCTGGGCCTGCCCATGCCTGCTCTACCCCCTGGGTATGCCTGTAATTCCAGCTCTTGGGAGGCTGTAAACAGGTGGATCACAATGAGTCCCTCTGATCTAGTAATGAGACCCTGAACACCCTGTAGACCCTTCTCCAAAATACAAAAAAAAAAAAAAAAATAGCAGTGAAACAGTTGCAAAACAGGTTAGTAGGATAGTTACAATAATTAATACATTGCATATTGTTGTTTTCGTAGTAATTATTAAGAGTTATTTCTTTTTAGCACCAACCCCAGGAAATACAAAATATAAATGACCCTAATTTTCTTCTGTTTTGGTATTAATGGAGATTGAACTCATGGGTTCACCCTGTGTATCCTTAGCCCTTTCTCTTTTTTTGGAACAGAGTCTCACTAAGTCAACAAGTTTCTTAGACTGGGCTTGAATTAGTAGTCTTCTTGCTTCAGCCACCCTATGTTGGGGTTGAAGGCATATATCATTCATGGCTCAAAGACTAATTTTTTATATAAAGATATATAAAAATGGATATATCTATTCATGAAGCCCTCAAAAATATTAGAATTTAAGAGATTGTCTCAAAATTTGAAAAAAAAATGTAAATGTATGTGTCAATCTGAGTTCCAAAGCATTTTCTTTATGGATGTGATTTCAGTCAGTGTTTTGTATACTCAGTATGATTACTGCTATCATAATGGCCGCCAAAAAGCTAGAAAAGAAGCCAAGAGGAAGAGAAGGTAAAGAAAACAATCACAATCAAAAAGAAGTAGAAAATTGTGGAGAAATGTGAGAGTGGTATTCATGTGACTGATTTCACTAATATGTACAGCATATCAAAATTCACTGTCTCGGGGCTGGTGAGATGGCTCAGTGGTCTAAAGCACCTACTTAGAACAAGCTTAGCAAAGCGCAGGGACCGCAGTTCAA
>NW_004524722.1:1452043-1461706 GCF_000260255.1 Octodon degus
ATAAATAAATAAAATTTTTTAAAAAAGAGGCTGAAGCAGGAGGATCACTGTAAGTTCAAGACCTGCCTGGGCTACACAATGAGACCTTGCCTTAAAAAAAAAAAAAAAAAAAAAAAAAAAAAGGCAAGGCTGGGGAGATGGCTCAGTAGAATAAGCCTGAGTTCAATCCCCAGTTCCACCAAAAATAAATAAATAAAATTTAAAAAAAAATTCACTGTCTCAACAGTCTTACAGAGAAAAGATTTGTAAGGAAACCAGTGATGCTAAGTGTGTTAAATTAGTTATGATTAACATTTATTACAAAAACTTAGATTAGGATAGATAAATAAAAGGCAGATGCCGGGTTATGGTCTGAGTCTATAATTTGTGAAAAGGTTAGGGCTATAAATGGAGATCTCATGAAGGATAATCCATCAATAAGTGATAATGGTGAAATATTTTGTGCCGGTAAGGGGTGGTTTGAGAATGTCAAAGTGAGAACTGGAGTTCACAGTGTAACTAGGGATAGTGAAGCAGCTAGTGCTGATGAGAGGGCTGCTGAAAATTACATTCACTACTTCAAAACAGTGACACAGAGGAATGGGCTTTGGAGTCAGATTGCTTGAGGTTGCATTCAGTTTTTGTTTTGTTTTGATCTTGTGATGCTGGGGATTGAACCCAGGGTCTTCACATTGAGCTATATCTCAAATTCCTTTGTTTTTTTTTTTTTTTTTTTTTTCCCCTCTCCTCTCCTTCCTGTCTTCTTCTTTCCTCTCTCACTTCCTTCTTTCCTTTATTCCTTCCTTCCATTTTGAGGTGATCTTCTTGCCTCAACCTCCCAGAGTATAAATTCAGTTTTGTTTACTAGCCATCTGATCCCAAGCAAGTGTAACTCGACGTTTTAGGTTCTAAGTTCTCATTTATAGAACAGAGATTGTAATAGTCCCTGCCAGGTGGGTGAGATAATGTGCTTACTCACAAAAAATACTCAGTAAATGTTGACTATTGTCATTTTACTTCCAATAACTATATATATGTATATATATATAGAGAGAGAGAGCGAGAGAGAGAGCCATATTACCACATATGCCTAGTTTATTTATAGTGATTAAAAGTTATCTTTCATCATTTTAATTATTATGTTAATTGTTTTTATGTACACAGTAGTGTTAATTATATTCTCATGTAATGGATCTCCAGAGCTTTTTCTTTTTACAAACTGAAACTACACTTACTGAACAATTTTCTTTTTCCTCTTCCCAGTTTCTGGTGCCCGCTATTTAACTTTCTTTAGATACACCTATATGTACTATAGAATCATTTAGTATTTTTCTTTCTGTGATTAGCTTATTTCCCTTAGCATAAGACTTACCTTCAAGGTTCATCCATTTATAGATGTGACAGGGTTTCCTTCTTAAAGGCTAAATAACATTCAAAATTTCTTTTTCCATTCATCCACTGTTGACTGTGAATGAAAATGAAAAATAGAACCAAAAGTAAGTTTCAGATTTCTCTCCCATCATCCCTTTCTCTTTGTCTCTTGTCTCCCTCCTTCTCTCTTTCCCTCCTCTTTCTCCTTTCTCTTACTGGTAGCACTGGGAATCAAACCCAAGGCCTCACATATGCTAGGAAAATGTTTACCACTAGCTACCTTTCCAGCCTTTTTTTGAAAAAGTAAGATGCAGTTCATTCAACTGACCCATTTAAAGTGTTCTGTCCAGTACTTTTAGTATATTTATAGAGCTGTACAACCATTAATTACCTCAGTCAGTTTTAGAGTATTTTCATCACTCCAGAAAAGAAATTTATGCTTATTAACAGTTACTGCCCAATCTTGTAACTCTACCAGCCTTAGGCAACCACTCTTTTATTTTTTACAGTGGATTTGGCTATTTTGGGCATTTCATATAAATAGAATGGTACAATAGGTGGCTTTTTATGTCATTTACCATAATGTTTTCAAGGTTCATCCATGTTGTACTATGTATCATTACTTTGTTCCTACTGCTTAACATTCCTTTATATGGACATGCTACTTTTTAAGTTCACCTGTTCATTGATGGGCATTTGGGTGGTTTCTACTTTTTACCTATGAATAATTTTGTTTTGAACATGCGTACAAGTTTTTATGAGAACAAAAGCTTTTCTTCTTCGGGTATATAGCCAGAAGTAGAATTGCTAGATCATATGATAATTGTTTAATTTTTTTGAGGAAATGTGAACTGTGTGCCATAATGGCTGTACCATTTCATATTTCCACCAGCAGTGTATCAGGGTTATGATTTTTCCACATTCTTTTTTTTTTCTAAATGTTAGTACAGGGTCTACAGGGTCTCACTACACAGATTGAACTCATAGTGATCCTCCTGTTTTCAGCCTCCCAAGTGCTGTGATTACAGGCGTGTGCCACCACGCCCAGTCTCAGTCCCAGTCTCAGTGTACCCTGGGGGCAGGGCCAGTATGGCACGCTGGTGATCAAGCCCTGGTGGTTGCACCTGCCTAAGCAGGCACTTTAGTCCACTGAGCTATCTGGCTGGCCCAATTTTTCCACATTCTTATGACAACTATTTTTTAAGCCGTATTATTGGGATCTTGTTTTGATTTGATTTGCATTTCCTAAGGGCTAATGATGCTGAGCATCTTCCATGAGTTTATTGCCCATCTTGTTACTAATTTTATGTATCTATTTACACTTTTCTGTGTACCTTAGTAATATCATTCTTTAATAGAATGTGGTACTTCATACCTTAAGATGTTTATTAATACTGATTTGTTAGCTACGTATAACAAGAGGGTTTTTTTTTTTTTTTTTTTTTGTATTTTAGGGAAAGGTCTATAGGGTATTCAGGGTGTCACTACTAGATCGGACTCATAGTGATCCTCCTGTTTACAGCCTCCCAAGTGCTGGGATTATAGGAGCTACTGGAGCATGCCACATGCCCAGTCTCAATTGCTGTCTTAGCATGCCCTGGGGGTGGGCCGGCACAGCAGGCCCAGGGATTGAACCCCCGGCCCCTGCATCTGCTTGCATGCACTTTAATCCACTGAGCTATTTGACTGGCCTTTTTTTTTTCTTTCTTTCTTAAAGAGTCTTGAAAGAGCTTGAAAATATGACTTAACCTTTTTCGGTACTGGGGATTGAACTCAGGATCTTGTGCTTGCCAGGCAGGTACTTACGCCACTGTGCTATCTCCCCAGCCCTTGACTTAACTTTTTGTTCTTTACTTTTTTAGCTACTTCTGTCAAGTGCTCATTGAGAATATTCAGAAAAATAACATTTTCCAAGAATATTCAGTGGAAACTAGACTGAAGACTTAAGACATATTTACAGAATAGTTAATGGTTGAAATTACAATTGATGCTGGCTTTGGGGATATGGCAGTGAATAAAGTCTCTACTTTCAGTTGAAAAAAGCCTAACTGTAAAGGGAAAGGCAGTGGCTAACGGGGAGGAACTATTTCAGATATAACCAGTTAACCTATGCCTCTATAGTGAAGTAAAAGTTGAGAAGAGATCTTAATGAAATAAAGGGGCAAGTCATATTGATAATTCAAAGGTATAAAACTTTAGGGGACTCCCAGAACTGCTTTAGAAAATGGCAAGAACAATGGAACAAATGTGTCCAAAGCAAGGGGGAATATTTTGAGGGGATTAATGGCAGTGTGTATTTTACTATAATAATTCTTATAAATTTAAACATTCATAATATTTTTAATCAGACTGTGCATATGTTTTAGCAGTGTTGTAGTTATCTTAATTTGTGTAAATACACTCTGTTGCACAGCAACGAAATCACCTATGATCCATTTCTCTGAATGTGTCTTTGTTCAGTGCCACCTGACTATTGTACACTTTAAGATGGCTATTAGACAACAAGAGGAGATATGAAGTAACTTGTACATACCAACTTGAAATTCAGAAAAGTTCAGTTTAGAGATATAATTTTGAGTTATATTAATTAGCTTCCTGTAACTATAATGGAATATATTGAGATAATTAACTTAGAAAATATTTATTTTTGGCGCATGATTCCAGAGTTTCTAGTCCAAGGTTGGGTAGCTTTGGGTCTCAGGTGTGTATGATAATGTCATAGTAGAAGCATGCAGGAGAGTAAACCACTTATATCTTGAAGCCAGTAAGCAGAGGGAGAGAACAGAAGTGGGCCCCCACAGTTCCCCTAAAAAGTACTCTTCAGGAAGGTAATGTCCCTCCTTCTAAAAGTTCTGTAATCTCCTGATAGTGCCACGCATGCCTTTAATGCACTGACCTTTAGAGAACACTTATCCAAATCATAACGAAATCATTAGCATAGGGAAAGCCATGGAATATTGTGATCTGTCACAGAAGAGATCTGACAACTGAGCCAGGGACACTCGAAGAAATTGAGAAGCTCAAAGGAGCAGCCAGTAAGGCAGAAAGACCAAGACAAAGTACAGTACTGGAGACCAAGTGGCTGGTTGAGGAGATGATCACCTTGAATCCTAGAATGTAATCATGTTTGGATTCTTAATAAGTGTGGGACATTACATGATAAACTTCACTTTTCTGTGCCTTGGACTGACAGCAGAAGGAAGGGCTTAACTTCATTGTCTTTAAGTTTTTCCATCATTAAGATGAACATACATTATGATAAACAAGCATTTTCATGATTTATTTCAAGTCACTGTAACAAATTTATGTGACCTATGTCTTTATACACATTCCACACATGGAGAGATTAAAGATGTGGAGAAACATTGTCAGTGAGAAATTTGAATGGCAACATGTCTGATCTTGAAGCCTGTGTTTTCTGTTTAACGACTACTTTGTTACCCTGCTATTCTTGATCTCTGTGATTCTGAACACATAAAATGCATTAAATTAATTCAATAGATATTTTATATGTACTTGTCACACCAGTTACTGTTCTCAGTGCTGGGGATAGAGTTGTGACAAAAGAGTCCTGGCCCTCATAGGTCTTTCATTCTAGTGGAGGAAAATGACAGTAAGCAAATGAACTAACTAGTAAATAATATGCTGTTACTACTAGAAAGCAAAAGAACAGTGTATGTTGTGAAGAAGATCAAGAATATCCCCCCCTATTTGAGTAGAGAAACAAATTATCTAAAGAAGCCACAAAAAGATGTGGTAGAAGAGTTCAGAGCAGAGAGACAGTAAAGAGATAACAAGCGGGTGTGCTTGAGGGACAACAGGAAGACTGTACGTAGGTAGGACATTTCAAATAAAATGTACCAAGTCCTGGTTTGTGTTAGGCCTATACTGGCTACATCCCCTGAGGTCACCTTAATGTTGTAATTAAGAAAGAGTTGAACTAAAAAGAACAATTTAGAAGTTGATGAGTAGGTATAAAAATAAGAGTTTGAGATTCTGGTAATTGCAACCCCTCATATATTCATTTATTTTGGAAAGAAACTGCGTGTGTGTTTCTGTCATCTTTCCTCATCACTAGATACTAGCTGTACTCAGGCGCTTCCCAGCCAGACTTCCTGCTGATCAAAACCTGCTTGCCTTTGGAAAATCAGACAGGAGCCAAGTCTTACCCTAATGAGACCATCTGTTTTTAGAGCCACAGATGCTGTCCTTACAATTGCAGCCCAACACAACTGGAATGATTTATTCATCTGCAAGTAACATTTGTGCACCAGCATTCTAGCAAAGTATGGTATCAGCTTTACAGTTAATGAAGCATCCAACGCAGGTGGTAAGCTTGCTGCCAAGGCTGCTTCTGGCTTAGAAATGGCTGATAGGCAGGTGGAAGTAAACTGTTAGCCCAGAGAGTATAGCTACTGAAGAAGAAACAAATGAACATTGGCAACAAATCTTCTCATCCAGTAGAGTCTTGGTGCATGAGATCACTTAACTTAGGTGATACTTTAAGTTAAATGTTATACCACTGTTGTTGTAGTAGATGAGGAAATTAAAACCCAGAGAATGGAAGAGACTTAATTTAAATTGCACAGTACTTTGAAATGCACAGCCAGAACTAGAGCTCAGGTATTCTAATTCCTAGTGCTTACCTCCTATATTTTGTTGTGTTATAAAAAAGATTAAAATGGAATCCAGACAAGTGGCATTATCATTTTTTGTTTAGTTGATAACTTGCTTTGCTATCTTGAGCAATAGCTTTTTATCCTTTAACTCATTGTTTTTCTTTTTTTAGAGAGAGTCTAACTTTGTAGTTCAGGCTGGCCTTGAATACCCTATGTAGTCCATAGTGGCCTCAAACTCAACTGAAGAGCCTCCTGACTTAGCTTCCTGAGTGCTGGGATTACAGGCATGCACCATCACACTCAGACTGATTTTTTTCTTTTCTTGAACCTCTATTCATGTCTGTAAAAATGAGGATAGCACTTATTCTGAATTATTTTAGGGATTAAATAAGATAAAATAATTAAAATCTGCTTAGGTCTTGTTTGATAATCACAGAGCACTATACAAATGCTAATTGTTTAAGTTCAGTGGAACAAACACTAAGGATCTACCTTGTGTCCGTGGTTTCTAGGCTTTTTTATTATCTTATTTAATCTATAAATTTCTTTCTGTCTCTTCTTATTTCAAGGATCTTACTAGTATAACAGTTTCTATTTTTTCTTGCTTTTCTCCTCTCTTCTTTCTCCTCCCTAGTGTGACAGGTTTTTTTCCTCTCATGACAGATTCCTTCCATAGAAAAATCCATAATCAAAATGCTTGCTACAGGAAAAAAAGATAGATAAAAGGAAGTGAGGAAGGATATAGATTATTCTCAAAGGGAACAAGGATCACTAGTTGGAGAGGGAGAAGAGGGAGAGGGATAAATATTAAGAAAAGGAATTAGGATGTGTAATGTGCATGTACCAACTTCACACCCAAGGAATATAAACATGTACTGTGAACACAGAAAGAAAGGGGATCAAGAGATGGGTGGAGAAGGAAGGAGGGTAGAGAAAAGGGATAAAAAAGGAATTAAGATGTGATAGCTAGGGGCAGGGGAGATGGCTCAGTGGAATAAGCACTTCCTGGCAAGCGCAAGGGCCTGAGTTTAATCCCTTGGTTCTGAAAAAAAAAAAAAAAAAAAATTAAAAAAATTAAAAAAAAAAAAAGATGTGATAGGTACATGCACCAACTCCACACAAAGAATGCACACATTATGTATCACACACATGTACTAATAAACTAATATAGGATATTTAGCTTATGCTATTACTTTCAGAAAAAAATCTAGACTACTTATGTGAACTTGTAGAGCTATAGTGAATGCATTTGAAACGCTTCTGAGGCTTGGCCTTTGCCCCTTCTAACAATGTGCTTTGGGATCTGTTTAGAGAGGAAGTTGTCACCTTAAACAAGCTTGGTTTTCCTTTTGGCATATTTAGTTTAGCAAATATTTTCCTTTTCACTTTACATTTTAGGGTTTTTGACATCATGTGTTTCTCAAACCCAATTTCCCTTTACCAGCAAAGGCCTGTAGGCTGTTCAGATGGAGAATAAAAAGCTTCTCTCAGTTCCTGTTGGTTTTGTAAGAGCAAGAAGGCTGCAGGGAGAAATTGCACCTGCTTCTTGGAATTCATTTGTGATATCGGCCTAAAAATTATGTTTTATCAGGAGCTCCACAGAGCTGGATGAGGAAATATAGTTCTGGAGTGCAGATCTATCAACGTGTATTTGGATTATTTTAGTTTTTTCCAGTATCAGCGAGGGCTCTGAAGAACTTGTTGGAGTTGGTATTGCTGCTCTTTGTTTTTAATATTTTGACACCTGCACCTGTTATCCAAGTGTGGTCATACCTTGATATTCAACTGCTTTGAAATTTGTCAAATTTGATACTTGGTACATTATTGAAAAGAAAAATTTGTCTTTGTATTCATTGTTTATTTTATACTTGTTGTGCAATCTGAAACTTGTCGGTGCTGATTGCCTCCTGACTTGCTGCCCTTTTCAGCCAAAACAGTTTGTTTGGTATGTGTCAGTTTTGGTACTCATCATGCCACCTGAAACCAATTAATGACAAGTAACCAGATCTACTATATTCTGTTTGTTCTTTGTTTTTCTCTTTGGTTGTTTTTTCTCATTGCTGATTCATTCATGACTGATTTAATATACAATTTAACAAACTCTTAAATAGAGACTAAGTAATAAGATATAGGGAAACATAATATGAAATAATAGACAAGTATCAGTAAACCCATAGATATGGGTTTAAAGTCTCAGTGTTGCCTTATTCTGACTTTGTGGCCTGGGTAAATCTTTTAATCTGTTAGAGCTGTAGTTTCATTTCTGAAAATAAAGATATAAATGCCACTTTGTCTGGGCTTGTCATGAGGATCAAATGAGAAGGTATTTGGAATGTAAAGTAGTTTCTTAATGCTTATTAAATATTTCCTTCTGTATTTCTTCCCAACTCCCTAAGGAATAAGCATGAAGAAACCAGACATTTATACAAGTGACTCGTGTATATACATTAATTTCATACAGTTATAAGAAGTGGCTGGAATTTGCCTTGGTCAATAGGAATTGAGAGATGAGGGTTTGGGACACATGTTTTGTCTTCCTTGAAATCATACAGAAAGATGCACTCTGATAAAGCAACATAACATAATTTTTGCACTTTTTTTTTTTTTTTTTTAGAACAGGGGATTGAACTTTGCACTTTTTAAGAACATGTAGGAGGGAAAAAGAAAGAACCTGAAAGTAGAGTGCTTGAGATGCAAGTTTCCTCAGGGGAACTGTAGAGTATTTTTGTAGCGACTGGTCTCTTACAGATAGGGCAATTGGCTTCACAATAACCTGAGAACAGAACCTGAGGTTTATAAGCAGAACTGCCTTTTGGGAACAATTATTATATAGTATGAAAGATTATAACCATCAGTCTTCCCCTTACCACCCTCTAATCTGTCATTTATCATCAGAATGATTTTTCTAAGATATGAATCTGGCCATCCCAGTTTGCTGTTAAAAATGTTTCATTGATTCTCTGGTGCCTTCAGGTTAGAGTCCACATTTTTCCCATGACATACAAGGTGTTCCTTGATCCAATCTCTGCCTCTGCCCACCATTTCAGCCTTATAACCTGCTCCTCTAGCCTATGCTCCAGTGATATTTTATTTTTTGTAGCTTCACACCCTTCTATACTTTTTATGTCCTGGCTCCTTCTCTCCTATGCTTGTGTTTTGCCTGACATCCACCTATTTCTTTAAAACTCTGTCAGCATCATGTTTTCTGTTAAGTCCTCTCTACTTACTAAAGATGAGATGCCATGAGAGACCCTCCCCTTCTAGGTTCATCTATAATTCTGAACTTAAAAAAAATCTGACTATGTGTTCCCCAGGGTGGGTTCAAACTTTCCATTCTCCTGCCTCAGCTTTCCAGAGTGCTGGGATTATAGGTGTATACCACAATGACTGGCTCATCTGATTTGATTTTTTTAAATCGTTGTCATACTTTAACCAAAACAAGCATAATTATTAAACTTAAGTTTTCTCCCAAGTAACTTCTCATGTGAATACCAATTTCTTCTAAGTAATGATATGAATTCTATCCCATATTGGACTTTTAACAGATGTCTGATGACCCTTGATTGTTAATATTTAAAAGTTCATAAAATTATCTGGGCCTGTGAGATAGCTTAGCTGTCTAAAGTGCCGGCTTAGGCAAGTGCAGAGGACCATGGTTTGATCCCTGGCACCACATGCTGCGCCAGCCACTCCC
>NW_004524722.1:1463430-1465028 GCF_000260255.1 Octodon degus
TTTTTTTTTGTATTTTAGTATAGGGTCTACAGGGTCAACTATGTAGATCAGACTCTAGTGATTCTCCTGTTTTCAGCCTTCCAAGTAATGGGATTACAGGCATGTGCCACCACTCCCAGTCTCAGTCAATGTCTCAGCATGCCCCTGGGGGTGGGCCAGCATGGCATACCAGGGATTGAACCCTGGCCACTTGTCTGCCTAAGACTCCCTTTCTCTTTGAAAGTAGTTTTATGCTTTATTAAAATAAAATCAACCCAAAATCCGTAAGTGGGATTCAGGGAGAGGAAGTTTGTTCAGTTCAGCAACTTTATCTAGAAGTATGTATCAGAATTTCGTTTTCTGTTTGATAGATGAAGAAATCATGTATTACCATGTTTCAGGGTAGCTGTTTACCCTGGTGTGCTTTTAATATTGAGAGACTTGGATTATTATTTTCTTTTAATACTTACTAGTTTATTTAACTGATTTATTTAGCATTATACAAGAATCCATACATAGGTCAAATACTGAAAGTTACTAATACTATGAACAGTTGTTAGTGCTATAAGAGTTTTGTTGTACTTGGATTTTGAATCTGTTGCTAATAGACTGTGTGACCTTAGGACCCCTACCAAGAACATGTCAGCAGACTTTAGGGTGGCATGTAGTGTGGCAGCATTAGAGAGGGCGTTCTGCTTAGTTGTACTCACATTCATTCACCTGCATAAAAATGTGGTTATCCAGTAGTGTAGCCTAGCATGATAGAGCCCAACAAATAGATACTAATTTGTTGGCCAAATCCCATCCGTTAAGTTTAGTATCCATTAGCAGATTAGGTAGAGGCAGCACAATTGGGTCTTACTCTTTTAAGCACCAAATTGAAAAGAAAATATATCATTTTGAGTAGATTCCCAAATGTTTTGAGATGCATTAGTAATATATGAAATATCATTGAATCTTTTTTGAGATTCATGTTTATTATTTTTATCATTTTTTTAATGTGTGGTAATGCACTTGGAAACTCACATTTTATACCAAAACCCCTGATGCTAAACTTTAAAACAAATAATAAAAGAAAAAGCTACTTATATATGAATGTTGTTTAGATTGCCTCTGTGTGTGTAGGGTTGAATGCAGGGTCTTATGTGGGTTAAGCACATTATACTCTTTTTTTTTTGGCGGAACCAGGGATTGAAATCAGGCCTTTGTTCTTGCCAGGGAAGCGCTTATTCTACTGAGCCATCTCCCTGGCCCCTACATTGTACTCTTGAGCTATAACCTAATCCAGTTTATTTTTTATTTTACTTTTTTAGACAAGGTCTCACTATTGTAGTTTAGGTTGACCTTATGTAGCCGAAGCTGGCCTCAAACTTACAGGTATGCACAACCACTCCTCACTCGGAGCCCTATTTTTGTGGTTGTTTTGAATTTTGTTTGTCTTTTTCTCTTGATATTTGTAAACCATGATGGAGAATATTACTATCCTTTTTTTGTAACTTCCCACTTGCCATTTATGATGATCCCAGATTACAGAGTTTATTAGGTGTGTTTTTTAAAGGAAGAGTGAAGCCCTAAGGACTTTACTAATTAAGTATAACGATTTAAGGACAGTTATTTAA
>NW_004524722.1:1465128-1500077 GCF_000260255.1 Octodon degus
CATGTGGTGCTGGGGGATTGAACTGCGGTCCCTGTGCTTTGCTTAGCTTGTTCTAAGTAGGTGCTTTAGACCACTGAGCCATCTCACCAGCCCCAGTTATTTAACTTTAGCAGTGGCTTTTCTGCTTCTTTCCTAGGTTTCCATGTGTTCCAAAAAGACAAGGTAGATTGCTGTATTCTGTATAAGTGAAGCATTATAATGAAACCTCATGGGGGCCAGGGAGATAGCTCATTGGCAAGTGCAAAGACTCAGGTTTGATCATGATGGCGCATGCCTATAATTCCAGCGCTTGGGAGGTTGAGACAGGAGGATCACTGTGAGTCCAAGCTGTGTAGCGAGACCCTGTACCAAATCAGTCATTCAATCAATCAGTCAGTCAGCCAATCTTTAAAAGAGAAAAAGGGAGGAAACTTTATGATATCTCAAGTAAATTGTTTTGATCCATATCATTTTTTTTTAAAAAGAGCTTAATAGTGATTTTACGAAGTAGATTGTCTAACTCAAACCTTATTACCTTTCTTCTTCTCTATGTTTTATATGTGATCATCTACAGAGAAGACCAAATTCAGTTTTTTTAACACAAGGCTTTGTTTTTTTTTCCAGGTTGGCCTCAAATTCCTGTACCCAAATGGGCTGCTTGCCTTAGTCTCCTATGTAACTGGGGTCAATAGGTATGCCACCATACCTAGCTGAGAAGGTCAAATGTGTAAGATCTGAGTAAAATGTGATGAGCAGTGGTCCTTATTGATCCTCATAGTAGCCCATTATGACAAGTAGTTATAGTTCCTGTTTTTAAATTGAGGAAATTAAAGCATGAAGAGGTTAAATGTCTTGTCCAAGTTCACATGGATAAATGAAGTCTGGCAGAGCCAGGGATTCATTCTTTTGGTTCTAGGTTCTACTTTGATTATAGTAGATGATGCATCCTCAAAAAGTCTGAATGAACTGTCAAAAGAAAAAAAAATAGCAATATGAATATTAGCAATGGTTTGAACTGCTAGTAAACAACTGTGTCCTCTTCTCTGGGAAGATTTCAGCTAACTGGAATTTATTTATTTATTTATTTATTTATTTATTCATTTATATGATTGTAGCAATTGAACTTAGGCCCATCACACTGACCTATATCTTGAAAACATTTTATATTTTTTATTTTGGGACAGAGACGTGCTGAGTTGCTAAATTGCATAAGCTGGGCCAGAATATGTGATCCTCCTATGTTAGCCTCCTAGAGTGCTAAGATCATAGGTATGTGCCACCTTGCCTGATGATTTTTCCCAGCTTATATAAAGGAAGAAGAGAAAGAGCTATGGTTTGTTGCACCAAACTTAATTCCTTTATGGAAGCTTTAAAGGTATATACTTTAACTGCTAGCATGGTATAGGAAAATAGTTAAGATTGCAAATAGAAATATGTGCTAAGTTGCTAATGCAGTTAGGTTTGTAAGATTCACCTATTCTCGAACTTAAGTACTGTGTTTACCTAGTCAGTTCAATAGAACACTTCTGAATATATTTGGTGAGTTCCTGGTGTGTCCTAGGAACCATAATAGGCTGTTGGTAATGTCCAGCTTAGGAATCTCATAGTTTGAATGTGAAGAGACACAAGTTGCATGGTTATTATTTATTCAGAGTTTGAAACAAGACTACTAGTCTCAGATCTAACACTCCAAATTCACATACATCATTGCCAATCTTTAGAACTCTTTAATTTATCTGTAAAATAGGAGGCTGAACTCTATGATCATTGTCACTTGTATTAGTCATAGTCTAGTTCTGAAGGCAAAAGTCACACCGATACTGTGAAGAGTTGTTAACTAGGTATAAGATAGTTGACTACTGAAAGAGGCAAAAGAAAACACTAAGGCAGAATAGAGACAGAATAGAGAAAATGACTACCATTCTTAGGGCTGATCAGGGAAGATACTTAGAAGAGCACCACAAGGTTGAGATTCAGACCTCTGAGGAAAGTGTATGGCTATCATAGCAATATGTTGCTTGTTACTGTGGTAGAGAAGAAACTGGTCAGTGGCATTCACCTCACCAGTGCCCTCCTGCCCACTGATCTACTGTTTCCATTTTAAAAAATGGGACACTAGAGGAAGTTTTTTCTTTCTTTGTAGTAGTCTTCTTTTGGCTCCATCTCTTGGCAGGACCTAGTAGGCAGTCAGCTGGGAAAGGATAAATTTGGTCTGTAGTCTAGTTCAGTATCATGGCAGGACAATAAAGAATTGGTTTGAAACTGGTAAAACAATGTATTAATAGCTTCTAAATTGTAATTGTTTGTTTTGATAGCTGTTATCGTCATTTTACCATCATTCATTAGTGGCTGGAACAGTGTCTGATTTGTTTCTGTATTTGTACTGCTCCACAACGTTCTTAGTGTTAAAGAGATGCTCAGCAAATACTGTTTGAATAAAGAAATATCCTTCAAATTAGGGAAAATTAGGTGTTTCTTTAGATTGGCTTAATTTTGAATATTCTTGGAAGGAATTGGGAATAACCCTTAGAGTAGGTATCCTTCCCAGCAGCTGTTTTATTCTATAAGTTTTAGTCTTACTGAAGGCTTGCACCTTGTGCCTGTCATATTACAGATACTGGAGTGAGCAGAGGAGAATGCCCTTGATACTCATATTTTTTTGAAATTATATCTTCTGAAAATCTGAAATCTAAGATAAGTAGTCTTTGAACGTAAATATATTTCTCAAAAGGACAAAGAGACTAACATAAGTTACATATAATTAGGTTTTTTCTTCCCCTTGGCCCATTACTTTGTTCCCATTTTAGAGAGAGAAACTAAGAAACTTAATTAAAGTTATATAGTGAGTGAGGAAGCTAGGACATGAGCACGGGTTTAGCTGTCCTAAACTTTGAATTCTTCCTTTCTCCCAATTTGTTAAATGATAGCAGTAGAAATCTGTGCAATTGATTTCTCTTTCTGGCCATTTTGGGCTGCACAAGCAACAACAGAGCAAAGTAATAGCAATTGGAAGGCTGCAGTTACAATATTTATTAATAATTGGCCTTTTATATAAGGCAGTCTGAGCTTGAGCTTTCAAAAGAGTTGTATAAAATTAGGTCATCTTTTTCCTCTTCTCATTCTATAATCTCACACTAGCAATTTATAAGATAATTCAGATACATTCCTTGTAAAAATAAGCTTTTCTTTTCTTGCTCCTACAGGTTCCTTTGCTTTTCTTTCTTTCTTTCTTTCTTTCTTTCTTTCTTTCTTTCTTTCTTTCTTTCTTTCTTTCTTTCTTTCTTCTTTCTTTCTGGCGGAGGCTAGAACGACTTCTTCATTACTAGGATGCAAAATAGATGAGACTGCTTTGTTTATTGCTTCTGGGTCAACACATATAAAGTCTCAAAATAAATTATTTAGGGTTGGGACTGAGTTGTTCCTTTCTCAGGGCATCATTCAGATTTAGGGGATCCTGGTGCCATTGCTTCAAAGCTTACAGTATTGCATATTGCCTGGAAGCAATACTTTTCAAAAACAAACTTTTCATTAAAGCATTGAGTGAGACCAGTAATGACAGGATTTAGTAATTAAATTATTTTAGCTCATTATTTTGATGAGCCACTGGATGACTGTGGAAATTGGTTCAAGTGGGAGTATGATCTCATTGTAAGAGTTAAAAGTCCTTGGACTAATGTCACTTTTCCTTAGTCTTTTTCTTTTTCTTTTGGGTAGGCTTTGTAATTAAAAAGAGGATCTTAGAATAGTTACTTCAGTTTTTCTCCTTAACTGCTTTTCAGAAGTGATGACATTTATTATTTGGAAGGAATTAAAGGGAAAAAATGCACATATCATTTATGTTTGTATACTCACAGGAGTTGAAATGTTACTTTCATTTTGTGGTTTAGCATTTAGAAAAGGCATTGTAGGAGTAGTATGAGCTTCTAGATCTATCTGGGATAAACCTCTATTCTTCTATTCAGCAACTTAATAGTTGTGTCCCTTCTGAGCCTCACTTTCTTCATTAAAATAGTGATAAATAATAATGACTAATAGTAGTAGTGATCAATGATTTTGAGTAAGTCTATTAATTTTTCTGACGGAATCTATTTGTAAAATGCAGGCACCCTCAGCAATGGGTTTTGGTTTGATCTTTTTTTTTTTTTTCACTGTATGTGGTTGTTGCAGGGTCTCACTGTGTAAATGATTTTGAGTAAGTCTATTAATTTTTCTGACTGAATCTATTTGTAAAATGCAGGCACCCTCAGCAATGGGTTTTGGTTTGATCTTTTTTTTTTTCTCACTGTATGTGGTTGTTGCAGGGTCTCACTGGGGAGGATCACCATGTGTGGATTCATGGTGATCCTCCCCAGTGCTGGGATTACAGGCCTTTGCCACTAGGCCCAGAGTTTGCCTGGCTCAGCCCTCCTTGGGGGCGGGGCTGGCATGGTGTATGGTACCAGGATTTGAACCGCAGTCTCTACATTTGCCTAAGCACATGCCTTAGTCCACTGAGCTATCTTGCCAGCCTTGGGCTTTGGTTTGAGAATAATGTTTGCCAAGTTTCTTGTGGCATGTCTGGTACATAAGTATTTACATATGCTAAGTGCGACCCATCACTTTTATATGATCTGAAGGAAGAAACTTCCCCAAATGTACATATTTCCTGAGATGAGCCAAGGCATGATATATACTCAATGACTAATTCTTCTAAAAGGGAACTCTCATCATTTCCTTTAAGGACAGTTTATGTCATAAGCTGGTATTGAGGCATCTAAACAGAACTGTGGAGTTGTTTTCTGTGTGAGCTTTCTGCCCAAACTGTAATCCTGTTTCTTCCCTTCTGTGTTTCTCCCCAGTGAAGTACAGTACAATTCTGTATATAAGACTTAAGAAGCTTTTATCACTGGCCTTTAAGACCATGTTATCATTTGGTACAAGCTGTGAAGGAGTGCTAACCAGTGAAAAATGGTCATGGATTAATATTATGAGTGTCTCTGCAAAGCTATGAGTGTCTCACTATTTCGGTCAGAGACTGACAAGTTTGAATTGCAAATGTTTCAGATTAAGGGTTTTATGTTTCTTTTTCCCTCTTACAGTTATAGAATCCTGAGTGGTCTTCAAAGCCAATATAGGGCTGGCCAGATAGCTTAGCGGATTAAAGTGCCTGCTTAGGCAGATACAGGGGCTGGGGGTTCAATCCCCAGGCCTGCCATTCCGGCCTCTCTCCCAAGGTGTGCTGAGAGAGTGATTGAGACTGGGCGTGGTGGTGTTTGTGGTGCAGGCCTGTAATCCCAGCACTTGGGAGACTGTAAATAGGAGGAGCACTATGAGTCTGATTTGTGTAGCAAGACCCTGTAGACTCTATACTACATACATTAAAAAAAAAAAAAAAAAAGCCAATACATAGAATTTGAAAAACCTGGTAACCAGAGCCTAGATTTCATCCTTTTAATTTTTTCTGTGGTTTTTGGGAAAATTATCTATTTATTTAATAAGATGTTTAGCTAACAAAAAGAAGTTTATTTTTGAGAATACCTACTAATTTTCCTTCTCATTAATCCTGTAGGATTGTATTGCACTGTAATATTTGCAAAGTTCTTTTTTAGTCTTGGGATGGAGAATGATCACAGGTTACCCTGCCTGGCTTTTTGAACTTGTGATCTTCCTGCCTTCTGAAGGGGGGAATAACAGTTGTGTGCCATCTTTCTTGGCTCTTTATGTCTTTTGCCTTTCCAAGAACTTCATGAAGTGCCTTTTAAATAAAATGAAATGGATTGAAAATGTAAATCATGGATTGGGGTTATATATTAGTGGCTCAAGCACCTTCCTGGCAAGAGCAATGTTGTGAGTTCGATTCCTAGTATCCACCCCCCCAAAAAAAAGAAAATGTAAATCATATGTCCCTTTAAAAACTTCATTGAAATGGAAATAAACTGGTATTAGCTCATAAAGGCTAAGAAAATAGAAGAAATGGTAGTAAATGAGAGAGGGACAAACATTTTAGAAAATGAAAAAGAGACATAAGGGGTAAATTATTTAACAGATTACAAAACATTGAGGCTGCAGAGGCTTTCAATGTGAACAAAGTCATTATGAGATACAAACCTGAACTTGAAAGTCAGAGAACTTGAATGCAAACTATTGCTCCATTACTTTCTTTGCTTTTTCTTTTAATAAAATACTGTAATTTCAACTTTCTTGAGAATTTCTTCTTTACAATTTGGTTGAAATCTACTATTTCCAAATTTCCTATGCCCCATGTTGTCCTTTCTTTCTTTCTTTCTTTTTTATTTTTCTTTTGCAGAACCGGGGATTGAACTCAGGCTCTTATTCTTGCCAGGCAAGCGCTTATTCTACTGAGCCATCTTCCTGGCCCCCCATGTTGTCCTTTAAACTGCTTCCATAAATAATTTATTACTCATCCATCATGTATGAAAGTTTTCTCAGCAAGGAATCCTGTTTTCTAGTGCTAGAGAATCATCCTTTGTCTTTATGTGCTAACCACAAGCTTTAAGCCCAGAGCAAAGGCCTCTGAATGAGTCAGTTTCTTAGTGGTTTACTTAAAAAATTAGGTAGGCCGGCCTGATAGCTCAGTGGACTAAAACACCTGCTTAGGCAGAGCACAGGAGCTGGGGTTCGATTCCCAACTTTCCGTGCCAGCCCTGCCCATGAAGCATACTGAGACGGTGATTGAGACTGGGTGTGGTGACGCACACCTGTAATCCCAGTGCTTGGGAGGCTGAAAACAGGAGGATCACTACAGGTCCTATCTATGTAGTGATACCCTGTAGACCCTGTCCTAAATACAGAAAAGAAAAAACCAACACAAAACTAAGTAGGTAGTTTTTCTTCTGCCTTGTTACTAGCATTAAAACAGTCTTGTCTATAGGCATTAGCTGCAAGCTCCTTGGGTCTTCTTTGCTTACCAGTGAGGATACTCTGATTGTTTTATTCAATTAAAGACTAATTTCCTACTTTAGAAGATGAAATTAAGAGCAATTATATATGGTTTCCCCATCTCCACTAGAACAAAACATTATTGTCAGATATGAACAGCAGCAAGAGCAGAGCTTAATTAAAAAAAAAAAAATCTTTACCATCTCTGAACTGAGTGAATTGGAAGTAGTGGTCGTGGTGGTGGGAGATCACCACCTAATCTCAGCCAGTTTAAGTACCAATGACCCTAGGGTGATGGGGGAGGTTGTGTCTTAGCTCTCCTGTCTCTGAGGCATAATCTCTTCAATCCCTTTAGAGGTTTCCACAACTGCTGTGGCCACAGTATAGATGCTAGTGTAAGGTGCGTGTCTTTTTATTTCCTTGGAATGGGCAGGTCAAAAGGTTCCTTTTATGGGACTAACTGGGTATGATTGTGGTTCTTACAGAGAATGATCAAGCATACATAGGTTAGGCTATACAACCTACCAATCCTTTCAATTTTGTAAGACTAAATCAATCTTATTAAAATAATAGCACATGTATTTCATGAAATTACTATACCATAATAAGATTTTTATCAGTTCATTTATAACTTGGAGTTCACTGGTTTCAGCCTGTGTAAAAGATAGCCTTTAGTCTTCTAGAACTTTGCTGTATGGTAGTGTTTCTTAGGAGGTTCCACACCTTGGGAGATGGTTTCCTGGGAACCATTACTACTAATAATTTTTTTTTCAGCTGATTGGTTATTGTTGGGTCCTTGGATAAATGTTTGATAGTAATGTGAAAAAAATATATAATATCTTCTCTGCTTTGCCATAAGTCGAGACTTAGCTTGCTATTCTTGATACCTGATAAGAGAGAACAAAGCTATAGGGTAAGGAGTATAGGAAGCCACTTTGATGTTCTGAATTCTACAAAGAGGAAAGTTCCATTTTAGACAGGGCATCCTTTGGTAATAGGCTTGATTACCTTTTCATTTAAGGATTATGATTTCAGTGAAATATTTTGAGATGACTGCTTAAAGAAACTAGGTCAAATCAGGTATGATTTATGAAATACATCTCTAAGGAGTCAATGAGAAAGTCAGTTGTATCCTTCTGTGTCCTGAAATTCTAAAGAAGTTAATTACAGAAAGACCTTCAAAGCATAAATTTCTTTGTCTTGGAAACAGTCCTATTTACCATGTCCTCTGTATGATTAGATCTAGTTATACACTATTCAGTACCTGTATTTATTGTTTGAGCTATTTTATTTTATATCTAAAGTTACACAAAAGCTGGCTTTAAAACAATACCAAAATTATAACTTTAAGAAGTGAATTTTGTCATATGCTACACTTACCTGTGATTAACCCAACACTGTTGTTTCAAAAATCTATGCTCTAGTCCTAGTGGCACTCTCCTCTTTATTCATTGTATTCTAGCCACATTCATCATTTCTCAGTTCCTTTGAATCTCTGTCATACATACTATTTTTTGCTTCAGTGCTTTTGTCCTTGATGTTCTTATTCGTAACATGTTTGCCTGCTGCTCCCTCCAGCATGGCTGATTACTTTTTGGGTTACAGCTGGTTTAAATGTCACTGCCTTGAACTGTTTTTTTCTTGACTTGCTATTCTTGAGCAAATTTCTCTTTGCTTCTTTATGAGGATTTCTTACAAGTTGTAATTGTAAAATATATTAGTGTGTCCCGTCAGTCCTTTACCTCTTTCCTATAAAATATAAAGTCTGTGAGAACAAGGTTAATAGAACATTATTGTGCCTAATAACAACATGATGTCTAGACCCCAACCCATAGAAGAAATGTACAAAAATATATTTATTAAATGGATGAATGAATGAAAAAGCCCATTAACTTTTTTCCATAGTGCTTCCTAGGCAGCATCCCAAGAGAATCTTGGAACATTTGTATACTATTGGTTGTGACTCACAAGGCCAGATCAGCCCAGATTAAAGGAGAGATGAATTAGGGTCTACTTTATGATGGGTTTGTGGCAAGATAATATTGTGAGAAAGCATGTAAGATGGGAAGTTTTTTGTGACCATCTTTGGAAATTATAATCTGTTAGAAAAGATTGTTCCTAACTGGGTGCTGGATGTACAATTTTTTGAAATTTATTGTGTAAAAGATATGTTATCATTAATTCCCCCTCAAAACGTACTTATCCCATTGTTCTTGCTACTTTCTGAAGCAGTTCAGGAAGTCCTTGTGCTGTGGTGGCTGTCATTTCATAGTCATTTTGACTTTGGAACTTGACCTTGATAGATTCAGTGAATAGGTAAATGATGACACATCATGTTTTTATTTGACAGAAATTGCCATACCAGAAATGATACATAATATGGAGCATTGTTACAATACATGAAACCATTTGACCATTTCTTGGATTATTTTCTAGGCATTTCTTAAATGCTGTCATGAGCTTATATAATATTTAAAGTTCACTCTATTATTTTTGGCTACAAACTTGGTTCAATCAATTCCATTGAGGTCAAAAAATCAAATTTACCTTGATGTTGGAGCTTGATTAAAGTACATTTTTGTTTTTGCATGAGACAAAATGTTTTGCAGTAAGAACTCTGAACATTGGTGTGTCACTCAGTGTCTGAACCATCAACTCAGGTTTCATCTCTACTGATGACATTTCTTCAGCTGCAATGTGAAGCATTGTGCAACTATAATGAAACTGGCAGAATTTCATATTAGTGTGTTGTTCATGATCCATGATTTATGGCACACTTTAAAACCTACCTGCTTAGGGCCCGCAAGATAGCTCAGCAGACTAAGCGCCTGCCTAGGCAGGCATAGGAAACAGGATTTGATCCCCAGCACCACATGCTGCACGGGCCCTACCAGTACGAGCCTGGGCGTGATCTCACATGTCTGTAATCCCAGTGCTGGGGAGGCTGAAAACAGGAGGATCACTACCCATCTGAGCTGTGTAGTAAGGCCCTGTAACAAATACATATAAAATAAAATAAAATAAAATAAAATAAAACAAACCTGTTTTCGTAGTCTTGGAAACTTAGAGCAGACAGGCAAGAGAAAGAAAAGAGATTTGTATAGCAAAGAGAGTGTCATTATTTGCAGTTGATATGATCCTCTATTTACAAGACCCCCAAAAATTCCACCAAAAGACTTCTAGACTTAATAATGAAATCCAGCGATGTAACATGATACAAAATTAACATCCAAAATAATTAGCATTCCTATACACTAAATAAGGACTTCACTGAGAAAGAAATTAGGAAAACAGCAACATTAACAATAGCATCAAAAAAAGATAGCATCAAGAAAGATTAAATACTGTTTTTAGGATATAACCTAGCCAAGGAAGTGAAAGACCTCTACAATGAAAAATGCATTACTCTGAAAAGGGAGATTGAAGAAATCAGAAAATGAAAGATACCCCATTGGTCCTTGATAAGAAAAACCAATATAGTCGAAATGGCTGTACTTTCAAGTTGTGAAAGTACAGCCATTTGAAATGAAATACTAATTTCAATAATCTCAATTGAAATACCAGTAGCATTCCTCACAGTACTAGGGAAAACAGTCCTAAAATTCACATGGTACTGGAAGAAACCTAGAATAGTAAAAGCAGTTCTGGATAACAAAAGCAAAACAGGAAGTATCATAATCCTAGATTTGAAGTTATATTGCAAAGGCTCAGTGATAAAAACAGCATGGTACTAGCCCAAAAACAGGCATGTGAAAACAGAAATAACCCCAGGCAATTCAGTTATTTTATCTTTGACAAAGGAGACAAAAACATAAACTAGCACCTTCTAAATAAAAGGTGCTAGAAAGATTGTAGCCACCTGCAAAAGATTGACTCAGTTAAAGCAAAAATACTTAGAGTTTTTTGGATGATAAAATGGGTAAAACTCTTGAAGACATAGCCATAGGCTAGGGTTTTCTAAACAGAACCCAATTGGCACAAGAAATAGTACTGAGAATGAACGAATAGGATCTTATCAAGTTAAAAAACTTATCCCAACCAAAATACCAATAGCATTCCTCACAGAGCTAGAGAAAATAATCCTAAAATTCATATGGTACCAGAAGAGACCCAGAATAGCAAAACCAATTCTGGGATATTGTGTTAGGCGTGTAAATATAGTAGTAAGCCCTATAGTCTTTATTTTGCTTTCTTTAAAAAATTTTTTTTTTTATTTTGCTTTCTTTTCCCCTCTCCCTTCCCCTTTTCCCCTTTCTCAAACCCCATTGGCCTTTTTTAAGAGACATTTACTATTGAATTGTGAGATAGCTGAAAGAAATGGTGCCAAATTTTCTATAATGACATATACTTCCTAGCTTATGTTGAAAAGCTATGGGATCTGCCTTGAATTTAAAAACAAAAAAAGAGATTCAAGATCATATGATGTTTCACAAGAAGATAACTGGTACCAGCAAGCCAAGACCAAAATTATACATAGTAGAATATACTTCTGAATTCTCCCTAATCAATCCTCTTTGAGGAATTGAAATATTTTTGTTAGGAGTATACCATAAGAGAACTACTGGGCAAGCACAATTCTCCATGAAATATGTCAGTGCCTCACTGCCCAAATAAATTGTGTTCTTTAACTATCAATAAGATATATTTCGGGCTGGAGAGATGGCTCAGTGGTCTAAAGCACCTACTTAGAACAAGCTTAGCAAAAAGCATCAGGGACCACGGTTCAATCCCCCAGCACCACATGCCAGCCAGCCCTGCCCCCTGGTGGGCTGAGCTGGCCACACTCACACACTCACATACACACACACACATACATAAATAAATTAAAAAAAAAAAGATATATTTCTCCTGTATTAGCATGAATTGGGATGGCAAAAAGAGCAATAATCTCTAGCAGTCAAATAATCTGGGTTCTAGACATGTCATTTCTGTTCACAGAACACTAGCAAAACTAATTGATGCAGCTGCCTAACTACAAGAAACTTAGAACTGTGGGAGAGCTCATGAATAGTCAGTGAACACTGAGTATTTCTGCCAGACTCCTTCACAAGAGATGCTTCTCCAGGAAGTTTATATTTTACATAGTGCATTTCCTTCTAGCTATATTAGAGGTACTTTGCCAACATCTGGATTGTGCTTTATACTGAGTACTGTGAGGTCAGGAATTAAATAAGTAAATGAGCTTATTTTTTTCAGTTAGTTCAACTACTTATTATTAAACACCTGAACTTCTAGGCCTTGTTTTTCTTTCTTATAGTTCTTTTCTCTCCAGAGGCTGGGGATTAAACCCAGAGCCTTATCGATGGTAAACACACACTTAACTCTGAGCCATATCTTCATCTTCTAATGTTTCTAATAGAATCTGTCTTTCACTCTTTCTCTATCTCTGTTAGGTGATAGTTATTAAGTAGCACGAGATTTTATTTTCTTTGGGGATAGTATAAAATACTGGTTCAAAGTAGATTTTTAGCATTAGAATTCTGGGTCTGTCACCTTTTTGGCTCTCTGACCTTTGGCAGATTAAAAATAAACTTTTGAAAGATAAAAGTCATATATAATAAAACCCACATTTGATTACCTTTTTAAAATGCAACTAAATGTTTTTTTAGTATGGTTACAGATTTATACACATGTCACCTTTATCTAATATTAGAACATTTTTATCACCTTCAAAAGAACCTTTACCAATTAACAGTCACTTCTTATTCTGCCCTCTTCCTAACTCCTAGCAACCATGAATGTACTTACATTCTCTCAAGTGCTTGCCTATTGCGTACCTGGATAGTTGCTTAACCTTTCTGTGCCTAAATTTTCTCATCAACCAAGTGGGATAATAACCTATCAGGTTGTAAATGTGATGTGGGCCAAAAAAGAGTTTAAGGGCCTGGAATGCCTAACACCAAATAAATTCTGTTTTTATTGGATTTTTTTTTTTTTTTTTTACTAATATGTTCAACATTATTGTGATCATTATTTTCTGTGTATGGTGCCTCGAGTAAGACTGGGTACAAGATGGGCATATTCATCCAATTTCCGAAGGCCCTTGCCTCCTATATACCAGACATAATTTTATGGGATCTCAATTATGGATTATAACATATCTTTGCTCTCAAGTAGTTCATAATCATGGCAAAGATGGATATATATCAAATATGTAAATTAATATATATATGTATGTGATTTATAGAAAGTTATTTAATAACAACAAGGTAGGGTTCGTGCTACAGAGAAAGTAAATGTAGTATGATATGATGGCAGGAAGGAAAATAATTCATAGTAACTAAAATATATACTTTTCATAAGTTTTATTTAGTTCTCAAGCTAACTTTGTAAAATGGGGATACTTAATCATGTTATATAGATGAGGAAACTTAAGACTCAGGGATGTTAAATAACTTTTTCAAGGTCTTGTGAATGATAAATGATTGAATTTAAGCTTGAATCTGGCTGACAGTAAAACTTGTTTTTACATTTATAATGTCCACAGAAAGAACTTACTGCTATTTCTCTGAAATTTGTAAATAAGCCTACAAAATAGTTATATTTTTGACTAAAAAAGCTTAGGATTTATTATATTGCTTAGGATATTCAACTTCCTGAACCCTGTTCCTTCCTGTAACCCCTCAGTCATTGTGCTATTGGGGCTGGGCACTACCCTGTTGGTTTTGTCCATTGTCTATGTTACCAGGCTTCTTTTTCTTTTTAAATTTTTAAAATTATTTTTTCTCATTAATTTTATTGAAAATCAATGATTATATAGCATATTAAAATTATAGACAAATACCGAAATGTGAAAGATGTAAGACTGAATTTTAGAGAAATATTTCTGAAATGAATACATAGCATGAGATTAATAATAGATTGCACATGGTAAATAAATTATTTACAAACTTAAATGAATATAATAATAAAAATTATCCAAGATAAAAGTGAAAAAGAATTTACAGATCAGTCATACAATAGTTCACTTTGCCAAAATCAAGAAACTTATATTCATATAATTAGAATTCTCAAAATAGAAAGTGGTAGGCAATAAATATTTAAAGATTTAAAATTTCTGAATTTATTTTTCTTTCTTTTTTTTTTGGCGGAACCAGGGATTGAACTCAGACCCTTGTGCTTGCCAGGGAAGCACTTATTCCACTGAGCCATCTCCCTGGCCCCAAAATTTCTGAATTTAGTTGAAATTATAGCACCACATTTCCAAGAAAAGTGAACCTTTTCACAAGAAATTTGAATACAATCATACCAAGATACACAAAAATGAAATTGTCCAAAATGTAAAGAAAAAAATCATTAAAGCATATACATAAAAAATATTAGCTATGGAAGAACAAAATTAAATAACATTTCACATTAGAGAAAAAAAAGAGGGGCTGGGGAGATGCCTCAATAGAATAAGCCCTTACCTGGCAAGCACAAGGGCCTGAGTTCAATCCTTGGTTCTGCCAAAAAAAAAAAAAAAAAAAAAGAACAAGTGTGTAAGAAACTAGACTAATTAATTCAAAAGACTGAAAGAAAAAAAAATCTTTCCTCATTGAATGTTATGCTTAGCAAACATACCTTTGAAAACTAAAAGTAAAATATTGTCTAGTACAAACTCAAAATATTCGAATACCTCCACATGTAGCATATAGAAAATAGCAAAGAGCATAATCCAGAAGGCAAGAGAAGTTGCTATATGGTCCTGGATAAAGAATAAAGAGCTCTCATAGTGGTAGTTATGTAGGGCTATGTAAAATATATTAGATGAGCCCATTTAAAAAGGTCATTGATGTGGCTCAGTAGAATAAGCACTTACAAGGGCCTGAGTTCAATCCTTGGTTCTGCAAAAAATAAAACAAAACAAAAAATAAAAGGTCATTGAAGATATCTACAAAACAGTATCAATCTTATGTTGGGTTATATACTTATTTTTTCATATGTATGTGTGTGTGTGTGTGTGCACGTGCGTGCATAAAAGATAAGAAGTAACATAAAGTCAATGGAAAATGGAAATATACTTTTTAAAATTTCTAATACTAGGAGAAAATATCATACCATGGCATATAAGTAGATTATAAGTGAAAGATACAGTATAAATCTTAAAACAAAAATTAAGATTAAACAATATTCAGAAAGTTAATTAAATATTAATGAATTAAAAATTAAATATTTCAAGACACTTCAACTAAGAAAAAGTTTTCATGATAGAAAAGAATTACTAAGAATAAAACATAACAAATACTGGAATGGCAAATAAATGACCAGCACTTCTAACAGTTTCAGGATAGGAGTCACTTGTAAGACTGAGCTCCTGCTATTTCCTTGATATCCACCATGTAGACCCAGATAGAATCATGCCACATAGGGTGCAGGAGAAGTCCATTTGTAGAGTGTGCTGATGGAAATGTTTTGCTGCTGTATACAGAAGAAGAATTGAAAGACCACTTTTGTATACCTCTTTTTCTCCTGTGTTTAATTGTTTGCCCTATTTGGTGGGTTCTTTCCATTCTCATTCATGGAGATGTGGTCATTTTGATCCCTCTCTAGAATCTCTTTTAGTAGTCTGTGTATGTTGGTTTTGTCATCATGAAATTCTTTAGCTGTTCTTTGTCATGGAAGTATTTCACTTCTCCATTATACTTGAAAGAGAGTTTTGCAGGGTGTATTAGTCTGGGTTGGAATTTGTTTTCTTGCAAGACTTTGCTCCATGCTCTTCTTGCCTTGATGGTTTGTGAAGAGAAATCTGCTGTTATTCTGATGGGTTTTCCTTTAAATGTGATCTGTTTCTTTTCTCTAGCATCTTTCAGTATACTGTTCCTGTGCTGAATTTCTGGGATCTTGTTTATTATATGTCTCAGTGTGGTTTTAATTAGGTTGATGTTATTTGGAGTTCTATGTTTTGGTTACATGAGTGTCAGATTGTTTCCCCATATTTGGGAAGTTTTCTGCTGTTACTTCTGTCCATATTCTTTTTATATCATTTGTTTTGACTCTTTTCTCATTGATGCCTATTAGTCTTATGTTGTTCATCTTTGCATCATCTTGCAGATGTTCAATTATTTTTTCCTGCATCCTAGTTGTTTTTAAGAGATCTTTTCTTACCTCTCTACTAGTTGCAAAGCTGTCTTCAAGGTCTGAAAGTCTATTTTCACTTTCATCCAAATGGTTTTGCCAACTTGTGATTGAGGTTTTAATTTCCTGTATAGTACTTTGAATCTGCTTCATGCATTCTATTTCTTTCCTACATTGTTCATTCAAGGATTCCATCATTTTTCTATTCTCATTTTTTTTACAGTGTCTTTTTTAGAAGCACTTAGTACTACTTTCATTATATTTATCATTTCTTTTTTTACTTTAGAAATTATTTCTGGTCTGATTTCCTCTATACCTTTCTGCAGTTGTTTCTTTACTTCCAATGCTATTATTTTAGAGATTTCAGGTTTGTGATTTCCAATTGCTTCTATGCTGTTGTCTCCTGCATTTGTTCTGGGTGGACTCGGGGCCTGAGAATGCATTTTGCTCCTTCTCTTTGTCATTTTGTATAGCACTGTCTTCTGACCTTTGGTGTAGAGGTTTGGTAGAGTTATTGCTTTTTTTTTTTTTTAGTTATTACCTAAGCACCAGGTCTGGATCTGCCAAGTTCGAACTTATCCAAGTGGGTGTGGCTTGGGTCTGTTTGCTGTGCTCCACTTCTTCCTGCTACAGCCCTTGGAGGAGAACCCATTGTGCCACTCTGGCAAGATGTTCTGCTCTTGAATGGGTGGGTCTTGCCTCTAGTCTCTCTACAGGGAGTTCTGCCTCAGGGTTCCACACTAGGCCTGTCTGATGGAGGAAGTTCCACTCACATGTTGGACCTGGGCTCTGGGTTGAATGAGGATCCGGCAGGCCTGTGGTGGTCCCACTCACATGCTGGGCTTTGGGTTGAATCTATGTAACTAGGCTTCTGATCAACCCATTTCTGGGTTATGAGGCTCCTTTGTGTAGAAAGGGAATTTGAATGAAAGATTTTTCAAAGCTTTTTATAATGAAAAATGTTCCTATGACTTCTAGCAGTGGATACATTCTTCATCTTGTTTCACTTCCCCTCACATACCACCCTTTTGAGGTACCAGGGATTGAAGCCAAGGCCTTCTCACTAAGCAATGTCCCCAGCTCTTTATTAATTTTGTTTGTTTGTTTGTTTGTTTGAGACAGTCTTGTTAAAATGCTGAGCTGTGCTGGCTGCACTTGAACTTGAGATCCTCCTGCCTCAGCTTCCCGAAGTGGTATTATAGGGATGCACCATCACACCCGCTCCATTCTCCTTTGGAGGCTCCACTGGATCTGTTGGTCCCAGAGCAGCTTCCATTGAGTTCAGCATTGTGTTTCTGGTAACATTAGGCATTAACTACACTACCATCTTGGTTTGTCTCATGAATGGGCTAGTACTGTGGTTATTTATATCAGAATTAGGAGGACCCTCACAAATTACTGACTTGAATACTTGCTTGTTTTATAGAGAAATAAGGTGGGAAAAGTACTTACCCAGGTAGCACAGATTTTGTGGTAGAAGTAAAACCAGAACCCTGAAGTTTGATTACTGGCCACTGTATCTCCTTAATCAGACTCTACTGCTTCTTAATTTCCTGCTCATGTGATATCATCAACTCTTAGAGGGCAGTGGTCATGCCTTATATGCTGTTATATCCATCAAAGAGCTTAAGTTATTAGGTATGCCTGGTAAGCTCTCAAGTTTTTAAAGTCAGTGGTTACCTAGTTTTACGTGTGGGAGATAAAGTTACCTCATTGAAAGAGCTGTATAGACATAGATGGGAGTCTTGGCTATAGTTGATGGAGTGCTGCTCCAACTCAGATACCTGAGTCCAAGTTGTCCAGTCTTCTTCTGTAGGAGACACTTCCAGGTCCTTGTCTTGTCCAAGAAGCCACTATTTGTAATCCCAAAGTTACGTTATTGGAATCCCATCAAATTGATTGCAGTGTACCACTTACAATGCAACCCACGGTGAAAATAAAGACACTAAATTATATCTTCAATCATCAGGGAGTCAAGGGGCTCTAAGTCCAGCCATGAAGATGGCTTTCTGGAACCAAGAGAGTGACCCAGGGCCTCACCCAGTTTTATTCATTGGGGGAGTGGCTTGAGGATTGACTGAGAATAGTGAGAAAGAGACTACTATAAGCTGAGCTAGGTGGGTGGCCTAAATTTACCTCTGCGATATGTAGAGAGGATATGCAGAGAAAATAACCTGCATTATATAGTATCGAATGTTTTGGTAAGTCTGGTGCTTCAGCTTTGGTGTAGCCTTTCAAGCCCCAGGAAGTCATAGCCTCTGTCTCGAGGCTCAATCCCAGCTGGTGCCGCGGAGCATTAACTCAAAGAGCAGCAGGTATAGGTTACTAGGGAAACACACATGCCACCTTCGAAGACTATCACCAGCACCTTAGCTAGACCAATACACATTGCTTAAGTCCAATTGAAGGATAAACAGAAGTCCTAGCCAGCTCTGTACATAATAATACAAGGAAATAGGGTCAGGCTCAGTCAAAATGGAGACAATTACTCTTCTTTCAAGGAGAGCTACTCATTTGGTCCTCCACATTCTTCTACCATAGTTACTAGGTTGGTATGATTTGATAGGATGAGAAGCGTTACCAACAGAGTCAAGCTCCAGGCAGACAGTGTTAGCTGTACTTAGAAATAACTAGACCAGCCAGGGTGGTGGTGCAGCACTTGGGAGGCTGAGGCAGGAGGATTGTCAAAAATTCCAGGCTTCTCTGGGCTACATAGTGAGTTCAAGGCCAGCCTGAACTACATAGTGAGACCCTGTCTCAAAAAAAACAAAAGGGGGGGATAAAATAACTAGACCATTGGTGGTGAACCTATGGAATGTATGTTTCCACAGGCTGTATCATTGAAAGCTCTAAAAGATTTGCAGTCATGGAACTAAACTGGTATGGCCAAGGCACAAGTTGAATTAGTTGAAAGGAGGTGAGGGGAAAACAGTAAGAAATGTTGGGGAAGGGGGGAGGAAAGAAGGGTTTGAAGGCAAAAACCGGAGCACTTTAATGTGGAATTTTAAGAGAGGGTCTCTTGCAGTTGGAAGCCTTGAGCTGGGTCTGACAATTGTTAGGATCTGAATTTATAAGGGATGCATCAGGTTTGTGGAGCAAGTGAATAGATACTTCTCTTCCTCATTAAGCAAAGTTAGAAGACCAAGAATGAGTTCAGTTTGCTTAGAGCATTGCTAAATAATAGGGAGCTTTGGAGATCCCAATTAGCTAGATTTTTTAAAGTGTAGATTTTTACATTTGGGGATGTTATTTTTTTCCCATTAGTACTACAGCAGAGGTACTTCCTCTCTGCAGTTGAGTTGTGGGAATCCTGGACAGCAGCTGGATAATGAATTCCACATTTTTACCTTTTACAAATTAGAGCTTTGTTTTAGGTATTTCAATTTGATGAACAACTTTAGAGGTTCATAACCTTCCATAATGTCCTATTTTCTTCACTTTATGTCAAGAAGTGACCCATTTTCTTGAGGTGAGCACTTGAAAAACATTTGGCGAGGCTGTGGTGGATGGTTGTGATTTATGGTACAGTGTATAGCTAAAGGAGTAATGGCAAACCTACAGCCCATATGCCAGAGCAGGCTATTTGTATCATTGAAAGCTCTAAAACTCATGTATAGTCAGTGGCATTTGTAAATGTGGGGATTTCCTATCTCTGGAGATTTGTTCACAAATGATAAAGTTGGTCAGAGTTCCTTCTTATATGCTTTATACTTAAATCTACACTCAGCTTAGTCTTGAGTTCTGACCTTAGCTCTACTGACTTTAGTTTTGATTTGTCATTGTGCTAATGGATGAGCTTCTTTTCCTCTCTGGTTCTTAATTTCTGTCTCTGTAAAAACAATATTGCTGGACTGTGTGATCTCTAACAGGTCTTTGGGTTTTGATATTTTAGGATTCTAGATACGGGACATATCTAAATGAGATGGAGATTGAGACTGAGTGTGGTGCAGCACGCCTGGAATCCCAGCACCTGAGTGGCTCAAAACAGGAGGATCACTAAGAGTCTGATCTGTGTAATGAGACCCTGTAGACTCTGTACTAAATACATTTAAAAAAGTAGTTGCTCAGGTTGTTCTATCTCTTTTAATGTCTTCTGCAACTTTCCTGTTCTGGCTGCACCTTGTTACCCAAGTGAGCACATTGCAGATCTAGAGACATTGTTGTCTTCTGCTAGTATCAAAAGAAAGAAAACTAAAACAAACACAACCACATGTGTCATTTTATACTGACCTTCTTGGTTGCTCTAGATGATCCATTCTTGGTAGGGCTAGAAGACAGCATGACAGTTTTATTTCCATTTCATGGAAGAATCTGAAGCCTTACTTTTCCTGTCAGTTGAAAGCATATAGCGCCTATCTTGGGGCTGGGGTGAGGCTTATTCAACATGCCCATGCTTGGCAATCACAAGATTATGATTTCAATTCCCAGAACCAAAAAAAAAAAAAAAGAAGAAGAAGAAAAGAAAGTGCAGAATTCCAAAGATGCCGCCCAAAGGAAAAAGTGGTGCTGGAAAAGGGGGAAAGAGGAAGCAGCCTCTGGGAGTGATAGTGATGACAAGAAGACTCAGGGCCCCAAAGGTGGTGGCAATACAGTAAAGGTCTGACACATTCTATGTGAAAAACACAGCAAAGTTATGGAAGCCATGGAAAAGTTAAAGTCCAGGATGAGATTCAGTGAAGCAGTCGTACAATATAGTGAAGATAAAGCCAGGTGAGGGGGTGACTTGGGTTGGAAGACCAGAAGCTCTGTGATAGGACCATTTCAGGAAGCAGCATTTGCCTTGCCTGTGAGTGGAATGGATAAGCTTGTGTTTACAGACCCACCAATTAAGACAAAGTTTGGATATCATATTATTTTGGCTGAAGGGAGAAAATAAAATTGTATGAAAGATAAGATTCTGTACTTTTTATTTACTTTAAAGGTGTTGCATAGTCCTTGTATTTTGCGAACCATCAGTATGGATTTATAAGTGTAAAATAGGTGGGTGAAGACAACATTGTATTATAGCAAATACTGTGAAATTCATATTACTTTGCTAAGTGAAATTCTGTATCATTTTCAATTTTTTGGTTTTTTTTAATTAAAAAAAAATCTTTTTTGTTTTAATTGTAATTTGTAGGGGAGATAGCTCAGTAGAATAAGCACTTGCCTGGCAAGGACAAGGTCCTGAGTTCAATCCCTGGTACCACAAAAGAATAAAAATAAAAAATTCTAATTTGTACTCTTTAAAAAATAAAATAATTAAAAAAGAAAGTACGTATCATGTGTTCCAAATATGTTTTATGGTAGTATTAAAGAATTTTGCAAGGAAGTTAGGAGTACAAAAGAACTGTACTGGAACATTTAAAACAATGATCCTTTGGCACTTTTCTCATTTTTATTAATTTGCTCCATAATTGTGGATAGAAGTAATGATAGTAAACATTTCTTTTTTCTTTTCTTTTTTTTTTTGTTTGCCCAGAAGCCATTTATTAACAAACTAATTTATTTCTAAGAGTCCAAAATGTTCCAGGAGCAGTCTTCCAGGTCTAGACAGAAATCCAGCTTCTTAAGCCTCAAACTCAAATTCGAAGTACTGTGTGTCAAAGTAGTGGATGTGGACATAACCATCTTCTCCACTGCTGCTGCAACTCTTGCCATCAGGATGGAAGGCAACACTGTTAATAGGTCCAAAATGGCCCTTGACTCTTCCAAACACTTCTTTAAAGGCCAAATGGAAGAACCTGGCCTCAAACTTGTCAGTCCTGGTGGAGGTTGTGGTTACATCCATGGCTTCCTGACCACCACCCAGTACCACATGGTCATAGTTGGGAAAAAGGGCAGCTGAGATGACAGGATGTTCTGTCCAGAAAGTCTTCTGATGTTCCAGGGATGTGGAGTTAAAGAGCTTGGCTATGTTGTCCTTGGATGCAGTGACAAACATGGTCGTGTCCCTGGATGATGATGTCATTGATCTGCCGGGAGTGCTCCTTAATGTTCTCCAATACCTGTCCAGAGTGGTTGAGCTCTCCACTCTTGTGGCCTGCAATGATGCATTCTCCCAAGGTGTCCCCACACAGCTCTGGTGATCTTGGAGTCGTTGCAAGGGATCTTCATGTAGGGCTCATTGCTGTCAATCTGGCTCGGATCCCGCAGGTTAAAGAAGCTCATGAAGCACTGGTAGCCCACTGCTTGTCCGTGGAGACCGTGATGATGTTGCCCCCAAAGTCAAAACCACAGGTCCATACAGCCAAGTTAGTCTTGAGGAGGGCCAGCTGCTTCCCTGTTTCACAGTCCCAGAGATGATAGCTGTTGTCAGCTGAGCCAGTGAGGACGCTTGGTGTCCCAGTTAGCTTCCACACACTACACAGCTTCAGTGTGGCCCATGTATGTGCCTAGCCTCTTGCCATTCTTGTACCATACATTAACAATAGGGTCTTTGGCCACAGTGAAGAGGAGATCTCCCTCACGGTTATACTTAATCTGTGTAATGGACCGCTCATGGTCCTGCAGCGGTATCGGCTTCATCCCGGTGGTGATACGAGAAGAGTGGCAACGTGAGTGGAACCAGAAAAGGCGTTCTGGTAGTAAGCATTTCAAACCTTTCACAACACTATAAATTACATAGCACCCTTTCCTCTTCACTACCGGGGACTGAACTCAGGACTTTTATACTGAATTATATCCCTGGCACTTTATTTTGAGACAGGGTCTCACTAAGTTGCCAAGTTACTTAGATTGGGTTAGGATTTGTGATCCTCTTGCATCTGCCTCCCAAAGTGCTAGGATTACAATAGAGTACTACCCTACCTGACTTTATTCTTTTTTTTTTTTTTTTTTTGGCAGAACTGGGGATTGAACTCAGAACCTTATGCTTGCCAGACAAGCGTTTATTCTACTGAGCTATTTCCCCAGCCCCTCATTTTTTACCTTTAACTGTCTTATTTTTATATTCTTTTGGATTAGTTTTCATGTGGATTATAAGTATATTATAAGGGTTCTAATTGTGGAAGCCAAAAAAAAGTTGGATCCGTTTGACAGGTACATAATTACTAATATTCTTACCATACAAACTGTGGAGGGGACCTAAATAGCTCAGGGTGTGAATGATATAAAGATGAGAATTATCAGTGTGACCTATGTTTGACTAAGAAGTGTTCTAGGGAGGGTGTGTGTGTGTGTGTGTGTTGTTAAATATAGTATATGATAATAAAAGATTCACAACATAAGTATGATTTAAAAAATCATACAAAATCTTAGAACCAAGTTTTATTTTTAGTAGAAACACAGCTATCAAGTGGTTATATGTGGTAAGATAGATCATATATGTGAAACTTCTCATAAATTTATCATGTAGTATATTTGTGTCTTTAGTGCCTAGCAGTTAGTAGTCAGTAATATCTATTGTATGAATGAATTTGAGGTGTAAATTGGAAGATGTAAGGGTAGTATTTCATTATAGTGTGCTAAGGATGGGGAACTTAGAAGTCTCCTCTCTGCTGACTGTTCAGGAAATCAGAGCCAGAAGACTGAAGTGACTTTTTTAATAGTAAATTGTATAGGAGGACTGCAATCTGCTGCTGTTAGTGACACTGATGATTTTCTGGAGTAGACTGCTAGTATTTTCACAAGGATTTCGTAGACATAGAAGAGCCGAGTGCATGTCTATAATCCCAGCACTCAGAAGGCTGAGGCAGGAGAATTGCCTCAAGTTCAAGGCCAACCTATTCTAGATATAGAGTTCAGGGCCAGCCTAAACTACAAAATAAGACCTTGTCTCAAAAAAAAACCAACAAAACAGAACAAAAAGGCAACAACAACAAAACAGAGAAATATTTTGAAAGTATTTAAAAATCGCTGACATTTTAAAAAAACTTTTAAAATTAATTTTAGTGAGAAAGAAATAGCAATGAGACAGTTTCAAAACAGGTTAGTAGGACAGTTACAATAATTAATACATTGCATATTGTTGTCTTCCTAGTAATTTTTCAGAGTACAAGATGCAGACATGATATCTTGTCTAAACAATATTAGTACAGATCTTTCTTTTCATTGAACTAAGAGAAAGTAGCTGTATATCTATCCTATATATATATTTTTTTTTTTCCCACTACAAAATGGTCCTTCATTTATATCCCCCCTTTTTTGTTTTGTTTTGTCAGAGATGGGTGTTCCATTTCTTTTCATACTTGGTGCCAGTTCAAATAGTGTAGGTACTTGAATTCAACAAAATAGCCCAATATAATCCAATAGTCCATAATAGTAGAACTGGCAATTGTCAGAAGTTACTGACTTGAGCCTTTTACAGCTCAGAATATTACTATGGCATTACTTTTTATACCTCGTGGTTATACTTTTCTGTTGGATGGTTAAGACCAAGTTAAAGCAAGACCTATATAACTAAAAATGTAACTTTTGTGTCTGACAAGGTCAGTCAAATCCCCTCCGGATTTACCCTGAAACCATGTACAGCACCTTGTAGATCTTTTGTTAGTGTCAGGCTTCTGGATGAGTCATGGCCATTGCTTGACCAATTTGCTCTCTATGAAAGTCGGAGAGAATTTTTTCTCTCTAGGTGACTCTCCTTAGGCACACTCTACATCGTCGATCACTTTCCTCTGTGGCCCCATAATCTCCTTGAACAGAAAATTTGGGACACCACTGTGTTACAGGATGTCACAGCACAGGTTCTCTTATGTCCTGCATCCTCACTGACCTTGAAGGGCTAGGGACAAAATATTGATTATCCTGTAGCCCTTCTTTTTCTCTAATTTTTGATCTGCAAACTTTAGTTGTTAAGCATCCAGAAGAGAAACTTAATTATCCTGCAACAGAGACAGTTGAGTTTAACATTACTATCTGTCTGAATATCAAATGCCTTAGACATAACATGGAACTGGTATTGTCCAACAACCACAGATATTCAAGACTTTAAATCCCTAAGAATGTGAAAAAAAAGTTACACATTTTTATGCAAAAATTTATAAATCAAACCATATATAACATTGTTGCAGGACAATCCTGACATTTTTTTTTCTTGTCTCTTGTTTTTTATTTAATTACCTTTTTAAAAAATAAACATTTACTTTAAAGAGAGTATAGCAATAATTGATATGACATTAAAAGCAGTGTGCATTTAGAAGACCAAAATAATAGGTATTTCAAGCATGGTTTTAGTGTTACACATTGCTATCCTGAGTGTAGTTGCTTAGTTCACAGATATTAGCATATAGAGTTGATCAGGGTGAGAATTCTACCCATTAACTGCTATTTTTCGAAAACCTGATGGAGATTCTTAGGACCATTGCCTTAACCATCTTGTTTATATAAATTTATGTTTTTGCCCCTGCCTTATTTCCTAACTTTTCTACTAAAAACCACTGACTTCTTTGAAGATAAAATGAAGATACAGAGTTTGGTTTTGTTTCCTCCTTATTTCTATGTTGGGTACATAGGTTAGATTAAAATACATTCAGTAGATAAAACTGAAGCTTCTGATCATAGTTTCCTCACAGTGCACATTCCCTCAACAGAAAAAGGAATATCCTCTATTTCTGATATAATTTACTCCTCTTTCCTGGTGTTTGAGATTTGTTGGTCTTGGTCAATGACTGTTTTCTATGTACAGCCTGTAGTTAACATGGAGGGCTTGGCATAGAATGGCTTCTCAAGTAGTACCTAACAGTTTATGTAGAAGTGGGCAAGTGAGGAAGTACCTTTAAGTCCTTCAATTTACCCATTAATCCAGATTGTATAGTCAGTCATACTAATTCTGTCAATCTCAGGGTCAGAAAGGGAGGCTTATATGTTGGTTTTGTTTCATTGCAGAAAGGAATAGACATCAATAGACAAACTGCCTACCACTGAGGTATATCCCCCAGCTATATTTTTATTGTTGTTGTTGTTACTACTGATACAGGGTCTTGCTAAATTACCCACACTGGCCTTAGCTACCATCCTCCTACCTCAGCTTTCCCAGCAATTGGGTTACTGGCACACCAGATTATTTTTTCCTCCTCCTCTCTTGTTCTTGTTCTTCTCCTCCTACCCCTCTTCCTCCTTCTTCTACTTTTAATTTTTTTAATTTTATGTGGTTGGTACAGGTTGTCACTACACAGCTTGGACTTGTGCCACCACACCCAGACTCTGTTGCCAGCTCTGCACACCCCAGGGGCAGGGCCGGCATGGCATGTAGGACCAGGGATTGAACCTGGGTCCCTGCGCTTGCCAAAACAGGATCTTAGTCTGCTGAGCTATCTTGCTGGCCCTTATTATTATTATTATTATTTTTTTTTTTGAGACAGGATTTCACTGTATAGTTCAGGATGGCCTTGAACTCACTTTGTAGCCCATGTTGGTCTCAAACTCAAAGGGATCCTCCTGCCTCAGTCTCCCAAGTGCTGGGATTACAAGTGTGTGCCACCACACCCAGTTTAGATTTTCTTCTTTTTAAAGGCTGATCAATATTCCTAGGGAGAGAGAGTGTGTGTTTACACAATCTCTTTATCTATCAGCAATGTTTAGATTGTTTCTACTTTTGGCTACTGTGAATAGTGGTGAAGTGAACATGTTATTAGTGTTGGTGTGCAGGATAGTGTTCTGAGGCTGTGCCTCAAATAAAGATGGTCCTGTGACAAAGCGCGTGGCTGGTTTTCAGAGTGTCTGGAATGTAGCAGCTCTTGATTCAGGGCCTTAGATCTCCCACTGCAGGGGTCCCCAGTAATCTTTGAACTAGCCAGTAAACGCTTGCTATTTCGTGTGTTTTGGGTAGAAGAGGACTAGCGCTGTCACTTTTCTGGCTGAATCTGGAAGCCTGAGTTCTACTTCTAATCTGTCACTGATTTGCTCTGTGACTTTGAGTGAATCATTTGGTCTGTTTTCTTGGTTACAAAATGAAGAACTTGAGTTAAATGATCTTTGAGACCCTGCTGAACTCTGACATTCTTTTAAATTAATCAAATAGTTACTCATGGAATGCTTGACTCTTAACTTATCCAGGGGGAGCTCAAATTAATAATAGCCGCTGGGGCTGGTGAGATGGCTCAGTGGTCTAAAGCACCTACTTAGAACAAGCTTAGTAAAGCACAGGGACTGCGGTTCAATCCCCCAGCACCACATGCCAGCCAGCCCTGCCCCCTGGTGGGCTGAGCTGCCCACACACACACACACACACACAAATAAAATTTAAAATAATAATAATAATAATAATAATAATAATAATAGCTTCTAGTTTCAGAGTTCTAGGAGAGAAGCAATGACATAAAAAGTTAGGTCTTCAATTTAAGGTGTTCTTAGAATGAAACTATTGCTGAGTATGTTTCAAAAAGAGGATGGTGATTAGTTCTAGCTGGATCTGCAGAACATCATGTAAGAGGTGGTGTTTGAGCCTTTTGTCCTGTCTTTGGTTCTGTTGTCTTTCCCTCTATTGTCTTTCCCTCTATTTTCTCCTCCCTCTCCTCTTCCTCCTCCTCCTCCTCCTCCTTCTCTCCTCCTGTCTTTCTTCTCCCCCTCCTCTTTTGTTTTGAGACAGGGTCTTGCTATACAGTTCAGGCTGGGCTTGAACTCACCATGGAGCTGGTCTCCAACTCACTGAGATCCTCCTGCTTCTGCCTCTCAGGTGCCCCAAATGCTGGGATTACAGGCTGTATGCCACCATGCCTGGACTCTTATTTTCTTCTTCAATTCTGCCACAGTTTTTAGATAAATTATGTTCCTCCTTAAATAAACAAACAAAATCTTTTAAAAAAATACCTGAAACAGGCTGGATATAACTCAGCAGCGCAGCACCTACCTGGCAAGTACAAGGTCCTGATTCCTATTCCCAGTACCAAGAAACAAAAACTAAGCCAAAACAAAAAAGCTAAAAACTGCATATACATAGCCATAGGGAACCTTTTCTCCTCTATCTGAGCTCCTGTGATACTGAAGAGGTAGTTATGCAAATTACCTTAAAATTCATTTAGCTGTTATTATTTTGCCTTTTGTGTATCACTTTAAACTATAAGTTTTTTATTGATACATATTTGTTTTACATATTATTTACATTCCTTGTGTGGAGTTAGTGCATGTGCATAATATATCCTAATTCCTTTTTCCTT
The DNA here is from genome assembly GCF_000260255.1 of Octodon degus. NCBI lineage: Eukaryota > Metazoa > Chordata > Mammalia > Rodentia > Octodontidae > Octodon > Octodon degus. The sequence continues at coordinate 1,493,121 of NW_004524722.1, forward strand.
TCCTTTCCCTCCCTTTCCTTCCCTGCTCCCTCTATCTCTTGATCCTCTCATTTCAGAAAGATCTATTTTCTATTACTTATTTTACTCTTTATTTATATTTTGGGTTTCTCATATAAGAGAAGCTATGTGATGTTTAAGCTGTGTGATTTATTTCACTTAATATTATGGCCTCAAGGTTATAAATGAGTCAAGTTTATCTTTATGGCAGAGTAGAACTCCATTTTGTGCAGTACCACATTTTCTTCAACTGTGTATCTGTCAGTGGGCACATAATGTTTCCTTTTGTCAGCTGCTGGATTTTAAGCTCTTGAGTGTTGGATTTCATTTCATTCATTACTAGACTATCAGTTCCGTAAGGACAAATGGTATATCTTTTATGCCTTCTATGAATGGTTTACATAAGGAATATACAGAGTGCCATTAAATGTGAGCTTATTTTAAACCAAGTGAATGGCTCTGATATGTCATGTTTGCTTATTTTTTCATGATGTATCATTTATACTATTGATTATTTTATAATACATGACAGTCTTTTTGTCAGTCTTGGTCATTTTTTCTTGCCTCAGTCATCTCTTGACTCTAAGAAGTATAGTGAACTTTGTGAAATGATAGAAAAAAGCCTGGACTTGCACTTTGAGGAGTTAGGCTAAAGTCTGGGCAGACTGCTTTTCTCACTTGTAGAGTAGAGGCTAATCCGAACCCTGATTCCCTTGTTGTTTGTTTGTTTTGTTTTTTTGAAGGCTGTAGAAATTTAGAAGGCTTGCTCTTTATTTCTTTGACTGCTAGCATTTTAAATTTAATAGCATGCTGGAGGAATGGAAAAAAACTCAGACATGGCCTTTACCCTCTGAAAAGACTTTACATACTAATTGGTCAGGCAAGTATGAACACAAAAGAATAAGGGAGTGGGTGGAAAAAGAATTGAGGAATATGTAATAGACTTGCTGACTAACACATTCAGTTGGGGGACCTGCTGTGCTTTGTGAAGATCTTTCTATGATATCTTCACTGAGAGAATAGGTGGGTAAAATATCTATGCTTTGCTTATGAGGTAGAGAAAGGGTAGTGTTCAGAAATGAAAGGACAATCTCCTAGGAACTCTCAGTCTACTGGGGAGAATTGTGTTTCACAGAATGAAATAGAAGCCACAAGAGGACATTTTTAAAAAATTAAGTTTTATGAGGACATTTTGATTATGAGGGCTGTATGTGCATGTGACCTTCTACTGTACCTTGTATGGCCAATATTAAATCTGTTTCACATTGGAATGATAAATCCCATCATGTCTTTTTTTCTGTTAGATCTTCTCTCTCCAGGGGTCATTTTCTTACCTCCTATTAGACCCTAGTCTCCCTCCTTCCCAGCTCTCTCTGTCTCACATCTGTGTGCCTGTGTGTGTGTGTGTGTGTGTGTGTGTGTGTGTGTTATTTGTCCATAGTTTGTCCCTGAAGGCTCAGGATTATTATGAAGAGTAATTATAATAGTATTAGTGAGACCAAGTAAGGTTAGCATCTAATATGACTGATTGAAACTTTCATTATCCATGATCTATATGTCATCCAAGTCATAGAAGACCCTGTGAAGTTATCTGCTATGTTTTGAGTACTGTTCTAGTGAGATAAATTGTAAACAAAACATCAAAATGTGTGTGTGTGTGTGCGCGCGCACGTGCACATGTGTGTAACAGAGAGCGAGACATAGACAAAGAGACAGAGACAGAGAGAGAGACTGTATCGGGTATTAAACCTAGGACCTTCCCAGCTACCTTCCAGACTTTTTTTATTTTGAAATGGGATTTTGCTAAATTGTTCAGGCTGAGCTCAAACTTAAATTCTCCTGCCACAGCCTTCCAGAATGCTGGGATGACAGCTAAGTGCTATCAGACCTGGAGAAATTCCTATTAGTATGGGGCTTATGTTTCAGTGATAGACATAATTAACAAGATAAAAAATTAAGTATGATCATTAAGTGAGAAAGGAGAAAGATAAGGAAAAATTATAGTTTTGGAGGTGAAGATTGAACTTTTAGACAGGGAGCCGTGGGAACCCTTCCTGAAAAAGGTGACATAGTTAAGAACTGAAATGAGAGTGACCTGGAAAAGCATTCTAGGCAGAGGGAACAAGTACCAGAACCCCGAGGCTAGTCCTTATGTGGTTCAAGGAACAGCAGGAGGGCAGAATGGTCTAAATGAAATGATTGAGGAGGAGAATAATAAAAGTCAGAAGGTTGACATGCGAGCAGATTTTGTTGGTTTTTCTAGGTTCTGGTAATGACTTGGTGTTTCCATTTAGTGAAGTGGGCAGGCAGTGAATGAGAATTTTGATCAGAGAAGTGATCTGATCCAACTTCATGTTTTCATAGATTGCTGTATTGAAAATAGAGAAGTGGTAAAAGCAAAAACCAGGAAGACCAATTAGGAGACTCCTACATCATTCCTGGTAAGAATAATGTTGGTGGTTTAGATTAAGATGGTAGATGTAAAAATAGTGAGAATTTATTACATTCTGGAGATTGACTGATTAGGACAGTGTCTCACTGTGTAGTTTTTAAAAATCATTTATTTATTTATATATTTGGTACAGGGTCTTGCTATGTAGCTCAGGCTTGTAGTAATCCTCTTGTCTCAGCCTCCCCAGCTCTGGAATTAGACATGTGCCACTATGACTGGTTTCTCATTACATAGTTTAGCCAGGCTTTGAACTCACTGTGTAGCCCAGGTTGGCCTTGAATTCACTGAAATCTTCCTGCCTCAGAGTCCCAAGTGCTAGGCTTCCAGACATATGCCACCACACTCTGAATATATTTTAGAGGTAGAGGTAGAACAGTAAAATGATGAATGGACTGGTTGTGAGGAATGAGATAACAGAAGTCAATGGATAACATCAGAATTTTGAGCGATGCAAATGAAAGCATAGAGTTAGAATTTATTAAACTAAAGAAATAGACTTCAGATTTCACTTTGGTTTTTCTTTTCTTTTCTTTCTTTCTTTTTTTTTTTTTTTTTTTACTACCAGGGATTGAACTCAGGAACCTTGTGCTTGCCAGGCAGTCGCTCATACCATTGAACTGTCTCCCTGACTATCACATTGGTTTGTCTACTTAAAAATATAGGGCTGGCCAAATAACTCAGCAGATTAAAGCTCCTGCAAGCAGGCGCAGGGGCCGGGGTTCAATCCCAGAGCCTGCCGTGCCAGCTCCGTCCCTGGGGCCTGCTGAGACAGCAATTGAGACTGGGTGTGGTGGTGCGTGCCTGTAATCCCAGCTCTTGGGAGGTTGTAAACAGGTGGGTCACTACAAGTCTGATCTAGTAGTGAGGCCCTGAACACCCTGTAGCCCCTTCCCTAAAATTAAAAAAAAAAAAAAAACAAAACCATGACTCATTAAAGTATCTAATATAAATTGTTAGCAAATGTTTCAGAATATACTGTTTTTGAATAGGAAATGTTTGTAGATCTATTACATATAATAGGTCATAAATATAAAAATGTAGATAGTATTTTTCATGAGATGAGGTCAGGTGACTTTGAGACTATGTGGAAGCAGAGAAGAGACCCAAGACATGAACCTGGATAATTGCGAAATTGAGAAGGAGCTGCCAAATGATAGGGAGAAAAACAAAATGCACATACCAAACCCAGGTGAGTGTAATATCTGGAAGCCAAGTGAAGAATATATTTAAAAGAAGAGAGAAAAGCTTTTTTTTTTTTTAAAAAAAAAAAAAAAAAGAGAAAATGGGCTGAGAACATATAGTTCAGTAGTAAAACATTTATCTAGAAAAATGAGGAAAAACAAATATAAAATAGCATTGGGAACTTTGCTCTGAAGGGAAGGAGAAACAAAGTGGCAGCTGGCATGTTAGAATTAAGACCAGATAACTCAGCAGACTAAAACGCCTTCTTAGCCAGGTGCAGGCACTGGGTTTGATTCAGTGTGACATGCTGGCCCCAACCCTGGACACAGTGAGATGGAGACTGAGACTGGGTCTGGTGGCACCCACCTGTAATCCCAGTGCTTGGGAGGCTGACAACAGGAAGATCACTGTGAGTCCAATCTGTAGTGAGACCCTGTAAACCTAATATGCTAATTTTTTAATGTAGACCCTGTAGTCTACATTAGTGAGACCCTGTAGACTTAATTTTTTCAATGTACTAAATACATTTTTAAAAATTAAGAGAAAAAATTTTAATTAATCTTAGGTATTCTTATCTGACATAGGTAAGATAGTTAATATAAATAATCCTGCAGAGAAGTGAAGTTCTGGTCAGTGCTTGAAAGGGGGAAGTAACTAAATAGTGCCCTTCATTTGGTAACCAGATGAAATTACGCATGTCACTGGAGTTTTGGACATGGCTCTTCATCCATGATAATAGAAGAAAAACTAAGAGTTTTTAGATATAAATTCGGTTTGGTAGGTAAATGTGGTGGAATCTTATGAAAGTTCTGCTGAGAAACAAAACACTGGTTGAGAGTGAGATTACAAGCAGAGAAAACCTGAAAATAGTCTAGAAGTGGAATATAGAGAACAGGTCACTATAAAATGATTGTTAGGTAGCATTAAGAGCTCACAGGAAAATAGTAATCAAGAGTTTAAAGTTTAACTTTATTCAGCATAGTTTTGTTTTCCTCCTTCAGTGTAGGCAGTGAGTAATGATGAATTGAATTAAGCAGGATTGTGGTGTAATCAAAATGTATTAATATAAGTGATAAGAGGAAAAGGAGCATTTATACAAATTGTAGGTGTGGTAGCACATGTCTATAATCTCAACACTCTGGGAGGCTAAGACAAGATTACAAATTTGAACCTAATCTGGGCAACTTAGTGATATAGTCTCAATGAAAAATGGTAAGGACTGGGGATGTAGCTCAGTCAGAGACCCTTGGTTCAATCCCCAATACCACCACCACCACCACCACCACCACCACCACCACCACCTCTCCAAGGAATTTAAGATATCCACAATTAGAATGTGAGGATGTGAGGAAGGTGGTAGACAATGAAATGTAGGTGGAATGTTCTGGTAGGTTGAATGTTTGAGTAAACTAGAACAATAGATGATCACAGAATGAGATAGTTGGAATTAAGATTGTAGAAGGAGACTAGGTATCTTTAAGTAGTAGAATGTTTGTCTAGCATGTGTGAAGCCCTAGATTTGACACCCAGCTATGCAAAAAAAAAAAAAAGAAAAGAAAAGAAAAAAAGATTGTATCTTTAATTTCTTATATATTTCTATTTTTTTCTTCCAATTTTGCATGCTTATATCTGCTAATATGAATAACTGGTTGGAAGACAACACTATGCATTACAACAAATACTGTGAAATTCATATTACTTTATTAAGTGAAATATTATATTACTTATAATTTTTCTGTTTTAATACTATTTTGTACTCTTTTAAAAAAATTCTAAATTAAAAAAAAGATTATAGGGGCAGGGGAGATGGCTCAGTGGAATAAGTGCTTTTCTGGCAAGTGCAAGGACCTGAGTTCAATCCCTGGTTCCGCCAAAAAAAAAAAAAAAAAAGATTATAGAAGGTCGCAGTTATTAGTAATGGTTAGGCCAAGTATATAACCATGAAAACAAGAGGCTGAGGTAGGATGCTAGTTTTAAAAACATGTGTCTTAAGTGATGTAGTGGTACAAGCATAATCATAGCTACTTATGAGGGTGAGGCAGGAGAATTGGGAGTTTAGGGCCACTTTAGTTTTTGGTTTTTTTGATTGTTAGTGTTTTTTTTTTTTGTGTGTGTGTGAAACCTGGGATTGAACTCAGGCCCTAGTGCTTGCCAGGCAAGTGCTTGTTCTACTGAACCATCTCCCTGGCTAGGGCCACTTTAGGCAACATAATGAGGCCTTATCTAAAAAAAAAAAAAAAAAAAAAAAAGGTAGGATGTGAAGTAAACAGTGAAGTGAATATCAGTATGACATGGTACATGAAGGCAGGATAAATTTAGAACCAGAAGATTCTGTCCATTACTAAGGAAGGATTGGTAGCAAATTCAACTCTGACAGAACAAGGCCTGATTGCGGGTCTAGCACATTCCTCATTCATTTGTTTGTTCATTCATCTGATAGTTTATTCCTATAGCATGATGTTATGAAGTAGACATTAGATTTGGAATCTGTCGGACCTTGAACAAATCACTTAAATCTTTTTCTTATCTTCAATGTGGTAATTGTTAACTCTTGTGTCCTCCCTATAACCTAAAAGTACTATGTACTTCTTGTTTCGTCCCCCGAGAAAAATGACATCCTCTTTCAGTTTCAACTATGGTGTTTTAATAGAGCACTTGTTTTATAGTCAATCTTACACACAATGTGTTCCCACTATAAGGTAACCTCTTTTAAGGGCAGGGAGTTGGCACATAGTAAATCCCAAGTCCTGTAATTATGTGGTTTAATGAGTAATTGGATTCTATATTTAGGGAAGTTCCCTCTAAAAAAATTTTTTTAGAACTATTTTGTTGTCTTTTGCTTAGATAAGAAAAAAAAAAATTTTAGAAAAGTTTTTTTAATGGACTAAATGCTGTGGTGTTGAAATGTGACATTTTTTTTTAGGTAGGTGCACATTTCATTTACAGGCTGTCACAAAAGCTAGTTGTTGAATTTTTGCATGAAATGATCTTTCTGTTAACTGTGGAAGCTTTTCACATATTGAGATTTTCTCTGGCAGATTCCTAGAAGTCAGAGTTCTTCTCCATTTCATCTTTAAACTGAAATATTTTCTTAAATGAAACGTTATTATACAGAACTGTAAAATGCAAAAATCTAATGTCTGATTACACTTGGCAGACAGTGTAAACAAACAGCTACTATAAAAACTGAGTTTTCTTGTGTATCATACTAATGGAATTATGGAAAAACCTATGACTGCTTGCTTGCTTGCTTTTCTTTTTTCTTTCTTTCTTTCTTTCTTTCTTTCTTTCTTTCTTTCTTTCTTTCTTTCTTTCTTTCTTTCTTT
>NW_004524722.1:1500177-1502708 GCF_000260255.1 Octodon degus
CTTCCTTCCTTCCTTCCTTCCTTCCTTCCTTCCTTCCTTCCTTCCTTCCTTCCTTCCTTTTTCTATTTGACACAGGGTTTCATTCTGCAGTCCATGCTGGCCTTGAACCCACAGTGATCATTCTTCAGCCTCCAGAGTACTGGCTGAGTTTTCTTACCAAATATGAGAAAATTAGGTTTGGTAAGAAAACTTAATTTCTAGAATGAAGTTAAGCTGTTGAGTTCCAATAAAGTGTTTCTTTTAAAACTGAGGATATAGTTCAGTACCAGAGCACTTGCATAGTATGTTCAAAGCTCTGGGCTCATTCCCTGATACTGAGAAAAAATGATTTCACATATTCAGTCATTCATTTATTTAGTCAAGAAATGTTTATTGAACATTGCTTTGAAAAAAAATTATTTGGTACAGGGTCTCGCTACATAGCTCAGACTCATAGTGATTCTCCTCTGAGCCTTCCCAGCGCTGGGATTAAAGGCATGCACCACCATGTCTGGTTTTGGTGGCCAACACGGGGGCCAGCACAGCATGTGGTACTGGGGATTGAACGTGGGTCCTTGCATTTGCCATACAGGCACTTAGACTGCTAGCTCCCCACTGCTTTTGTACAAATCCTTTTTCTAATAATGTTTAGACAAGATATCATGTCTGCCTCTTGTACTATGAATAACTACTATGAAGACAACAATATGCAGTGTACTAATTGTAACTGTCCTACTAACTTGTTTTGAATCTCATTGCTATTTCTTTCTCAATAAAATTAATTAAAAAATAAAAAACAAAAACCCTTTTTCTAGGAATTTAGTAGTAATTCAGTGATATAGTCATTGACCTCTTTGTGCTAAAAATGCAGGAGGAAGTATCCAACATAAAAATTACAGTCATAGGTAATATTTGATAACAGAAAAGTTCAGAAAGCTTTGAGATCATAAAATGACCTTTCTGCCAAATCTGGCTTTTTAAGGTACTTTGTAAGAGCCGAGTGGACAGGAATGAGAAATGGGGACAGGAATGATAACATCTTTTTTTTTTTTTTAATGATAACATCTTTACCATGTTTTTCCTCAGATTCTGTGCTTTAGCCTTCTATAACTACTCAGTATTCTCTGAATGTCTTACTTCTCTCCTGGTATAATTTCATAAATGGCCTTTTCCTGCTCTCTATAGAATTCCTGTCATCCTTCAAAACAGATCAAGTGACACATTCTTTTGAAACTTTTTGTATCTCTGTCCCCAATTCAATAGGATTAAGTTCAGCTACATATAGCAGGAATTTAAAATAAAAATGGTTTTAAAGTGTTTTCCCATGCAAACAAAGGGCAGAGATGTGTAGTCCAATGCTGAAAGGGGTGTTCCACGAAGTCATCAAAGCTGTTTCTGCCATTCTCAGTTTAAAGCTTCCATTTTCAAGGTTATTTCATGGAAAAGATGGCTGCTCAGGTCCAGTCGTCTTTTCTTAATTCTCAATAGCAGAGAAAAAGGGAGAAAGAAAGACAGGACATTTCTGATGCTATTGTTCCTTTTATGCAGCCTTTCTAGAACTTTCCTCTATTTCAGTTATAGCCTGTTGGGCAAAACTATCAGTACCTAACTACTCAAAAGGCTGGGAAATAAAATTTTGAACTGAGCAGATTGCTGCTTAGTGATAGTCTCAACATTTTGCTGCCTTCCTCTCCTCTGTAATTGTTCTTTCTTTAAATTCTAGCACTCAGTCTAATAACTGCAGTAGATAGCCATAAATGGCTGCCTCCTTCATATAGACACTCAAATTTTGGTCAAAATTATCACCAAAATCCAATTTTAGACAATTTTTATTGGTAAAAGAAATCTTTTGGGCCTGTCTGAAATCTCCATTCCTACTCTAGTTTCTAGACAACCATAATGGGAAGACACACGCAAATCATATCCAAACCACAGCAGTTGTTTAATATGTGTTGTTGCTGTTTTTAGCTAAAGTTTGGAGGATTTAGGACCATTATAGCTTCTTGCTTTTTTCTTCCTACTTCTCTTTTAGTAGTCCCATTACCTGTGTGTTGATATGTTGGATAGGCACCCTCTAGATCCCTGAGACTTTTCCCCCTCATTTTTTTCTTTTTATTTTGAGACTGCATTATATATATTGTATTATATATCTTCAGTAATTCTTTTGCTGGCTCAGAGTTGCTCTTGACCCTTTCTTAAATGTTTCATTTTAGAATATAATTTCAATTTGATTCTTTTTGCTTTTTACAATTTCTCTATTGATATTTTATGAATCATTATTATACGTTGCTTTAATCCAGTATGTGTGGTTTTCTTTAGTTCTTTTTAGATTTTTGGTAGCTGCCTTGAAGTCTTCATCTGGTGATTTCAAAATTTGGGTCTCCTAGGAGGCAAAATCTGTTGTTGCTTATTTTTATTTCCCACGAATGGGTCATATTCTATTGTTTCTTTTTTTTTTTTTTTGCAGAACCAGGGATTGAACTCAGGCCCTTGTGCTTGCTAGGAAAGCACTTATTCTACTGAGCCATCTCCCCGGCCCCGGTATTCTATTG
>NW_004524722.1:1503438-1520548 GCF_000260255.1 Octodon degus
TTCCACTGAGCCACCTCTCCGGCCCCTACCAGGTGCTTTTGTTCAGCAATTTATTTAGGTGCTTTATTGTAGTGTATTACCTTTGTAGTTTATGACTCTGGTCATATTTCTTAAAATTCTTGTTTTAATTTTCAAACTTGGTTCAGGTTAGCATAGATTAGTAACCTGCCAATGGTTGGTTAGGGGGGTACTTAAACCCTCAGTTTGGAAAACTTGTACCCTTTACTGATAGATCTGTGGTTTGGGGAGTACATTCAAGTTTAGGCAGTTTAAACTTACTGTTATATCTTTTAATTTTGGTAAGTTCAAGGCCTTAAATTTATCTAAGATCAATAGATATTAAGGATCCTCTCTATCTCTAGTGTCTCTTACCAAGACCCATAGTGCTTTTTTACCCCCCAGAACTCCATTTTAAATTTATGGTTTATCTCAGGTCTGTTGGCAGCCTCAACTAGCATGATGGCCTCACTGCAGCAGTGGTCTTCGTAAATTATTTGCTATTGTTTCACTATTGATTTTGACTCTGGGCAAGAAATTCTCTATGCTCAGCTTCAGATTAAATCAGCCTTCTCTGGTAGCAGTGGTTCTTTTGGCATGGTCTGGCCTGCCCTGGTAGAATTAATACCAGAGAGCTGGGGAGCTGAGGAGTAAGGGTAAGTCCAGGCTGACATTCCACATTCTTAATGCGATTTAGTAGGTTTCCATGATTAAACATTTTTTGGTGTATACCTTTGGCCTGTAATATACTCATAGTCCCAGCTACTTAGGAGGCTGAGGCAGGAAGAGCCCTTTAGCCAAGGAGTATAAGTCATGAGCCTCAGAGTGAGACCTCATATTTAAAAACAAACAAACAAACCAAAGATGGGTGAATGCCTATAGCCTCAGCTACTTGGGAGGCTAAGGCAGGGAGATCAGTTGAGCCCAGGAGTTTGACAGCAGCATGGGCAACATAGCAAGACTCCATTTCTGGGGAAAAAAAGGAAGTTAAGGTAGCAGATATATCTCAATGACAGGGTACTTGCCTAGGATGTTGGAGTCCCTGGCTTTGACCCCAGGTGTGTGGGGTTTGGGGCCATGGGGATGTGGTGGTGCTGGTGGCAGTGGTGGTGGTCCTGGTGCTGGTGGTGTTTAAGACCACTAGATATGTTGTTATAGAGGTTGGGGCTAGCTCAGTGGTAGAACACTTGCCTAGTATGGGCTAGGCTATAAGTTTGATCCCCAACACTATTTTTTTTTTTTTTTCCAGAACCGGGGATTGAACTCAGGCCCTTGTACTTGCCAGGGAAGCGCTTAGATGGAGATGACTCACTTTTCCACTGAGCCATCTCCCCAGCCCCTCCTTAACAGTATTAAAAAAAAAAAAAAATCAAGAGCCTGAAATAGTAGTTTTTGGTTATTTTGTCTAGTTTTATTTTTGTTTTTTTGGAGAAAGTTTGATGAGCACCACGGCTGTTCCAGAAGGTTTGCCCGCTTTATTAGTTTTTGGCATCTTCATTTAACTTTGGAACTTTTCCAGTTAGACCATAAACCCCTTTGGGTAGACACTTTCTCCTTTCTCTGCCGTTCCCATCCCAAGAGGCTTTAAACTGTAAGCCTTTTGATTCTTTATCTGTGAAATGAAATTAATAATCTTTGTATTCCCTACTCCAAAGGATCGAGGGAATTATCAGTTAAGATCTCATTTTAAATAAGAAAGTACTTTTAAATAGTAAACTCTTTGAAAATTCCAAAATATTTCTAAACCAAAACACTAATTTTAAGTACCAGCCACTTACTATGCAAATGGTATTTCCAAGAATTTATCCTTAATCCTTGGGCTTTTCTTCTTCATATTTTATGACCATAGATTTTGCTGCTGTTTTAAAAGATATAGTCTTGGGGCTGGTGAGATGGCTCAGTGGTCTAAAGCACCTACTTAGAACAAGCTAAACTAAGCAAAGCACAGGGACCACAGTTCAATCCCCCAGCACCACATGCCAGCCAGCCCCGCCCCCTGGTGGGCTAAGCTGGCCACACACACACAAAATAAATAAATAAATAAATATTAAAAGATATAGTCTAGGTATTTTGAGGGCAGTAGCAAACTACTTGCAGAATAGTAGGCAGAAATCTGAGAGTGAAAACTAGCTTTATGAAGAGGGAAGCATCTCCGTTTTCTCTCTCACCCGCCATGCTGTTTTCTGGGTTCTTCACTGCATATTCAGTCTAAAATGGCTCCCGGTAGAGACAGCTCTGAAAAATAGATACTGGAGGATGTGGAACCAATTATTTGATTGGGGTATGCCAAGAAATGCCAAGCACCTTAAAGCTTTTGTTAGCATTGTCTTTGGTGAATAAAGGAAGGTTCATTATTTATTCAGCTATCCTATTTATTTATGGTAACTGAACATATAAGACTAAGTACTGTGTACTGAGGATATAAGACAAAATAAACAGAATCCTCATTTTATAATTTACTCTAATGAAGGAAAGAATAAGCAAGAAAATGTAGGTGACAGTGTTGCTATGATATGAATCCCCTCTAAACCTCAGGTTGAGAATTGCCAATGTAGTATTGGTAGGTAAAACTTCTTAGAAAGTGATTTCTAACAAGTGAGCTTTTAAAGAGGTAAGTTTAATCCCTTTAAGAAGTGGGTTTTCAGGATGGTTTCTCTTTCTTGCTTTTCTGTCAAGAAGTGAGGCAGCTAGAAGGCTCTTGCCAGAAGCTGAACTCTCTGTTTTGCACTTCCCAAGCCTCCAAAACTGTGAGAAGGAAATTTCTGTTCAATATGAATTACCCGATCTCAGGTATTCTGTTATAATAGCACAAAATGGAGTAGGACAAATTATCAGTCAGAAAAATAAAGTAGGATGAAAGGATAGTTATACTGGGTGGAGGAACTATTTTATATAGGTTGGTTATAGAAGGCATATCCATTAAAATGAGAACACATCAGTATAATATATGAAGCACACCCCCACCATTCTTACAAGTTGCTTTGTGTATGTGAGCAAAGACCAGGGAAAAATAGAACTTTTAAAATATAGACTGCTGTATTATAGAACTACCTGGTAATGAATAAGTTATATAAAGGTTTTTTATAATACTTACCTTTAAAATTAAAAATTAGACTCAGCAGCACTCTACAAATGAAAGTTCCACTGCCTCACTTTACACAAAAATCTTGCCTAACCCTGTCCGGATGCCTAATCTTGTTATGATTATGTACAAAAGAAACAGTCTTACTTTGTGTCTTTGGTTTCTCAGAAGGAAAGCTTGTTTTCTTTATTATTGCAGTGACATTTAAGAACTATGTCATTGGTTCTAAAATTGTCTGTCTAAAATAAAGTTGTAAAACTTTTTTAGAAAGGCATGTCTAATCAGGAACATTTGAGCAGAGACCTGAATGAAATGAGGGAGTATGCCATTTGCATAACCAAAGAAAAAGATACTTAGGTGTGAGAAAGAGCAAACACACTCTAAAGCAGAAGCATGAGTGGTGTTCAGGGAGTAGCAAGGAAATCCTTATGGTTGGAGCAGAGGAAACAAAGGGATAGTAGTAGGAGTTGCAATCAGAGAAGTAAATATGCAAGGCCAAATTATATATGGTTGTTATGGGTTGTGCATAGGTGTCCCCCCAAAGCCTCTTGCAGTCATGGGGTGGCTTTTGGAGTTTGTAATTGATTATTATTATTATTTTTTAAGTCTTTATTTATTTATTTATTTATTTTATTTTTGTGTGTGGCCAGCTCAGCCCATCAGGGGGCGGGGCCAGCTGGCTTTATTTATTTATTTATTTTATTTTTGTGTGTGGCCAGCTCAGCCCATCAGGGGGCGGGGCCAGCTGGCATGTGGTGCTGGGGGATTGAACCGCGGTCCCTGTGCTTTGCTAAGCTTGTTCTAAGTAGACCACTTAGTGGCTTTAGACCACTGAGCCATCTCACCAGCCCATGTAATTGATTATTGTGGGTGTGGGTGCTACACTTGCCCTGGATCAGATAATTTGCATTACAATGTAAGGAAGGGAGAGAGGCTAGCTAGCTGCCTGAGCTGCTGCCACTCCCTTCACTCTTGCTCTTTGCCAGGGCCATGAAAGTCTGCTTTCTGCAGTGTGCCACTCTGCCTTGGAGCCAGCCCAAGTATGGACTGAAACCTCCATTAACTGTGAGCTAAAAAAACTTTTCCTTCCTTCATTTTGTGTGTTGGATATTTGTCCAAGCAATGAGAGAAAAGTAACTAAGACAATGGTCTTAAGGCTTGTCTAACTCTTAAGAGTTTAGATTTTATTCTCAATAAAATGAGAAACTGGCAAGCTAAAGTAGACTTTCTATGGTTCAATCTCAGGGAATAGAAGCAATTTTATATTTGACTCTGGAGAGAGAGGAGGGCAAGACTCACACAGTGACTACCCATAAGTCTGTATTATTTTCAAACCAAAATCAGCTCAGATGGGTACCATATGGCAACTAAGATACTAGGCAGCTGGAAGGAATAGAAGGCAGACAGACAGTGCTTTTATTCTCTTGTAACTATCCATGTATTCTCAGCAGGAACCCAGCAGGTGTCAGGTATTGTGGAGGATATGAATTGCTTCCATGGTGAGATTTATTAGTGTCCAAGCAGAGCGCAAGGGCCCCTGAGTTTTGAAGGAGGGCTGAAGGCTTCTATTCCAGTATTGCTCATTCAAGGTATCCGTCATTTTTCTAATCTCTCTTTTTTTTTTTTTTTAATCAATGTCTTCTTTAGAAGCAGTTATTAATTCTTTTACTGCAGTGTTTTTTTCAGATTGGGTTTCCTCCCTATGTTTCTGTAGTTGATTCTTTACTTCAGATGCTATGAGTTCAAAGAATTCCTTTTTTATTTCAGAAAAGAATTCTGCTCTGAGTTCCTCTGTAACTTTCTGCTGTTGCTTATTTACTATCGACACTATTAATTCATACATTTGAGCTGAGCTAGTGTCCTCTGCACTTGTTCTGGGTGGGCATTGGGTTTCCTTCATATGTTTCTGCATTTGTTCTTTACTGCAAATGCTATTAATTCAGGGAATTCTTTTTTCATTTCCAATCTGGGTTCCTCTATACCTTTCTGCATTTGTTTCTTTATTTCAGAAGCCATTGATTCATTGATTTCAGCTGTGTGATTCCCAATTTGTTCTGTATTAGTGTCCTCTGCACTTGTTATGGGTGGGCTTGGGGTCTGAGATTGCATTTTGCTCCTTCTCATTGTCATTTTGTGTAGCACTGTCTTCTGACCTTTGTTGTCGAGCTTTGGTGCAGTTATAAGCTTAGCACCTACTGAAGTTCAGGTGCAGATCTACAAAGTTTGGATTTATCCAGCTGTGTCTGGCTTGGGTCTGGCTGCTGTGCTCAGCTCCTTCTTGCTGCCACCCTTGGGAGTGAACATGGTGCCCCTCTGGCAAGATGTTCTGCTCCTGGACTAGTTGGGTGGTTCTGTCCCCTACTCTCTCTGCAGGGATTGCAGCTGCAGTGTTTTACCTCAGGCCTGTATGCCAGGCCTGAGCTGAGTCTAGAGGGGACAAGGTGGAGTAGCGGGGAAGAGGAAGCTCTCCCACACACTCACCAGGCCTGGGCTAGGACTGGATCTGGGGGTCCTCAGAACGCGGCAGAAATTCTTACTGGGTAGGCAGGGTGGGGTGGGGTGCTGCGGAGTGGTGGTGGTGGGTTCCAAGGGGGTGGAAGAGGGTCTCACCCCTGCTGCACCTGGGCTTGGACTGGCAGGTCCCGCTGGCGCAGAGTAGCTGGAAGCTCTCCCACACACTCACCAGTCCTGGGCTAGGACTGGATCTGGGGGTCCCTAGAATGCGACAGGAATTCTCATGCGGTGGGCAGGGTGGGGGGGTGCTGCAGAATAGGGGAGGGGGTCCCAAGGGGGTGGAAGAGTGTGTCACCCATGCTGCACCTGGACTTGGACCGGCAGGTCCCGCTGGTGTAGGGTAGCCAGAAACTCTCCCACACACTCGAAGGCTTCTATTCCAGAGGAAAATTTGGTGCTAGGCTGGGAGACAAAGGAGACTGGAAGAATCATCTAGCATAGTGAAAGTAGTTTGGATGTTGCAGTCAGACAAACTGAGGTTTGAAACAGGCCTTTCCACACTTCTTAGTTATAAGAACTTGGAAAAATCACTTAGTTTGTCTGGATTTAAATGTACTTATTTGTAATATAGTTAAAATAATACCTATTGTACAAGGTCATTATGACCTTGCAAGATATCTAGGGACTTAAGTTCCTAGTACAGTACCTGTCACATAGTAGGTATATTAGTCAATTTCTGGTCACTTGGACAAGTTACCTGATACTCCTAATTTATAGGAGGAAAGCTTTATTTGCCTCACAGTTTTAGTGGGTTCAGTCCATAGCTGGCTAGCTCCAAGGCAGAAATGGCGTAGTGGAAGGCCCTGGTAGAGGACAGCTCCTAATCCATGGCAGCCAGAAAGCAGAGCTCAAAAGCAGGAGCCACAGACAAGAATAGACTCTTCCAGGTCATACCCTCAGGTCATACCGGTTCTGACCAGGGCCTAGCACCTTAACAGAATATTCAGCTATAAAGTGGATTAACTGATGAGTGATTAACTGATTACACTCCCATGATCTAATCACCTTCTAAAAGCTCCACCTCGATAAGTACATGATATTTTGGGGGACATTTTAGATCTAACCTGTAATAGTATCTAGCAAGTGGTATCTGCTGGTGATACAAATATTGTATTAATGGCTAATCTTTACACAGTATTTATTATATATCAAGCAGTATACTAAGAACTCTTGAGCATCTCCTTTTAAGTCCAAATGACAGTTCTGTTTTTCACTACAGATCTCCTCCTCACATAGTTATCATCCCAGTAAAGATATTTTTATCATTCCAGTTTCTTAAACCAGCTGTGGAGTCATCCTTTATATTTTTCTTCCTCTCAAATCCTATATTTAATTCATCAGCACTTTCTGTCAGCTTGATCATGAAAATATTTTAAAAAAAAAAGACTACTTTGTGCTTCTACAGTCATTACTGCCACCCTTATTCAGTCACCATGATCCATTTATTTATTTATTTATTTATTTATTTATTTTAATGTATTTAGTACAGAGTCTACAGGGTCTCACTACACAGATTGGACTCGTAGTGTTCCTCCTGTTTTCAGCCTCCCAAGCACTGGGATTACGGATGCATGACACTATACCCAGTCTTGGTCACCATCTCAGCATGCCCTGGAATGGGGCTGGCATGGCACTGTGGGGACCGAACCCCAGTCCCTGTGCCTGCCTAAGCAGGTGCTTTAGTCCTCTGAGCTATCTGGCTAGCCCCATCATGATCCTTTAAATAGATTATTTCAGTAGCATCCTAACTGCGTTGTATCTTCTCTTACCTTCCTGCTATCTGATCTTAGCACAATGATCAGTAATCTTTTGTCTTTTTTGACACAGGATCTCACTATGTAGTTCAGGCTGGCCTTGAGCTTACTTTGTAGCCCAGGCTGGTCCTGAACTTGAAACAATCCTCTTGCCTCAGCCTCCCGAGTGCTGGGATTACAGGCTGGTGGCACCATGCCTAGCTGGTCAGTAATCCTAAAAATAAGTCAATTAATGACACTTCTCAAAACATTCTTCTGGCTTCCAATCTGTAATAGTATTCTCCAGAGAGACTGAAACAATATGTATATTGATAAATGGGAAGGAATTTATTAGGGGAATTGGTTCATGTTATTTTGGTATCTAAGGAATACACAATAGGCATTGTGCAAACTACAGGTAAAGTAGCTCAGTCCAACGCCAAAAGCCTTATATCTTGGGGAGCTGATAGTGTTAAATCCTGTACTCCAGGGGCCTGCAAAATAGCTCAGCGGTCTAAAGCACCTGCTGAGGCAAGTTCAGACAAGCTCGAAGGGACTGTGGTTCGATCCCCAGCACCACATGCTGTACCACCCCCACCCCCAGGGTGGGCTGAGCCAGCCACAAAAAAAGAAAAAAAAAAATCCTGTAGTCCAAAGGCCTGTGAGCCTGGAGTTCTGATGTTGAAGGCAGCAGAAGCATGTCTGCCCCAACTCTGAGAGAAGTGACCTGTTTATTTTCTGTATTTGCTCTCATGCTAGGCCAGTTGAATGGTATCTACCTACACTGAGACTCCATCTTCTCTACCCAGCCCATTAAAATGCAAACAATAATCTTTTTTTTCTAAACCACCCTTTCATATGCATTCAAAATGCTTTATCAGATTTCTAGCTTCTTTAATCCTGTCAAGTTGACAACCATCACACCAATTTATTAGAATAAAAAGTATCTATGTTGGCCTTCAAAGCCCTGCATGATTTTACCTTTATTAGTTGTCTGAATTTAACTTCCTACTTTTCTTTTTCACTTATTTCACAAAACAACTTAACTTCTCAGATATGCTTCCCCTTCTGGGCATTTTTATTTGCTCTTTTCTCTATTTGGATAGTTTCTTGTGAGAGTCCTACATGGTTTGCTCCTTCAGATTATTCAGATCTCTGCTCAGATATCCATCAATGACACTGTCTCTATCCACTGTATTTAAAACTGCAACCCTTAGCCAAGAGCAGCCTTGCCTGTAACCCCAGCACCTAGGAGACTAGAGCAGAGGAATGCGTTAAGTCTGAGGCCAACCTGGGCTGCATAGTGAGTTCAAGGCCAGACTGAAAGATAAAGCTATCTCAATCAACCAAAATAAAATAAGGTAAAATAAAACTGTAACCCCTGTCTTTGTACTCCCCACTCACCCTCAGTTGATCTCTTTATAGCATTTATTGCCATGTGATATATTTCATTTAAAAAAAATTCTTTCTTTTACTTTCCCCTCCCAGGCTAAAATGTAAGCATGACTTTTTGGTGGTGGTGTTATTGTTCTTGTTCAGTTCCTCTATTAAGCTTATAGGACAGAAATTATATCTGGGTAAGAAAGCTTAAGGCAGTGGTCCTTGAATCATTTGGGTATCAAAATTTCCTGGCAATTTAAATTTTTAGATTCCCAACTCTAATCCCACGTAGAGCAAAGAGGATCTTGTGTTATCATGTGAAGAAGATTGCTTTTTATTTCAAAGGCTTTTGCAGAGTAATACCTTTATCTCTTATGTTTAAGAAAGAATATTGAGTATCACAAGCATGTGCTAATAAAACAAAGAATATCAAGGATGCATTAGACTTGTTACTTACCTGACTTCTAAAAATTATAGCCATCCTCGTAGGTGTGAAGTGTTATGCACATAATGATTCCATTCATCATAGGAAATTTGTACCTGTACGGGATATACCTGGATTCTTCTTTATTTCCCATTCCTCTCCTCCCTCTTTAACCCCTCTCCCTCTTTATTTTTTAAATTTTATTTCTTTATTTTGGTGGAACCGGGGATTGAACTCAGGCCCTTGTGCTTGCTAGGCAAGAGCTTATTCCACTGAGCCATCCCCTCGGCCCTCGCCCTCTTTATTTACAAAAGTTTTGTTTCCATTTTTCCTTTTTCATTTTCTCTTCCCCTCTTCCAGATTGCCCTCCCCATTTGAACATTTTCTTCCTATTTCACAAATCTGTTATACATTTTGGTCCTTATTTACACTTTCAGTTTCTCACACCAGAGAAACAATGCAGTATTTATAGATGTACGTCCCAATTTATTTCACTTAAGAGTGTGGTCTCATGGTGCATCCATTTACCTAGAAATGTCTCAAGTTTATCCTTATTGCTTCTTAATACTCTATTGTATACAAAAAGCACATCTTCCTTATCCATTTATTGGTTGATGGGCATTTGGGATATTTCCAAGATTTAGCGATTACAAACTGTGCTGCTATAAATATTATGAATGTATTGCTGTGATATGATGTTTTAATTGTTTTGGGAAGACATGAAGAAAGGGAATGACTGGGTCAAATGGGACCTGTAGTCCTCATTTTTTGAGGAATCTCCACACTGATTTTCACAGTGGTTGCACCACTCCATATTTTCACTACCAGCAGTGGAGGATTCCTTTTTCCCTACAGCCCTGCCAGCATTTGTTATTGGTTTATCAATAAATTGCTATTGGTTTATTTATTGATACTTGTGTCTTCAAGAGCTCTACCTGTTCCCTCTTCCAGCAGATGTAGTGTTTCTGTTTTAATATTTAGATCTTTCTGCTTGCTTGCTTTTTTCTTTTCCTTCCTTCCTTCCTTCCTTCCTTCCTTCCTTCCTTCCTTCCTTCCTTCCTTCCTTTCTTTCTTTCTTTCTTTCTTTCTTTCTTTCTTTCTTTCTTTCTCTCATAGGGTCTCACTATGTAGTCTGCACTGGAGTTGAATTTGCAATGTATCCCAGGCTGACCTTGAACTCATGGCAGTTCTCCTTCCTTAGCCTCCCGAGTACTGGGATTAAAAGCATGTACCACCATATCTAGCTTAATATTTACATCTTCGACTCTTTTTTTCTTTTTCTGTATTTAGGACAGGGTCTCACTACATTAGATAAGACTCATAGCGATTCTCCTGTTTTTAGCTTCCCAAGTGCTGAGATTATAGGTACATGCCACCCACGCCCAGTCTCAGTAGCAGTCTCAGCACGCCCTGTGGGTGGGACCAGCATGGCAGGCCAGGGATTGAACCCTGGCTGCTGCACTCTGCCTAAGCAGACGCTTTAGTCTGCTGAGCTATCAGGCCAGCCTTTTTGCCTCACTTTGATTTTATTTTATTGCATGGTGAGAGACATAGGTCTAGTTTTATTTTTTGGCACGTGGAAGTCCAATTTTTCCCAGCACTGTTTTTATATTAAAGACTATCTTTCTTCTAGTGAGGTTGCTTGGCATCTTTGTTGAAGTGGGTGGCAGAGTGTGTTTAGAGTTGTTTCTGCATCTTTTAGGTTTTTTTTTTTTTTTTTAATCTTTTCTTTCTTTCTTTATTTGGTACAGGGTCTTGTTGCACAGCTCAGACTCATAGTGATCCACCTTTTTCAGCCTCCTCAGTGCTGGATTACAGGCATATGCTACCACGTCGGTTTTGGTGGCCAACACAGCATGCAGTACCAGGGATGAAACCCAGGTCCTTGTGCTTACCAAACAGGTGTTTAGACCACTGAGCTATATCCCCAGCCCTGTTTCTGCATCTTGTAATCTGTTTCTTGCTCCTCAGATTTGCTACTTGTTTTTCTGGGGTGGGGGAGGAGGGCGTTTCTTTTATTTGCCAGTACCATGCTGTTTTATCACAGTAGCTTGGTTGTATAATTTCAAGCCAGGGATTGTGATCCCCCCACCTTGCCTTTGTTGCCTAGAATTGTTTTTGCTATTCTAGGTCTCTTCTGATTCCAAATGAATTTTAGCGTTTTCTCAAATTTTATGAGGTATACTATTGGTATTTTGGTTGGGTTTGCACTAAATCTAAAAAAATTTTGAGAGTATGGTATTTTGACTATTTTGGTTCTTCCTACCCAAAAGCAAGGGATACCTCCATTTTCTGTTTTCCTCTTGGCTTTCCCTTTTCAGAATACTCAGTTTTCAATGTAAGGATCTTTTACTTCCTTGGTTAGATTGATTCCTAAGTTGTTTTTTTTTTCTTAATTTTTTAAAAGAGAGCACAAATTAGAATTAAAACAAAAATTACAGCAGTTAACCACTGGGAAGAATGTATGCAAGGTGTTGATTATTGAAACTGTCCTCCCAATTTGATTTGAAACAGTCTCATTGCTGTTTATCAATAAAATTATGGGGAAAAAAAAGAAAAAAATATATATATACAATCAAATTCCAAAAAAAAGAAAAAATTACAAGTGATACAGAATTTCACTTAACAATGTAATATGAATTTCACAGTATTTGTTGTAATACATAGTGTTGTCTTCCAACCAGTATTCATATTACCAGATATATGCATGTAAAATTAAAGGAAGAAAAAAAAGGAAAGAAATGTATGAGAAATTAAGAAGAGGAAAAGTACAGTTGAAAAAAAGAAAAAAAAAAGTAAAGCATTAACTGTTCCTTTCCATAGACCAGCAGAAATGCATAGTACAGTTGTCTAAACCATCTTGTTTACATACCTAGATAAATCTGTTTCCCCCCACTCCCTTTCCTGTCAGCTTAATAATTCTTTCCTTTTGAATAAGTTCCTTCCCTTTTTGTAGTATCTGTTGTACCCTTCAGATTCAGTTTTTCTCTTTCAGGTTCTCACACTAAGGAGACAATATAAAGTTTTCACATGCAGGTCTGATTTATTTCATTTGAGTACATTCTCTAGTTACCTCCACTTACCAACAGAAGACTCAAATTTATCCTCTTTTCTGACTGAATAATATTCTATTGTATAAAAAAACCACGTTGTCTTTATCTATTCTTCAGTTGATGGGCATCTGGGTTGCTTGCAGGATTTAGCTATGACAAATTGCACTGCTATATACATAGGTGCACATATATCACTGTGATATGAGGTTTTTAGTTCTTCTGGAAAAATACCCAGGAGGGGAATAGCTGGCTTGAATGGGGATCTCCAATCCTAGCTTTTAAAGAATCTCCACACTGATTTCTGGCCAGGGATGTAGCTCAGCGGTGTAAGCACCTGCCTGGCAAGGGCAAAGTTTGAGTTCAATCCCTGGAACAGCCAAAAACAAAAACAATAACTGAGACACTGATTTCTATAGTGATTGTACCAGTCTGCACTCAAACCAACAGTGCAGAAGGGTTTTTTTGTTTTTTCCTCCACAGCCTCTCCAGCATTTGTTATTGCCTGACTTTAGCCATTCTTTTTAGGGTGAAATGGAGTCTCAGTGTTGTTTTAATTTGCATTTTTTTTTTGAATGACAGATGATACTGAACATTTTTTCATACATTTACTTGCCATTTGTATTTCTTTCTCTGAGAAGTGTATATTCATCTCAAATGCCCATTTTCGGATTGGGTCTTTGAATTTGAGGAGCCTGATTTTTTAAAATTCTTTATATGTTCTAGATAGAAGGCCTTTGTTGGAGGGACAGTTGGCTATACAGTTTTCCCAGTTTGTGTGTTTTCTTTTTACTCTGTTGGAGATTTGTTTTGAAGTGCACAAACTTTTCAAAAAATGAGATCCTAGTTAGTGATTCTTTGAAGTATTTCCCATGCAGTTTGGTTTTTGTTCATGAACTCTACCTACCCCTGTGTCTTTTAAGATTTCTACCTACATTTTCCTCCAGAAAATAGAGTGTTTCTGTTTTAATATTTAAATCTTTGATCCTTTTTGAATGTAGCTTTGTGCATAGTGATAGGCATGGGTCTAGTTTTAGCCTTCAGTATGTGGAAAGCCAGTTTTTTCAGCACCATTTATTAAAGAGTCTATCTTCCAGTGAACATGTTTGGCCCCTTTACCAAAGGTAAGGCGGCTGAGTGTGTTTGCAATTGTGTGTGCATCTACTAATCTGTTCTGTTGATCCTCAGGTCTGTCTGTATGCCAATACCATGCTGATTTTATCACAGTAACGTTATAGTATAATTTCAGGTCAGGAATTGTGATACCTCCTGCCTGTTTCCCAGGATTGCTTTTGATATTCTGGGTCTCTTCTGGTTCCAAATAATTTGAGGAAAGTTTTTATAGCTCTGTGAGGTATACTGATGGTATATTAATTGGGATTCCTTTGGATCTATATAATAATTTTGGGAATATGGCCATTTTTATAATGTTAGTCATTCCTATCCAAGAGCATGGAATATTTTTTCATTTTCTCAAAATCCTCTTTAATTACTTTTCTCAGAGTACTGTAATTTTCTTTTTTTTTCCCCCGGAACTGGGGATTGAACTCAGGCCTTTGCACTTGCCAGGGAAGCACTTATTCTACTGAGCCATCTCCCTGGCCCCTTGTAATTTTCACTGTATAAATCTTTTACTTCCTTTGTGGGATTGATTCCTAAGCAATTCATTTTTATTTTGGGATATTAACATGAAAAGCATGGTTTCCCTAATTTCTCTCTCAGAGCATTCATTTTTTGTGTAAAAAAATGCTACTGATTTTTGGGTGTTGACTTTGTTAATTTGGAGATTAAATCTACAAGACTCTTGGTGGAGTTTTGGGGGTCCTCTATGTAGAATATCATTTCGTCTGCAAAAATGATAATTTCACTTCTTCCTTTCCAATCCTAATTCCTTTTCTTTCTCTTATCTAATTGCTCTGGCTAATGTTTTCAGAACTATATTGAATAGGAGTGGAGACAATGAACATCCTTGTCTTTTTTCCTGATTTTAAAGTGAAGGCTGTTAATTTTTGCTCATTTAGTGTGATGTTGGCTTTTGGTTTCTCATAGATGGCTTTTTTGAGGTTTAGATATAAACTATTTCAATTCTCTGTAGTGTTTTTATCATGAATGAGTGTTGGACTTTGTCAAAAGGTTTTTTCTACATCTATTGAGATGATAATGTGGTTTTTGTTCTTGGTTCTATTGATGTGGTGTATTACATTGATGGATTTGTGTATGTTGAACCATCCCTGCATTTCTGGAATGAGTCCCACTTGATCATGATGTCTAACCTTCTTGATGATTGGATGCATTCTCTTTGCTAGTATTGTATTGAAGATTTTTGCATCTATATTCACTAGAGAGATTTGCCTGTAGTTCTTTTTAGTTGGAACTTTTTCTGGTTTTAGAATCAGAGTATACTTGCCATCAGGAATAAGTTTGGGAGAATTGCTTCCTTTTCAGTTTCATCACAGAGTTTGAGAAATGTTGGCATTACTTATTTTCTAAACTTGCAGAATTCTGCAATGAATCCATCAGTACGTAGGCTTTTCTTTGTTGGTAGGGTTTTTTTAAATTACATTTTCAATTTCATTTTTTCATTATTGGATTATTAAGAGTTTGTGTATCTTATCAACTCAACTTTGGCATTTCATATGTATCTAGGAAACTGTCCATTTCCTCTGTGTTTTCCATCCTGTGAGTATAAATATTTTGAAAGTAGATATTGATGATCTTCTGAAATTCTCTAGGGTCTGTAGTGATTGATTTCACCCTTTTCATTCTTTATTGCATAAATTCGGGGTTTTTATTTCCTTTTTTTATTAGGTTAGCTAGGGGTTATCAATTTATTTATTCTTTCAAAGAACCAACTCTTGGGGCTGGGGAGATAGCTCAGTAGAATAAGCACTTGCCTGGCAAGCACAAGGTCCTGAGTTCAATCCCCAGTTCTAAAAAAAACCCCAAAAGATTAAAAAAAAAAAAAAAGAATCGGGCTCTTTTTATTAAATGATTTATATTATTTAGAATCAACTCTCTTGATTCATTTACTTTTTGTATTGTTTTCTTTGTCTCCAATGCATTAATTTCTGCTCTAATGTTTATAATTTCCTGCCTTTCTTGAGCTTTGGCCTTGACTTGCTCTTCTTTTTCTAGGTGCAGCATAAGATTGTGTATTTGGGCTCATTCTGTTTTCATAATACAAGAATTTACTGCTATAAATTTTCCTCTTAAGATAGCTTTCATTACATCCCATAGGTTCCAATAATTTCTATGTGCATATTCATTGGATTGTATATATTGTTTAATTTCTTCTTTAGTTTCATCTGTGACCCATTGATTGTTCAGAAGAATGTTACTTAGTTTCCATGTGTTTATGGAGTTTTTGCTGTTTCTGTCAAAAATTTCTTTTGTCAAAAATTGCCAGTTTCATTGCACTATGGTCAGATAATATGCATGGGATGCTCTTGATTCCTTTCAATTTAATTAAGCAAGTGCTAGGATATGGTCTATTTGGACAACGTCCCATGTGCAGCTGAGAAGAATGTGTATTCTGTCACTCTTTTTTTTTTCAGAACCAGGGATTGAACTCAGATCCTTGCATTTGCCAGTCAAGTGTTTACTCTACTGAGCCATCTCCCCGGCTCAGAATGTGTATTCTGATGCTGTTGGGTGGCACACTCTGTAAAGGTTGACTAAGTCCATAAGTTTGGTTTAGTTCTCTTATTTTTTTGCTGATTTTTTTATTAGTTGGCTGTTCTCTTCTGTTGTTGAAGTTGTGGTCATCTTTATCTCTTTGTAAAATATCTGTTAGTACTCTTTGTAGGGTTGGTTTGGTTGTCATGAATTTTCAGTTGTTCTTAGTCATGGTAGTATCTAATCTCTCCATTAAACTTGATGTAGTTTTGCAGGATACATCAATCTGGCTTGGAAGTTGTTTTTCTTTCAGGACCTCAAATATCTCACTCCTTGCTCTTCTTGGTTTGATGGTCTGTGTTGATAAATCTGCTGTGATTCTGATGGGTTTTCCATTATAGGTGATGTTTCTTCTAACAGCTTTTAATATTCTGTTATTTTGTTCAATTTCTGGTACCTTGATTGTTATGTGTCTAGGTGATGATTTATTTTGATTATGGCTAGCTGGAGTTCTATATGCTTCAGTTAACTGTATTTAAGATTTCTTTTCCAATGCTCAGGAACTTTTCTGCTACTACTTCTGAAACACTCTTTTTATGTCTTTTGTATTATCTCCAGCTGTTGCATTGATACCTATTAGTTTTACATTATTTTTCTTTGCATCATCTTGCAGTTGTTGTATTATTGTTTCCTGGTTTCTCATTATTTTTAAAATGTATGTATGTATGTACTTGTTGCCTTGTTTGTTTTTGATTTTTTTAATTTTACTGTATTTTTTTTTTTTTTGGTTGAATTGTTTTTTAGGGGAGGTTTATTTTTTGTTTTTGGCGCCAAGGACCGAAACCCAGGGTTTTCAGCTTGCTAGGCAAGCATTCTACCACCAAACCCCTAGCCCGTGTATATATGTATGTATTTGGTACAGGGTCCTGCTATGAAGCTCAGACTCGTAGTGATCCTCCTGTCTCAACCTCACCATCCCTGGTCACCAGCCCTGGGATTACGGTGTGTGCCACCATACCCAGTTTCAGTGGCTGGCATGGCATGCAGTACTGGGGATCGAACCCAGGTTTTTACACTTGCCAGGCAGGTGCTTAGACCACTGAGCTATCTCCCAAGCCATTTCTTGTTATTTTTAAGAGATATTTCCTTTTGTGTTCACTAGCTGCAGTGTTATCTGCAAGGTCTGAAATTCTATCTTCTCTTTCTCTCTTTCTTTCCTGTGGTTTTGCCAGCTTTCAATGCAGTTTTTAATGTCCTGGATATCAGTTTGAATCTGTTTCATGCATTGTAGTTCTTTTCCTGTATTGGTCATTCA
>NW_004524722.1:1520828-1530800 GCF_000260255.1 Octodon degus
CGGGGCTGGCTGGCATGTGGTGCTGGGGGATTGAACCGCGGTCCCTGTGCTTTGCTAAGCTTGTTCTAAGTAGGTGCTTTAGACCACTGAGCTATCTCACCAGCCCCTCTTTTCACTTTCTTGATAGCTCTTTTTAAAGCTGTAATTTTTTTTGTTTAGATAAATACAAAAATTTATCTGTCTTTCTTTCCTTTGATCTTTTGTACTATTGGTATTTTATCTCAGAAGTCATTGCCGTATCCATGGTTGTGAAGCTTTATTTCTATTTCCACCGCATTCTTCTCAGAGTTTTGTGTTTTTAGTTCTTAAATTTAGATCTTTGACCTTTTTTGGCCGCTGCTACTCTTAACTCTGCTTCTTACTTGCTTTATGACCTTGGACTGTTCATTTGCCTTTCTTCAATTTATTTTTTTCACTTTAAGTGAGGAATAATTTAGCTACATTTCTGCTTACTTTGAATGCAGAAATTCTTTTATCTATTTACTTGAACAAATGACAAAATAAATGTGAAGCACTTTGAGAAATATAAAGAACTTTCCAAGTGTGATTAAACATTATTTTTATATCTGTATATTTATAAATATACAAATAATATTGAAATACTGTTTCTCTAGCATGTAACTTTTTAAATTAATTAAAATTAAATAAAAATGAAAACTCACTTCCTCAGTTGCACTAACACAGCTATTATTCCCCAGCCCCTTTTGACAAAGCTGAGGATCAAACCTAGAGTCTTCCACTCTTAACACTAAACTGTATCCCAGCTAATATAAAACATACCTGTCAGTTTTGGAGGATAGAACTGCTCTAGAAACACTTATCTAGAAAAAGATGAAGATGTAGGAAATGGGAGCTTGGTAGGTGTTTGTAATTATTATGCTTTTTCTGAATGATCCATATTAATTTCAGCTGAAATATATATTATAAAAACAAAATAAATCAGTTGTTGCCAGAAGCTGTGAATCAGGGAAAGGGTACTGACTAAAAAGATATAAGAGAACTTTTATAAGTGGTAGAAATGCCACATTTAAATTATAGAATTGTGGTGTTGTTTGTATAACTGCATATACTTTTTTTAGCTCATAGAACTGTGTGCCTAAAAGGGCATATTTTATTGTCTGTAAGTACAGTAAATTTGTTATTAAAAAAATAAAAACTATTACAAAGTTTGTGTTATTCTTTTTTCCAGTTTGAGGATAGAGGAAACTAAAGCTCAAAAAGGTTAAGGGGGAAAGAAAGAGACAGAGAGAGACCTGAAGGCAGACAGGCAGGCAGAAGGACAGGTAAGGTTCCACAGTTGGTATGTGGCAGTTCTAGGCTTTGAATCTAAGTCTTGATCTTTCTGTAGATTTTTTTTTTCTTTTCAAAGTTTTATTGATAAACATATAGCAATGAGAGAGTTTCAAATTAAATCAAAAGTACAGTTTCAACAAATAATACACTGCATATATTCTTCTTAGTAGTTAATTGCTGTATTTCTGTAGATTTTTAGTAGTTCCTGAAACTCTTAACAGTGTTGAGATTAGAATTCATATATTGTGGAGTTCTGCCCCAGGTTTGGACTCCTCCTGTGTTAGTAGCCCTGCTCTTTTGGAGCAGCAGGAGATCAAAAGCTGGTGAACTTCTTTGATCATGAAAAAGCAATTTCTTATTGTGTTCAATCGGCAACACAGAGCACCTCCTCAAAAGGAGTGTGCTCAGCTGTTTACAGGGCCAGTTGTGGAGTGTAGCACTTGTCTTAGTTTGTTTTGTGCTACTGTAACAGAACACCACAGACTCTGTAATTTGCAAAGCAGAACAATTTATTGGTGCACAGTTTTGAGGTTGGAGAGTTTATTATCAAAGTGCCAGAAACTGGCAAGGCCTTCATGTTGCATCATCTGGTGGTAGAAGAGTATAAGGGCAAAAAGAGGGTAAGAGAAAACAAGAGGGGGCCAAACTTGTCCTTTCATACAGAGCACATTTCCCAGAGAACTGCATTAAGCCATTCAAGAGAGCAGATCTTTCACTACCTAATCATCTCTTAAAGGTCTCATCTCTCAATACTGTTATAATGGCCATTAAGTTTTTTAACCATGTGTTTTGATGGATACATGCAAACCATAGCATCACTTTAACAACCTTGCTTACACTGGCATATTAGGCAGAGGACTGGTTGTATAGAAGAGATTCTGCAAAGTGGGTAAAGTCCATAATAATGTGTTGTCCTTATATCAGCATCACGATCTCTTGCTTATATTTGTATATCACTTTACAATTTTGCAACTTATTTTAACATCTGTAATCTCTCAATTTTCAGCTCTGGTTGTTAGAATATTTTCCCTAAATTGAACAGAAATACATATGCCTTCTTTAACTTTCATCCTGAAGTTGTAGTTACAGTTTGTAGTCTGGAAGTACTTTTATGCAGCCTCTTATCCGAAGGGTGGTTTGCCAGGGCTGCACATTGAGTAAATTTAAGGAAATTAGCTTCAGAAATTGACATTATTTTTCCTTTTGCTGGTCTGATGACCTTAGCCTCCTCTCTTTGGGAGCAAACTCTTTCTCCACCCCTCTTTCTAGAACCCTGGACAGACTAATTAATTGCAGAGTAATTGTTGTCAAGCCAGCTGTTCATTGCCTGCCTTCAATGTTTGACTTGTTTCCTATCCTGAGGTGCTACTGAAGAAATTAATGAGCTAAAAAATTGCCCATCTATCATGTAAACCTAGTTAAGAGGGAATTGTTTGATTTTTATGAAGTATAAATAATACATTTGGAGACACATTTTCAAACATGTGTCAGCCTATGTGTAAGAAATGGCTACCTAAACAAAGTGGGACAAATTGGCTGGGTAGTAGAGCTTAATGACAGATTTTCCATTAATCAGAATGGAGAATGTGCTTCATTAAGATAATTAGCAGTGTACTTATGCAGGTGATATTTATTACATACAAATTTCCAAGCTTATTTCTGTGCCTTGAATAAGTTTGGAGAGATCCTGGCAGTGTTTCCTTGTTTGCATTACAATGTTCAGTGGCAATTAGCCCCCCACACCCCTTTTAAAGCTGCTAGTGATTGCTATGATGCCCTCTGTAAGTTCAAGGGATTGGTAAGACCCTTTCTGCTCTTTCTTTCAGCAGGATCTGTGCTCCTTATGAGGCTCTGAGGCTCCCATAGCAAACCATGAAGCCCATCATTTTCCAGCTCTTGGGTTATTAGCATCATTACTATTAGAAATGACCTTAGAGATCATTAATTCATTTTACATCAGGACTAAGAAGGAACATGACTTGGCCAATGCCACACTAATGATAGAGTTATATGTGGGATAGTGGAACTAACAATGAACTGAGAGCCTGGGTTAACAGTGAACAAGTTATATCACTTCTCTACTCCTTAATCACTTCATTTTGTAAGTGGGAAAAGGGCCTGGGGAGATAGCTCAGTAGAATAAGCGCTGGCCTGGCAAACACAGGGTCCTGAGTTCAATCCCTGGTACCACAAAAAAAAAAGTGGGAAAAGTTTGCTTTCAATATAAACTAAAGATTTTAAAGGAGAAGCAGGCTCTGCATGATGACACATGCCTATATTCCCAGCACTCTGGGAGTCTTAAAGCAGGAGGATTGGA
This sequence comes from Octodon degus, assembly GCF_000260255.1. Lineage (NCBI taxonomy): Eukaryota > Metazoa > Chordata > Mammalia > Rodentia > Octodontidae > Octodon > Octodon degus. Next base: position 1,524,439 of record NW_004524722.1, read on the forward strand.
AATTCAAGCCCAGTTAGGGCAGTTTAGTGACTTGAGACCTTGTTTCCAAATAAAGAATTTTGGGGCAGAGCTGTTCCTAGGAACAGTTTGTGCAAATGTCCTGGGTTCAGTCCCCCATTGCCCTCACCCCCTCAAAAAAGAAGCTAATGTCAAGGAAAAAATGGCAATCAGTAATCAATGTGTTTTGTGTCTTCTCTGTAGGATCCTCAGTCTTCCACAATGAACCCTGTTTACAGCCCCGTGCAGCCTGGGGCTCCTTATGGCAACCCTAAGAACATGGCCTACACGGGTGAGTGACGTGAGAATGGGTCTTATTAGAGAACTAGTAGTTAAAGACATTATCAAATAATTTGCTGAGTGACTTTTGGTATCTAAAAGCTCTGATAAAGCTTGAGAACTTTGAAAAGATATATCTGAGGTCCAACAGTGATAGAAGTGACATTCTTCACTAAGCATCATTGAATTGTCATCAGGTGCTAAGAATCGGTTTCCTGTTTGCTGTGAACCTAGTTGCCTGGGTGCCTATCATGGACCTAGCCTGTATGGGACACCTTTATGTACTTTATTTTACCTTAATCTTACAGCAAATTAGGCACAATATGGTTTATTATCACTATTTCCTAGATGACAAAAAGCACAGTAAAAAGCCACAAAACAAAATTAGACACTGAATCCAAGTCAAATGATTCTGAGGGCTGATTTTTTTCCTGAAATACCTACCAAGCTATGTGTCCATCCCCCATCCCTATTCCCCTGCCATGATGCTAGGGGATTAAGACCTAAGGACTTAACTTATACTACACAAGTGATTCATTACTGAAATACATGCATAGCCCTTTAAAAACTTGTTTCTTGCTGGGGTCATACCTCAGCAGCTTAAACGCCTGCTTGGCATGTGCAAGGTCCTGAGTTTGATTCACGGTACCTCTCCCCAAAAAGAAAACTTTTTAAAATTTTGAGATAGAGTCTCACTAAGTTGCCCAGGCTCGCCTCAGCCTTGTAACCCTTTTGCCACAGCCTTATAAGTAGCTGAGAATATAGACATGGCATTATTTCTGTGCCTCTATGTATGTTGCCTCTCAGTCTGGAATGACATTGTTTCCTGACTGCTTCACTATTCCTTAATAAAATCAACTCTAAATTCAGTACTTTTCTAGCAAGCATTCTTTCACTTATTTGATTTGATCAAGTTTTCCAAACTTCCAAAACCTTGATGTTCTCATGTGTAAAATGGGTATAAATGAATTACCCTATTTCACAGAGCTGATACAAGGATTACATAAGGTAGCATAAGGGACTCAGTGTATAATACTTGGCACTAAGTATTTAATAGTAGTACTTATAAACAAAGATAGTAAATCCAGGTTGGCATAACACTGTAAACAAACACATGGAGTTAAGAAGGTATTATCGGGCTGGGGAGATAGTTCAGCAGTCTAAGCACCTCCCTGGCAAGCGCAAGGACCTTAGTTTGATCCCTGGTACTGCATGCCGTGCTGGCCTCCAAAACCGAGGGTGATGGTTCACATGCCTATAATTCCAGCATTGGGAGGCTGAAACAGGAGGATTGCTATGAGTCTGAGCTGCATTGTGAGACCCTGTACTAAGCAAACAAACAAACAAACAAATAAATAAATAAATAAATTTAAAAGGTGTTTTCATAGTTGAATATATATCTTTGTGGTAGAACATGTGGTTAGCATGCACTGAGGCCCTGGGTTTGATCACAAAAGAAAAAGTATGGTTGACTTTTTTATTATATAGGTACAATTAATACTTGAGCTTACCTAAAGTAAAATATAGAAGAGAAGTGGTAAAGGAGTGCCAAAAAATAGGTTAAGGTCTTAGTTGCAGGACTGGTGTTGGAGAATGGAAGTTTTGTTCCAAAGAGTCATTGACAAAGAATAGAAGCTATGGAATATACCTGTGTCTCCTTAAGCTCTTTGTGTGCCTTATTATGTGTACATTTTAGCTTCCCCAGACTAAAAGTAAAAAGATCTCTCAGAGAATCTGTGTCTGATTGCTTCTAAACTTCATTCAACAAGAATATTAGGAGTGTGTTTCAAAGAATCCTCAAGTATTTGACCTGATTTAAAAAAAAAATATTAAGCCGGGTGTGGTGGCACACCTCTGTAATCCCAACAGTTAGGAGGCTGAGGCAGGAAAATTGCTGTGAATTCGAGGCCAGCCTGGGTTACAAAGTGAGTTCAAAACCAGCCTGAACTGCATAGTGAGACATTGTCTCAAAAAGACAAAAAAGAAAAATAATTAAGTACTATTTTTATAAAACATGCATACAAGGGCCGTGGAGATGGCTCAAGGGTCATGGAGATGGCTCAGTAGGGCCTGAGTTCAATCCCCAGTTCCGCAAATAAATAAATAAATAATAAAAAAGGATTAAACATTAAAAATCCACAATACTTTGGGGCCAGGGAGATGGCTCAGTGGAATAAGTGCTTCCCTGGCAAGCACAAGGGCCTGAGTTCAATCCCTGGTTCCACACACACACACACACACACACACACACTCAGAAAAATGCATACATGTTTAATGACTAGTATAGTAAGCTTCTAAGAATGCGTGTTAATTTTTCAACTAACTGCAATCATTTGTAGCTTGTCTTTTTTTTCTTTTTCTTTCTGTTTTTGTTCTTTGGTGTGCTGGAGATGAAACAGGGCTTTGTTCATACTAGGCAAATACCCTACCACTGAGCTACACCCTCAGCCCTCGATGCAGATGTTTTCAAATCAGTATTGTCTCAAAGTTATACAACCAAAATAACATTTTAAAATATATTGGAAACTGAGTCTGATGTGACTGTAGCTTGTGCATTTTGTATTTATCATAGCAGCTTAATTTTCTTTGCTAAAGATTATCTGTTTGAACTTCTATTGTATATTTATTCTAATAAAATTAATTCCAGTAACCAGAACCCACGAGGCAATATCCCACCTCATGGAGCTTCTTGATACTTTTCTTTTTCCCAATTCAGGGCATTCTCAACAATTTTAAGTTCCTTTGCCAGAGAGCATTCAGATGCTTTGGCAGACAGAACCCCCGGGAATACTATGGAGTTTCGGTTTCCTGTTTGCTGTGAACCTAGTTGCCTTCATTTTCACTGAGTTGCTAAGTTTAAGAAGAAGGGGTTAGGACTGGCCAGATAGCTGAGCGGATTAAAGCATCTACTTAGAGGGCCAGCCAAATGGTGTGGTGGCACGCACCTGTAATCCCAGCTCATGGGAGGCTGTAAATAGGAGGATCACTACGAGTCTGATCTATGCAGGGAGACCCTGTAGACCCTCTCCCCGCAAAAAAAAAAAAATCATAGGAAGACTTTTTCATATTTTAATTCGGCTTCTCTGTCATATATCTGTACTTTTGCATCAGTTTATATATTTTAAACTGACAGAACAGCTACTCTATTGTTCCAGCTTTATACATGGGAATTGAGTTCCAATCCTTGGCTTCTCTCAGGCACACAGCCTTGTCTGCTGTGGTTGATGGCTATAAAAAGCAAGCCTTTTGATTACCAGGACTTAAACTCATTTCCAGAGCAGCCTGACACCAGCTCACTAAAGCAAAGCCCTATTACCCAATCCTTTCTTTACTAGCAGTCAGAATCATTTGTATAATTTGAGAATTGGACCACATCATAATCGTGTATCACTGTTCAGAGACTTATCACTGTTCTTTAAAGTCCTGACTGCTAGCTTGTGATATGAGATTTTTATAACCTGATTATATGAACTATTTCCTGCTCATCTTGTTTATTTGTGTTAGTGCAGCTGGTGACTGGTATTGTTTTTATTCAGAGTTATAAGAAAAACACTTACTTAGATTCAGATTGAATTTAGTACTTGATTTACTCTAGTATGTCTAGATTCAGTGTGGTCTTTTGCATGTTATAAATTTTTGACAAACGTATATACAGACAAATGTCAAAGCTACAAGTGGAACCCAGAACTTTGGCAACCAATGTTTTTCCTCCTCTATTCACTTTATATTGCCTTTTCTCTCTCTCTCTCTCTCTCTCTCTCTCTCTCTCTCTCTCTCTCTCTCTCTCTCCTTTTTGTATTTTAGTACAGGGTTTACAGAGTCTCAGTATATAGATCGGACTCATAGTGATCTGCCAGTGTTCAGCCCCCCAAGAACTTGGATTACAGGCGCGCACTACCATGCCCACTCTCAGTTGCTGTCTCAGCGTGCCCCGGGGGCGGGGCCAGCACAGCACGCAGGGGATCCAACCCTGGCCCCTGCCTCTGACTAAGCAGACACTTTAATACGCTGAGCTATTTGGCTATATTGCTTTTAAAGATATTTCTAAAGCATTTATTTGGTTTCTCTAAAATGATTTATTATCTTAATTCCCTACTTTTCTGAGTTCTCTGTGCAAGAATAATAGCATGTATGTACTTCAAAAGTGCTTTGAAGAAGTGAGGTAGTATGTGTAGGTTTTATTAGTCAGCATTATATTCCCGCCATCTGGCACAGGGAGTGGCACAGAGTAGGCTTTCAGTAAATTTTGAAGGAAGAGGAAGGAAGAAAGAAGAGTGAGGTACTGGGAATTTGAGTTAATATTACGGCAGAGAAATATACATTGGAGTCAAGAAAGAAAATCTGTGATTTGGGCTGTTCTTGCTCATGAATAGCTCTATGATATTGCAAGGAGAGTGTGGGACAGGTAGCCTATGTGGGAGGGATTGCTCCTGCTTTAGAGGTAAATGAAAATTTCATTTGGATATTTTGTGACTGGTTAACTCTGGATGGACCACAAGAAACAGGAATTTTTTTTTTCTTATGAGCTACTTATAGATAGCAGAGATCCTCACAGAAAGCAAAAAAACCATCTTTTTCTCTTGTGTACTTGATTTATAAAAAATACTGAATATTGGAACAATGATAATTGGAACCTGACAGTTCTTTTGAGCTACTTAGTGAGAAAGAATTATCTTTACATCTCTTCTACTGTCTATGCAGTCAGCTTTGGACAGCCTCACTTTGCTCACAAAGCCCAGCTGTGACTTATAAAAACAGAATTCGACTAATAAATTCTGTCTGAAGCATGAGAGAGCAAGTGTCCACTATTATTTTTTTAAGGGTCCACTATTATTATGTATAATAATGCATAAGAAATATACTGTTTTGCAAGTTAGCACTACTATTTTTATCTCATTTAATCCTTACAGCAGTACCATGAGTTAGAAGTTTCTGTTAAAGGGTTCATTTTATGAGTGGCTGAGGCAGGAACTTCACAAGTTGGAGCCCAGCCTGGACAGTTTAGCAATTTAGCAATACACTGTCTCAAACAAACAAAAGTAATGCTTAGGATGCAGCTCAATACAAAGGCACTGGATTCAAACCCTGTGCTGCAAAAATAAAAAGTAAATTTTAAAAAATTCCTTTTTACAGAAAAAGCTCAGAAAGCCATACTGTACCCTGAGGATAGTGGTGTGTGCCTGTAATAGCCACATTTGGGAGGATGAGGGAGGAGAATCATTGAGAGTTTGAGGCCAGCCTGAGATATATAGTGAGTTCAAGGCCAGCATAAACTATACAGTAAAATGTCACAAAAAGAAAAAATAAAAAAGCATACTGGTGGTAAATAACAAAGCTAAAATTAGGGTTTAGGTTTCCTGGATCCACATCCAAGTCCCTTGCTTTTTCCATGCTACTAAGGTATCAGACAAGACATCTCTTGGGGGTGAATACAAGCAGGGAGTAAGTATATATCTCTCTCATATTCTTTTTGATACTAAAATAAAAAAACAGATAGATTAAACTTTGGGCAAGAACTATGCACATTAGACTACACTGCTATTTCCTTATGACTGATTTTCTTTCTTGGACTGCAAAATAATTCCCCATCTCTCTAGGGAAAAAAAAAAACAAAAAAAAACTGAGTTGGCCAAATAGCGCAGCAGATTAAAGCGCTTGCAAGCAGGAGCAGGGGTCAGGGGTTTGATCCCTGGGCCTGTTGTGCCAGTCCCGCTCCAGGGGTGTGCTGAGACAGTGATTGAGACTGGGCATGGTGGCACGTGCCTGTAATCCCAGCTTTTGGGAGGTTGTAAACAGGAGAATCACTACAAATCTGATCTAGTAGTGAGACCCCGAACACCCTGTAGACCCTTCCCTAAAACACACACACACACACACACACACACACACACACACAAAGGAAAAACTTAATATCCCCAAAGGAGGAAGTATTAATGTTAATGGGATTGTTGTTCCCTTCTCCCAACTCCTTCTTGACTTCTTTTTTCTACAGAAAAAGAAGCTTTTTGATTGTTAATTTTTTCCCTACAGGAATCATTTGTTCTTAATGCTTTTCTAGATAGTGAGTTCTTTTTTTTTTTTTTTTT
>NW_004524722.1:1530900-1533806 GCF_000260255.1 Octodon degus
ATGGCCATGCACTTATAATTTTCCAGAATTTTCTGAACTGCCTAATCAACATATTTAAATATATTTTGATCTTCTGGTTTCTCCCATCTCAAGAACTGGGGATTGAATTCAGGCCCTTGAGCTTGCCAGGCAAGCTCTTATTCTACTGAGCCATCTCCCCAGCCCAGCCATCTCCCCAGCCCTAGATAGTGAGTTTCTTGAGGGCAGAAACTTGAGTTTCTTGGGTATCAAAAACACAATGGACAGTTAGTTATTTATTAAATATACATTGAGTTGAATTATGATCGTTTTTAGTTTGTATTAATTATATTGTTGCTGCTGTTAAATGTTATATAATAACTACCATTAATAATTGTTACTAGGGGGCCAGACACTTTATAAATACTGTATCTAATTCTGATGATAATCCTTCAAGAGAGGGCTATTTTACATGTGAGGGAGTTTCAGTTAAATTAAATGACCTGCTTCCCTGTTGGATCAATATTAGCTAAGCAGCTATATTGTAAACCTACAGATTGATTATAGTTTGACCCAAGTTGTACCCACATAGTGACTTTGCTGTATAAATTACTCCCTGACAAAGGGCCTCAGTGGCAACCCACTTCCAGGATCCCTCCTATCTCTCAGGAGTGTTTTCTCTCTCTCAGTAAACCTTTCCTAACCTTAACCTCCTTTGTTCCTTGTAATTAATTCTTTTGTTTCAGGGGACGCAAACTTGTCATGATCTGATATCTAGCAAGGTTGAGAGTCATATTGCTCTATATCAGGAGACATTTTGTATAATGAATTTTGTGCAATATTTTGATAGATATCTGGCAATAAAGACTTTGTTCTCCACATATCATGGTCTGTATTCGTATTTGGTTTGAATCACTGGGAGACTAGCACAAAAATTAGCAGCCACAATTTCTTTCTTTAAAAAAAAATTTTTTTTTCAAATTTATTTGATACAAGGTCTTGCTACATAGATTGGACTTGTAGTGACCCTCCTGTCTCAGCCTCCCTGGTGCTACGATTACAGGCATGTCCCATCACACTGGCACAGAGCACCCAGAGTTCCAGGGCTGGCATGGCTTGCAGTACCAGGGATCAAACTCAGGTCCTTGCACTTCCCAGTCAGGTGCTTAGACCGCTGAGTTATCTCCCCTACCCCCAGCATCCCCAATTTTAATGCCTCCTGACTAAAGCAGATTCCAGGGTGCTTAAATAGATGGTTGGATGGATAAACAGATATTTTGTGATTCTACTTATGTAAATGGCCACAAGTAGGCTAATTCATAGAAATAGAGATTAGAAGTTACTATGGGTTGGGGCTTAGTTAACATAGATCCAGTAGGGAAGTGGGCCACAGTAAAGGCACATGGAAAGAACAAAAACATTTTTTGGGGAGGGATGGTTTGGGTGCTCTGGTCTCCCACCTGGGCAGCTGATGCCTTTCTGGACTTACTGGACTTGATGGTACTATTTATAGTATAACTCCAAGTTACTGCATATCTCTTAGGGAGGCATGTAGACCTAACCACTGCATCTTTATCTTGAGGCCTGGTCTTCTTTAGATGTACTTCCAACCACTACTCTGATGTGTGTGTGTGCGTGTACGCGCATGCGTGCACACATGTGTACATACTAACTTCCTTGAAAGCCCAGTCCCTCTCAGACTATATATTAATTTCTGTCTTAACTTGCTGCCCAAATTGTTAAAATGGGAAGAGAAGTGAGAGAAGGAGAACAGGCAAGGGAGGGAAGAGAAAAGTTATTAAAAAAAATGCGAAAAGAAGGAAAAATGAAAACAGAGCTTTTGTAAATAAAGAGGGGTTTAGGGAGGGTGAGGGAATATGGAAAAAAAGAGTCAAATTGTATCATGTTACTATGAAGATGACAATGTGCAGTGTATTAATTATTGTTATTCTCTTAATAGCCTGATTTGAAACTGTTTTATTTTATTTCTATTTTTCTTCTCTCTAAAATAAAAAAGTTATGTCATATATAGGTACAAATTCCCTATGATGAATGTAATCATTATATATACTTTTTTTTTGTGGAGCCGGAGATTGAACTCAGGCCCTTGTGCTTGCCAGGCAAGCTCTTATTCTACTGTGCCATCTCCCTGGCCCTAAAATGTATCAATTTAAAATATATACGTATATATCTTTTTTTAAGGAAAAAAAAAAAAAAAAAGGTCTGTCAGCAAAACATCAAAGAAAGCACCGGGTTATTATTTTTTCTTTTTCTAGGTAAGGTAATGCTATATAAACAGCCATCATTTTGCATGATAGTGAGAGATGTGCTTTTTGTGTACGTATCCACAATAACAGATTTTCACAGCTAGTTGAATTCATAGCATTCAGTTGTATTCAGTCAGCTTTTCATTGCTGTGACACAACACCTGAGACAAGTTATAAGAAAGAAAGATTGCTTCTGGACCTAAGGTGAGACAGAAATTCATAGTAGGAGCACATGATGAGGCAAGCTATGCACCTTATGATAGCTAGGAAGCAAAGAGAAAGAGCAGAAGGAAATGGAGTCTCAACGCCTTTATGAGCTTGCCCTCAGTGACCTCACTTCCTCTGACTTGGCTCCATCTCTTAAAGTTTATACCATCCCTGAAAGCCTCATAGGCTGATGACCAAGCCTTTAACTCATGAGACTTTGGAGAACATTTATCCAAACCATAGATTCCAGTCATTGGCATATAAAATGATAGAGAATTGTTATGTAACTCACTGTATTAACTTGTTTTTGCCTGAGTATGTGTGAGAGTCTTTACTCATTAGCCTATTGAGAGCTTTAACTTCAAATTTAGATTCCTTCCTTTTTCAGGTGAGGTATCATTTCAGGTTTTGCATTGAGGTGTTTCACACTTCCTTGGCCATCTTCTGTGGTGCTAATGGTCTCGTCTTTTATCT